>NC_052500.1:41043427-41368785 GCF_016617805.1 Bactrocera tryoni | reverse complement strand
AGAAATATGTTATTTATAATTTGAATTGCTTCCAAATTCCAATTAGATATTTTTTTTTAATAATTTCCACTTTGCTTAAGCACTATAGACTTTAAAAACTTCCACATAATATTCACTTTATAATTTTTCAATATCTTCCACTTTACTTAATTATATACTTTAATTTTTATAGAGAATTCCCAAAAATTTTCAGATAATATTCACTTTAAAATTTTAATTCTGATTTAATATAATAATAAGATCTTTTGGAAAAATGTTAAATTTCTCACACTTAATTTTTTCACTTCACTTAAATCTAACTTACATTGCTATTTTTGGTGTGGCTGCCCTTCCTGGTAGTCCGGATCTCTCCCGTTTGGTTTCTCTTGTCCTACTAGGATCCTGCAACATGCACTCTTGAATAGAAGGTGTCCTGCGGGCTTGCCTTACAAGACTTGTAGTCCACCGATGTTGTCCAACAAGGTCTACTTTTAAGTTTTTATCCTTGTTGGTCCCTGCTCGGGCGCCAGTTAAGTTCTTCTTTATAGAATTTCTAAAAGAAACTGATACATAGAATCTTAAAAATACCCTAAGCTAGCTGTGGTTCAACGGCAGCGGCGTCGGCAGAGTTTAACGGATGTTAAATGGTCAGCATAATTGAAGTTGATTATTGTTGTTGATATTATCATTTATTGATCAGCAAATATGTCGACCACTTTTGGGAGTTGCAGCGGTTGTTTGTTTATGTTATTCAACTTTAACAACAACATTGTTGCAATGATTGTTGTTATGTTGAAATAAATATTTGTTGTGTCAACTTTAAGTTATTGAACTTTAACAATTACAATGTAGCAATGAATATTGTTGAAATAAATATTTGTTGTATTAACTTACATACATATGTATGCATGTTTGAAAATATATATTTATTTTTAATTGTATTTCGGCTTTGCTGATAAGTATGCATGTTCAATGATATTTGAACACAGAACGTCCCATGCTGTTCCTAATTTATTTGTAAGTACAAATAAATATACAATTTATTTATAAACTTATTTAAAAATTACTCAAATTTAAGGACAAATTTACAAATATATATATATCAAGGCCCAGCCAGCCAAAACCTCCGATTCCGATGGAAGTTGATCCGTCAATACACTCCCACAAAGTAAACTACATAGACAGACCAAACTATTTTGCTGTAGCAAGATCACAATATACTTCAAACATACCAAAAAACAACAAAGACTATTTCATAATGAACCAGAAGATGAACAGATTCACCAAGAACAATACGGTGAAGAAATAAATTTTATGATGAATGCCTATGCAGCCTTTCTTACATAGAGTACTACACTAAAAATTAAATTAATTGATACTGGGGCTAACAAAAAAGAATTAGGAGCTATAACTGACAGAACAAATAATAATGGG
The DNA here is from genome assembly GCF_016617805.1 of Bactrocera tryoni. NCBI lineage: Eukaryota > Metazoa > Arthropoda > Insecta > Diptera > Tephritidae > Bactrocera > Bactrocera tryoni. Next base: position 41,367,372 of record NC_052500.1, on the reverse strand, counting down.
TTGTCAAAAAAGTCCTGCGGTATTTTAATTGAATTTTATTTTTTTATTGAAATTGAAATGAATTTTTGATGACTGATGCCCAGCTCTTGACCGATGCTACGGCTGCTACTATGCCGGTCTCTTTCGACCAATTCAGCGATTTTATCGCAATTTTCGACGACAGGCCTTCCGTAGCGTGGCGCATCCTCGACCACCTCTACACCAGAACGAAAACGTTGAAACCATCGTTGGGCGGTGGAAATGGAAACTGTATCGGGTCCATAAACTGCACAAATTTTATTGGCGGCTTGAGATGCATTTTTGCCTTTATCGTAGTAGTACTGTAAAATATGCCGTATTTTCTCTTTATTTTGCTCCATGTTTGCGACGCTATAACTTACAATTACATAATGCAGAAATGAAACTGCAAGAAAAAATTGTTAAACAAGTAAATAATATCCAAACTACTTACCTAGAGAAGAGGTGGAAAAACAAATAGATGAAATGTTAAGAGATGGAATTACTAGGCCTTCGAAAAGCCCTTATAATTCTGGATATGGATAGTGCCAAAAAAAGTATGGAGTGGTTATAGATATTAAACGTCTAAATGCGGTAACTATTCCAGATGCATACCTATCATATTCCGGATATAAATAACACTTTGGCAAGTTTAGGCAAGTGTAAGTACTTTACCTCACTCGATTTAACATCTGGATTTCACCAGATCAAGATCAAAGATAACGATATAAAGAAAACAGATTTTTCAACTGCTAATGGTAAATATGAATTCACCATGCTGCCTTTGCAATTTTTGGGTTATGTTGTTACACAGGATGGGATCCTGCCCGATCCTGAAAAAAATTCTTCTATGAAAAGGATATTGCCGCCTAAAAACCAGAAAGAACTAAAAAGCTTTCTAGGATTAACCTCCTATTACAGGAAATTTATTAAGGATTTCGCAAAAATTGCTTTGCTGACAAATCAAACGAAAGGTCTTTACGTTCAAGCAAAAGCAAATCAAACAAAAATGGTGAATATTTCACTAGATTACGAATGTTTAAAATCATTTAATGATTTAAAGGAACTACTTATGTCTTCAGAAATTCCTACATTTCCCGACTTCACAAAAGCTTTCATTTTAACAACAGGCGCTTCCAGTTTAGCCATTGTAGCTGTTCTTTTACAAGGAGAAATTGGCAAAGATAAACCAATTACTTATATCTCAAGATCTCTTAACAAAACAGAGGAGAATATTACTATCGAAAAGGAGATGCTTGCTATCATATGGGCACTTCATAAACTTAGGACTTATTTATACGGAGCAAAGGAAATAAAAGCACATTCGCCTTGAGTAATAGTAATAACAGTGCAAAATTTAAGCGTTGGAAGACTACAATAGAAGAGTATAATTATAAATTAGTATACAAACCCGGTAAAACTAACTATGTTGCCGATGCTTTATCCCGGCTACCGACAGATATTAAAGTCCTATCATCTTCTAATGATAATTCTCAACATAGCGCTGATGAAGACAGCACTGATTTAATTCCTCATTATCCAAATTATCATAGACACATCTTAATAAAGAAGCTGTAAAAAGAAAGAATTAGAATTACCCAAAGAATTGTAAGAGATGTTTCTAGTGATGAAGATAGGTTTCAGATAATCAAAGAAGAACACAAATGAGCGCATCGGAATGAGAGAGAAAACAAGGAACAAATATTGGAAAAATATTATTTGTGAAATTTTTTAGGATAAACAAGAAAAAACGTTAACTTTGGTTGCACCGAAGCTAATATACCCTTCATAAGTGCATTTCTTTTAGTAACTATGTTTTCAGTTCGACTACAGCTCTCAGGCGAGTAAGTTCGTTAATCAATCGTCTAAGCGTAAACTTGAAATAAGTGATAAAAGTTGAATTAAGTGATTAATACTCTCATCGCGCACTGGTGTAAAACCTAGCCTAAGCAATGAACGACCCACCCGACGTGGAAGGGACTCCGCCGCTCCTCACCCAACCACATCAAAAAATTACGGAATTAAAGTCTCCTGGACCTAAATTTTTAGTAATGAAAAGAATAAATAGTGACGAAACCTTAACAAAAGTGTCCCCATATCCTCATAAAAACAAAGAACCATACACAAGCTCAGAAACTCGAAAAACTAAAAAATGTATCCTCTTACATACAAGTAAAAATAATAATGCACTCTAATCTGAATTTCACCAAAGGTGTTGTCTACTGCAACGACCTTCGTGGAATACCCGAAAACGAAATCTTAGATGAACTTAAAGATCAAAGCGTAAGTGAAGTGCGAAAAATTATGCGTAAAGAAAAGAATAAGGACTCAACACTTGTGGAAACCGGTTTAATAATTATTACCTTTTCAACGCTCTCACTACCTGACACAATCTCTATCGATTACGAAAAAGTACGCATCCGACCTCACATACCCCAGCCTCTACGATGCAAAAATTGTCACCGCTACGTACACCTGACGAAATACTGCAAAAACCAAAAGCTATGCTTAAATTGCTCGCAAACGTTTCATACATCACCAGACTCTGTTGAAAAGTCCCACTACCCGTCCGCCTGCCATAACTGCAGAGAAAACAACACCAGCTACGCCGACCACTCACCTTACTTTAGAAGCTGCCCTACATTCATTAAACAAAAGGAAGTTCAGACTATTAAAATACTTCAAAAGGTGGACCACAAAACTGCCCACACTACATACAAATAACAACATCATCAGTATAGTACATTTGCCAGTACTCTACGAACAGCAACAGTGTACAGCACAAGCGACGAGGTCTTAGTAGCAATTCCCACGACAACCAACAGTTCTCAAAACAAACAGTCCCACAACAACACCAACTCCAACTCCTCTCTACCTACTCAACGCTCTTCGACGCAACCCACCTATGCTCCAACAATGGCTCGCAGCAAGATCAGCAAACCTCACACATACAAAGCAATGCACCAGCCAAGGAAACGACAACACTAATACGTCTGTAGTTCGCCCTTCAACAACAAATAAACAGTACGAATCTACACAACTGACAGAAACGAATATCAAAATATTCCCAAAAGCAACATCAAATCGCACGATCAAACAACTAAAAGCTAAATCTAAGGAACAAATAGGCAAAAACAAACTAAAAATGGTCAATCACAAACAAGAAGACAACAACTTCAACATGATAGTGATGACTTTGACAGTCTCACTATGGGAGAGTAAATGGCCTTACAACAACATATTTCTTCTTTTTTCTTTTTCTATATATTATCGTACTACTAATTATCTTACCACCTGAATATTTATTACATTCATTTAAGTATTTAATACAATACACTAACATTTCACTTACTATACTCCAATAGAATATAAAAGGATACACAAATAACTACATCGACTTACAACTATTGTTAAAATCACATACTCCGAAAATAGTTTCTCTCCAAGAAACACACATACAAAACGACCAAAATTTACCTATACCTATCAACTACCATTTATATACCTCCGGCTACACACGAAACGCGTTCGGTGGCTCCGAACTACTTATCCACAACTCTTTGCAACATAAACATATCAACTCTACAGTAAATAACTTTGACGTTACGAACGTTATCATCCAATCTAAGATGAAATTCATAATCAGCTCCACGTACATTCCACCCAATACACCACTAACTTATAATACTTAGAAAACATAGTTCCACAATCCAGATTACCTGTACTAATTACGGGTGACCCCAATGCCCATCACACTAGTTGGGGTGAAAAAAACAATAATAAAAATGGAAAACGAAATCCATATTCATAACACCCTACCCACTACTCCACCCACCACACATTCACACACATTGACCTATCAATCGCATCCCCAATCATCGCTATTCAAAGCCATTGGAAAACGGAGTCGCAGCTCTTCGGCAGTGACCATTTCCCTATAATAATTACTCTCTTCCCTGACAATAACACTGAAATAGTCCCAAACCGTCCCAAATTCAATCTAAATAAAGCAAACTGGACTCAGTTTCCCCTTCTAGCAAGCCATTTTAGCAACAATAGACCGATTAGCACAAATATCAACAACGAAACTGCAAACATCCAGAGGATCTTACTACAAGCTGCCAATGAATCCATACCCCAAACACCAAGCAAAAGAAAATATACAGTCCCGTGGTGGAACAACACACTACAAGAACTAAAAATATTAAAAAATCACCATTGAAATAAATTAAAAAGAAACATCTCGAACGACAATATCATTCAATATAAAAAGGCTGAAGCAAAATTCAGGCGAAACATAAAGCTAGCAAAAGCAGAGTCTATTAGTCAATTCACTTCAAATATTAATCCGCACACAAAACCAGGAAAAGTATAGGCAACCATTCGCTCCTTATGGGGACTAAAACCCAGATCGTCAATTCATTGTCTCGATACCCAACTCTTAAATGGAAATACGACTACAGAAAAAGCGGAAATTGCGAATATAACTGTATATATTATTTTGACAATTTTGGTCGAAAGAAGCACAAAACCGTAACTTCTCGTCAACATTTCGGCAATATAAACAAGACACCATCAAAGGGACATACACCCTAATACCCAGAAAATCTGCTTCCTTTATCGAAGAAAAAATCAGCTATTTGGAGTTAGATATTGCACTAAATAGACTCAAAGGCAAAACACCCGGTCTGGACCGTATATCTTACCAAATGTTACAACTCCTACCAAAAACCGCAAAACACAGACTCCTTGATCTGTTCAACAATATATTCAATCAATACTTACCGCAGATATACAAAAATAGTAGGTACGGTAATCCCCATACTAAAACCAGATCTCGATAAAACCTTAATTAAATCGTACCGACCTATTTCTCTCAATCCATGCTGCTCAAAAGTACTAGACAAGATCATCGCCAATAGATTACGGTTGTTTGTCACCACAGACAAACTCATACATAGTCATCAGATGGGGTAGAGAAAGGGAAAATCAGTGTCTGATTTCCTAGTATATCTAGACTATAAAATCACTCAATCCCTATCGGCCAAAAAACACCTATGAATCGTCTCTCTAGACTTCTCCAAAGCCTTTGAAAGTGGGATTACACTCTATTTTGGACCAACTTAGACTCTAGAATATCGGCCCAAAAATTTTCCGATACATAAAGAATTATCTGACCAACATAACTATCAAAATAAAAATAAATTCACATTATTCTCAACAATATCTCCTACAGAATGGTATCCCACAGGAATCACCATTATCCGTTATACTCTTCCTCATTGCTTACTATAAGCTTAGTAATATCATTCCCCTTCACAAGGAATTAATTAATTAAAAAAATGAACAGATCAAAAAACACTCCGATTGATCTCAGCAACCTACATAACGACATTACCAACTGGTCCCAATATTCAAGGACCCAACTATCACTACAAAAATGCAAACACATCCACATATGTAAAAAGCACAACTGCCAGGTTAACACCCTCTGCAACAACATCAACATAAGCTCTGTTAACAACCTAAAAATACTCGGACTTAGTAGATTTAATAATAGATACAAATGGAATAGTCACATCGACTACCTAGTATCCGCACTTAAAAAACGACTCGACATCATAAAATGCCTCGCAAGTACAAAATACAATTGCAACACAGTGTCATTACTATTAGCAGTAAAAGCGTTGGTTATATCAAAAATCAACTACGGCATATACCTATACGCATACGCGCCAAAATCGACTACCCCCCAATCATATCCCTTAACTCCGAGGCCAATATCCTACCGTTGAGCTCCAATAGAGATTTTAGTACAGCTAAACTAATAAAATCGGTCATGATCAACGATTACTCCCCCCTTCCCATGCTCCTATCCAAAATTCCTCAAAAAATAATTAATAAAACTCCATCCTGCCTAAGTAGGATAACAAACTTAGCAAAACAATTCGACATCCCATTAAATTTTAAACCTTACAAAAACTCCAAAACTCCGCACTGGAAACTGGATCACTCAACAATAAACACAAATCTAGCCCATTTCAAAAAAAAAACGTTACTCCTCCACTAGTATTTAGAAAGCAATTTTATTCAACTGTCGAAAAACTCCGTAATTTCAAATTCCTATACACGGACGGTTCCAAAATCAACACCAAAGTTAGCTACAGCATAATTCAAAACAAAAAAATTATAAAAATCGCACACCTACCCATCTAAAGCTCAAATTTCTCTGCCGAACTAATAGCCATTCACGAAGCTATCAAATACACCACAAAGTTACCAGGCAAATTCGAAATTTGCACTGACTCCCTCTCTTCTATTGACTCAATAAAAAACCTAAACAACCAAGAATTCTACTCCAACTCAATTCGTAGGTCTCTACTAGAGAAACCAAATAAGCTAAAATTAATTTGGATCCCAGGTCACGTACAGATACTCGGCAACGAATGTGCCGACATAGCAGCTAAAAATGCTTTAAACGCACCACTCACAATTACACCCAATGTAGTCTTCTCGGACATAAAATGCTTTTTAATATCACACTTCCTCCAAAAACACCAAAATGATAACAACAATCATTCACAATGGTACTCAAACATGTCACAAAACTCCAGGACAATCAACGACTACTTAAAAATCAGTACAACCTCTCTGATTTTTGTAATATATGTATATGTGTGTATTTTTGTAATATATGTATATGTGAACTGGTCTACGAAAAGGGAGCTTACGTGCGAAAACTAGTTTTCTGGGAAAAGCTGTTAAAAATAATCGTCAGTTTCTCGTTATCTCATTAATTGTTCTCGTTTTTTTTGACACCTAAGCCCCCTTTCCGTAGACCAGGTCTCATATAATGAAATATGAACATACTATTATTTCGCAGCATACTATGTATATAATTAACATCAATCACTCTTACCACTTAAACTAACATTCTTAACTTCACCTAAATTACTATTTGCACTACTGTATCTACCTACATTCATATTAGCTTAAGGCCTCAGATGCCACAGCTTCTACTTTATATATTGTTCTGTAATTTAGTTTTAGTTTCAATATTCTTGTAAATAAATAAATAAATAAACTATGTGTTCAGTTTGTATGCAGGCTATATGCTATAGGAATCCGATCTGAACAATTTTTTCGGAGATTATATAATATTATAACCTTAGAAAATAATCTATACCAAATTTCGTGAAGATACCACGTCAAATGTGAAAGTTTTCCACACAAGAACTTGATTCCGATCGATCAGTTTGTATGGTAGCTTATAATGGATATATAAATAATAAACGAATACATAAAACTTATATAAAAACTGACTTCTTAGGTTGTTACCATGCTTAACGGCAGCTACAGTGGAATTATACGAATATAAGAGCCCATTAGTCACAATAAAACATGGAACTGTGAAAATTTCGAACGGGTACTACAAAATTTTACACAACATCGACTTAGAAGATTACGAACGGATTCTCAATGACATTAGACCTATTGGTCGCTATCAAATCAGGAAAACAAGTCCTCCATTTCCACAACTGGAGTACCACATCACACAAATTGAAAACCTTCTAGACCACCTAAGGACAAGAAACGAGAAAATTAAAAAACGATCAATTAACAACAAACATTATTTAATAAAATAGATTTAATAAAATATGAAATTCCTAACATAGTTCATTCGCATTTATTAAATACAGCAGACATCTCTATTATATATGATTTGGCAACATTGAGATATGCAGAGTCGTCAATGATAATGAAGAACTTACTTCTTTTATACGTCATATTATTACCAAAAACCGAGGATACTCTATATAACAATATTCTTATCTGGTCAACAATAAAAAGCAACAAACAAATCTTTCTTCGAATAACCTGTTGATTTCATAAGAAGAGAAATTCGGCATTCAAGCAAAGTGCTTGATGATCGATGATATAACAATATGCAAAACAAACCAATTACAACTTCTAAATGAAAATCATTGTATTTCACAAACTCTCATAGGAACAAAAGCAGAACGCGATTATCAAGTTCAAAATAACCTTATAACACAATTACTCGCAGAAGGAACACTATGTATATCTAATTTGAAAGAAAACTTAACGTTTAACAATGTAAAACAAATACTGAATGGCACCTTTATTGTTTAAACAATTTTATTATGTTGGACGCTCTTTTTAAATGATCTGCACTCGTTCTTCTTTATCTTCAACATGGCCGCAGATCGTGCTGCCACACTCCTTTATTTATAATAAGATACATAATTTACAGATTTATGATGTTACCACAATATATAATTTACATATTTATAATGCTGCCACAGTTCGACCATCCTGACATGTAATCGTCCCGATTACGCTTTCATTAGGGAGACTATGGTTTAACCAAGGCTTCATGTTTGCTACTTCCCATATTCCTTCATATGGAATTTGGCTAAGTTGAAATCCCTCGACATCTCTAAGTATATACCTGTCATTAGGAAGTATTTTGCAAACTCTATAAGGACCTTTAAACTTGGGGGCAATCTTTTTACATGCACCTGGATTACTTATATAATTCTTTACCATAACATAATCTCCTTCCATATACTTTCTTTGTGTCCGATGTTTATCTTTCAGCAATTTATTATAATTTTGAGACTTTGAAATATTTTCTGCTGCCTTATCCCTAATATCTGCTAAGTTACGTTCATTATTATTCAAATCATTTTCTTCTAGTCTTTCTCTGAGAAAGTCAACGACAGTTCCCCTTTGTGAAACTCCAAAAAGTAGTTCGCTTGGAGTTGTGCCTATACTTCGATGCATCGTATTGTTTAAAGCATACTCTATGTCCGGTAAAGTTTTGTCTAAGCTGAAATTAAAGCCACCGCTGGTTAATTTTGCTATCATTGGAGCAAGACTACGATTAACGCGCTCCACCTGTCCATTGGCTTGTGGCGATCCTGTCGCAATTTTTACATGTTTTACGTTATTTGTTTTCAAAAAATTTTCAAAATCTTTTGATGTAAACGCACTGCCTCGATCAGATATCAATACCTTTGGACGACTGTAACTACTAAAATACAATTTTAAACAGCTCATGACCTCCCTGGTGCCTGCTGAACACACCGCATATAACTTAACAAATTTAGTGAACCCATCTATTACCAAAAATACATATTTTTTCTTAGAATGTTTAAATGACACTGGACCGAAGTGATCCACATGAACAGTTTCGAAAGGTACGTTTCCTTTGGGTATATTATGTAAGAGGCCCTCATGTTTCCCACTCTTCGAGGAAAAGGCAATACACTTTAGGCAGTTTGAGATATATTGTTTAATTTTCTCCTTCATTTTGGGAAACCAATATGACTTTATTATAGCACTGAAAACTTTATCACTTCCCATATGACCCATTTCATCGTGATACTTTCTCAATAAATGTTCTTCCATCTCATTTGGTATATAAAATAGTATATTTTGTCCGTTTTTTCTATAAACTAAGCCATTCCGCATTTCAAAAACACCATTTTCCTTGTTTTCCAATTCCCCCCGGATTTCAATAATTTTCCTATCTCGATTTTGGCAAATTGACAGATTTTGCTCAAACGTATTTTCTTCAAGAACTAAGATATTTGAAGTGCGACTAAGTGCGTCCACATGGAGCATTCTATTTCCATTACGGTGTTCGAGAACATATTGAAAATTTTGCAATTCGAGTGCCCACCTGGCTATTCTTGGATTTACTTCCTTCTTATTTAAAGTTAGCATGAGTGAATTGCAATCAGTGACTATCTTAAATTTCAATCCTTGAAGATATACCCGAAATCTCCGAAGTGCATAAATAATTGCAAGTGTTTCCAGCTCAAAGCTGTGGTATTTAGATTCGGGCTCGCTGCTACGTTTCGAAAAATAAAAGACTGGGTGAAATTTGTCGTCACTCTTTTTTTGTAATAATATTGCACCAAATCCCCGAGAGCTGGCATCGCAATGCAGCTCTGTATCATCTCTTGGGTCGTAAATCGCTAAGATAGGAGACCCAATTAATTTATTTTTAAGTTTCTCAAAACACTGTAACTCGTCTTCCCAAATGTAAATTTAACATTCTTTTTTATTAGTTTGTACAGAGGCTGAGCTTCTCGCGAAAAATCTTTAACGAATCTTCTAAAGTATGAGCATAAGCCCAAAAAACTGTGTACAGCTTTTGTGTTACTGGGTATAGGAAAATTCACTATAGCTTCTACATTCTTTTCATCCGGTAGAATACCTTTACTCGAAATGTTATATCCTAAATAGCGTATTTCTGACTCCATAAATCGGCATTTATCTAACCTCAATTCCAATTTGTTTTGTACTAACTTATTAAAAACTTCCTGCAAAATGTCTAAATGTTCTTCTTCATTACTTGTAGCTATCATGATATCGTCTAAATAAATAGCAATTTTCTCTGCTCGAATCAGATCATCGAAAACATGGCTAACAAACCGCTGGAATGTTGAAGGTGCATTTTTCAGACCGAAAGGCATTTTCAAAAACTCGTACTGCCCCATCGGTGTTACAAAAGAAGTGTATTTAATCGAATCTTCAACCATATCTACGTGATAAAACGCACTCTTTAAATCCAATAACGAAAAAATGCATTTATTTGCTAGTCTATCTAACAGATCATCAATAAGAGGCAAGGGATAGTTATCTTTCAATGTTATCTTATTCAAACTACGAAAATCCACACATAACCTTATATCACCTGTTTTTTTTCTTACTAAAACAATGGGGGAAGAATATTCTGACTTACTCGGCCTAATTATCTTGGTTTGCATTAAGTCATCTAAAACAACCCTAACTTGTTGTTTTTCACTGTATGACAGTCTTCTTGGAGGACAATTAAAAGGTTTTTCTGTACTCAACAACAGTTTCATCTCACATCTAATTTTTGGTGTATCGGGGCGCTTACAGCACATATAATAATCTTGAAATATTTGCAGAAATTTTTGTTTTGCATAGACACTTACATTATCATTTTTTATATAAACATTAGGAGTTTTTGCTTCAGTTTTCAATACTTCATTGTAATTCACAGAAAATTTAGTGTTATCAAATTCAATTTTCATTAATCTTTGACACTCTTCATCATATGTGTTATTTTCGACTTTGAAATATGAATCTATTTCTTTACATTCTAATTTTAAATTAGATTTACTTAAAAAGTCTCTTCCTAAAATAATTGGATGAGTCATTGTTTCATTTGTTACAACTAACATCGTTAATTCAATTCTTTTATTTTTGAAAAAAATAAAACTGTTTACATTTCCGACAATAGATAATGGACTTTTGTTTATACCACTATATTTTAAAAATACATTGTTCTTTCTGTTTATTACTACATCTGGTACGAACTGTTGGCGAACAAAGCTAATGGGGCTTCCCGTATCAATTAATGATCCTAATAAAGTTTTATAAGTAAATTTAGAATTAATAAATACATAATTTAAAAACCTTACATATTCATCGCCTTCCATCAATTCTGTGACATGTTGTACAGGGCGGCTCTTCCTTTGTGGACAATTTGCTGCTAAATGGCCAACTTCAGCGCATACATGACAAGCACCAAGCTCTCGTTTGGGTTTTCGGCATACACTTGCTAAATGGCCAACGGAGTTGCAATTGTAGCATCTCACGACTCTTGTTGTTTGTTGTCCATTATTCGACTGCTCATGTTGATTGTCTGCTGTCATTTTCTTTGATATATATCGTGGCAATTGAATATTTCTAAACGCTTCTAACAATTCATATTTGTCATGAAATCGTTGCATTTTAGCTTGCGAACGTAAAGTGTTATCCGGAATACCATCAATTAGATATTCTACAAGTTCATCTTCACCAATTAGAATTCTATTTGCCAGAATTAGTTTTTCTTGGAAATATTCTCGAAACGATTCGGTAGTCAACCACTGCCTGATTTCAAACTTTTTCTTTAGCATCAAATTGCTTGTTTTTTCTTCAAACAGCGAGCTCATTTCCTTTAAGAACTTGTCGATTGGCATTAAAATCAAGTCATCTCGAGAATGTAACCACTTTAGCGCATTGCCTTTTAATTTATTTGCAATTAATGCTCTTAGGTTGTTATCATCAAGTTGGTAAACACTCTGGATATTTTTTAGTTGTGCTTGCCATAGCTTAAGGCATTCACCACTACCAGAAAATTCAGATATAAGTTCTTTAACATCTGCGAACTTTTGCTTATTGGAAATGTTTTTTGTTTGATTATCACTATTTCTCAACTGTTCTTTTTCTCTCATTAGAAGTTCATTTTCCATCTTCTTTAGTTCACACTCACGCTTCAACAATTCTAATTCGATTTTTAAAAGTCGCCACTCGTTTGCATCACACTCTTTTTGTTTCTTTTCAACACTCGTTTGATTACTTGCGTCATATTGTGGTACAATCCCATTGCTAAATTCACCACACTCCTCGGTGATGTTTATACTGCTCGCTCCTTCGTTGATTTCATCAGCTTGTTCTTTTTCCGCAATGATGGCTTGCGTACAGTCAACGTCAGCGTCAACGTCAACCATGGAGTTTCGAAAATTTCCACGAAGCTCCTCAGGAATTTTTTGTAGGCGAACAATTAGTTCGGCTTTACTACCTGTTGTTTTATGTTTGAGCGAACGCAACCATGATTTTAATTGTTCAACTGTGTATAAACTAAGCGAATCCTCGTTTGATGACATTTTGGGCGCAATACAACCACTTCTGATATTTTAAACAATTTTATTATGTTGGACGCTCTTTTTATCTTCAACATGGCCGCAGATCGTGCTGCCACACTCCTTTATTTATAATAAGATACATAATTTACAGATTTATGATGTTACCACAATATATAATTTACATATTTATAATGCTGCCACAATTGGACATTTTTTTTTTAATTTTTTGCTATATCTTTTTATTTATTGAATCTCCTTTTTGTTTTAAAAGCCTAACGATAAGTTATAAAATCTTAAATCTATTTAAAAATTAGGTAAGCTCAAACAAGTGGTTGAGCTGTTTTGGTGATACGTTGCTCCTTAGTTCGCAGCCATATCTCTTCTTTTAAGGCGTGTTTGATCGCAGGAATGTACTACAGCATTAACCAAAGGGTTTGGGTGATCTCGGAGTTTAGATATATATTTAATTCTGCTGTCTTCTACTTCTTTCTTTACCATAGAAATACCAAGGTCTTTATGGATATTTTCATTTCGCATATACCATGGTGAACACGTGATTGTTCTAAGCATTTTTGATTGGAACCTTTGTATTACAGGTATCCCTCGAAGAGCACGGTACTTGAGTTGCACGAAATCTCGAATAGCACGGTTAAAAATTGCGACAACCCTCGAATAACACGGAGTTCGAATTATACGAAGTCGCGAAAATTCCTGTTAAAAATTGAGTATAATTTTCCTTCGAACGACTGTTTGTAGTATGACGCAATAATGCATTTGAATCAGTGGTTGAACATATGTAATTTAAAAATTATTGCGTTTATAAAATTTTACCTTTTAAATTTTTAAGTTTCACTTTTCTAAATTGAATGAATTTTGTTATTTTTGTATAACTGAAGTTTTATAACTAAAAATAAAAAAAAAATTTGTTCTTACCAAATGTACAAATATGTATGGATCTCGAGTTTCGAGTTGCACGGTTTTAAATAGCACGGAACGGTATCTCCAAAATTGTATGATTTATTAGTATCAAATAACACGATTTCGATTAACACGGAACCAATTAAAGGTATTATTCGAGGGATACCTGTATATCAATAATAGGTGCACAGGTCGTACCCCACAGTTGAATGCCATACATCCCAATCGGCTTTATCACCGCATTATATAAAAGTACTTTGTTGTCTAGGCTAAGTTTGGATTTTTTATTTAAAAGCCAATTTAAATTTGCAGCTCTCATCTTCATGCAAGTTATTTTCCTAGATGTATGTTTTCTCCACGTAAGTCTTCTATCAAGGTGATTACCAAGATACGTTACTTCATTCGCTTGGGGTACTAAAATATTGTTAATTTTTTACTGCCGGACACATTTTTGGTCTATGCGAAAACGTAACATGCTTACATTTTTGTTCATTCACATTCATACGCCAGTTGGCTAGCCATTCTTCGACAGACCTTAAGTGATCGGCTAATATTTTTGATGCTATTATGCGGCATTTGTTACGGGTCACTAAAGCTGTGTCATCCGCAAAAGTTGATGTCAATACATAATTATCTATTAGAAGATCTGCTGTATATATGATGTATGTATATAGCTGGGCCTAAAACACTGCCCTGTGGTACACCAGCCCTTATATGTCGTTCATCAGATATGAAATCTCCCGCTTTTACCATAAATTGCCTATTTTTTGAATAAGAGTTTTTAATCTTATATAAAAGGTCTTCATGCTTATCAAGCACCTGAGCCACGTCCAGAAATATATAGCTGAACAAGTACTCTCTGTGCTCAAATGCTTTTCTCATTTCCCTAGTAAATCTATTTACTTGCTCAATCGTGCTATGCTTTTTATGGGACCTGAATTGGTGCGTTGGTATTATATTATTTTCGTGGAGGAAAGGAGTCATCTTTAATAGTAACACTTTTTCAAATATTTTTTAAATACAGGGTAGAAGACTGAATGGTCTGTATGAAGACGGCTGTGTTACGTCCTTTCCAGGTTTATCTATCAGCATAATTTGCGACTTTTTCCATAAATTAGGATAGTATCCGAGATTAATAATCGCATTGAAGGGCAAAGAGAGCACTTCTTCAGCAATATTTGGTAACTCAATTAGCATTTTTGGGGTAATATTATCATGTTCTGGTGACTTTTTTGGGTTAAGTTCTTTTATTATTCTAATAATTTCAGAAGGTGAAATCTTAAAAGACTCAAGAAACTCGTTAACTGTGTTGGGTAAGCTGGACAGGTCAAAGTTGTTCTTTGGGCAATTAGGTTGAAATACCTTCTCTAAGTGATTTGCAAAACAATTAGCCTTTTCCTCGCACTTCGAGCCCAATTTCCACCCATGTCTCGTATAGGCATGTTAGAGTCAGTTGGTGGCTTCATGGACTTTAGGGCTTTCCAAAGGGAATTTTGCTTGCTTGAATTTAGACACAGCTTCTTTATACGAGTATGCATTTTAGTGTTGAACAGCTGATTTTAATTAAAGCTAAGTGGAAGGGGAGCGATTTATCTGCCATTCTCGTCTTGCACGTCTTTTTTCATTTACAAGCTTTTCTATTTCTCTATTAGAGGTTTTTCTGAAATCAAGCCGCTTATAGCTTTTGTTTGGTGTTGCTAAGACAGCTGCGCTAGTTATTATATCATTAAGTTATCTTATACTTTCGTCAATATCTCTTTCTATATTTATTTTGTGCTCAATATTAATGCGGCTACTCACGTATTTTTTATATTTTAGCCAATTCGTTTTATAAGATGTTAGACCCACTTTTGGATCAACGAAAAAAGGTTGTCCTCATATCTTTATTAGTACAGGAGAGTGATCAGAAGATAAATGTGCATGTATCAACTGTTATGTATATGTATATTATGTATGCTATATTTTTGTGGGGTAGTTATCGTACGATGCACACGCGGTGGCTGTCAGAAGGAGAAGAGAGTTGATCGTATGATGTGTCGTCCTATATAGTAATAACAGCGGGCGTCCTCAAGCCTAACGGTTAACTATGTATTCCTTGTTTCGTTTTATGTCGTATTCGTTTCAGCGTTGCTTGTAAGCCAGGCGCAGCTGACTTGCTAATGTGATGTTGCTATGTTGTATTAAAAGTTGAAATATAATAATATAATATATTGTGGCTCGTCCCACAAGTACACCCTTATTGGAGAACGTTATCAATATTATTGATAATCTCTTGGGTGACGGTGTAGAAAAGTTGGAATCGGATTCAGATGGGCGGTATGATGACGACGAACATGGAGATGTCCCAGGTTCAGATTACTCTGGTGAAGTTAATGTAGTAAGCGTAGTATTGTGGTCATCGTCGTTGTTCTGATCACTCTCGTTGAGCTTATCCTCGGGAAGTAGATAAACAGGCTTTAGTCGGTCGATCGAACCCGTAGTGTTTTCGCCTCTGACGTTTACGATGAAATATTTTTCATGCTTTGAAAGGACTCGGTGAGGTCCTTCATAAGGTGAAGTGAATGCGTGGTGTGAAGCATTGCGACGAAAAAAACGTGTGAACATGTAGATAGTTCTTTAAAAATAAATGTTTTCCTCTGACCATGTCGGACGATGGGTTGTGGTGCAAGGTCTGCGAAGTAATTTTTCAAGCGTAACGCCAAATTGAATGGTGGCAAACCAGTTCGTGGCGAAGGCGCTAGGAATTCTCCTGGTTACGAATTGGCTCTCCACAAACGAGATCGGCAAGAGTTGCACCATTCCATTCGACTGCGGATGGAAAGTGGTGGTATTTATACTATATGTTTACTGCCGAAGAGACGAGCGAGAGAGTTAAAGAGTTGGCTCTTAAACTGAGTTTCTTGGTCCGTTGTGATTTGTAATAGTACACCGTAACGACATATCCATCCAACAAAAAGTTTCCGGGTTTATTGCAGCCTGGAATGTTGACTGGTCGGAAGTTTAGTGAATCGTGTTGTTCCCTTTGTATTCTTTGCTGAAGTTCCTCGTCCTCAGCTTGTGCTTGAGGAAGTTCGTTTGAAGATACTGCCATTGAAATTTCTTCGATGTGAGAAAGAGCATCTGCGACGATGTTGTCTTTTCCGGCTATATGTTGGATATCGGTTGTAAACTGGCTGATGAAATTTAGGCGGTGAAATTGGCAGGGTGTCGCTCGATTGGGGTCCTGAGAAAAAGCGTGTAGGAAAGGTTTGTGATCCGTGAATATCGTGATGCCGAGGAACTCACGCAGTTTTCGGATCGTTTCTGGTGGTGGAAAGTTGACTACAGCGTCTGCTTTACCAGAAAGAGGTAAGATTTATTTAGCTGAAATGCGGTGTCCCAAAAAATCCACTTCGGACTGACCAAAACGGCACTTAGCGGTGTTAATTACGACACAATACTTAGTGAGTCGTTCGAAAAGTAAGCGAAGATGACCGCGGTGTTGTGTAACATCCTTGGAAGCGATTAGGATGTCAATGTATTGGAACAAGAAGTCATCTAGTCCCCGTGTTACCTCGTCGATAAAGCGTTGGAATGTTTGTGCGGCATTTCGAAGTCCGAACGTCATGAACGGAAGTTCGAAAAGATCAAACGGTGTTATAATTGCAGTTTTGTCGACATCTTCTTTGGAAACAGGTATTTGATTAAAAGCGCGCATTAGATCAATTGTTGAAAATACTGTTTTGCTGGTTAGATTGGCAGTAAAGTCTTCGGGAACACGAACAAGATATCGGTCTGGCAATGTACGGGCGTTAAGTCGTCGATAATCTCCACAAGGTCGCCATTCGCCAGACTTCTTTGGAACCAGGTGGAGCGAAGAGGACCAGGAGCTCTTTGAACATCACGTTATACATCTGGTGCATACCATCTTTTTTTATACTCTTGCAGTCAGTTGGTACAGAGTATTATAGTTTTGTTCACCTAACGGTTCTACGTAACACGTAAGACTAATTGTGATTGATATATGTAGGATTATGCAAGGTGCGTTCCATAGTAAACAGTGTGATATATTAAACTGAAACTAAGGGATAATCCTTCTATTATAATTGAATGTCTGTCTGTCAAAAGTGGCATGAATCGGACCAATGCTTACCCTAGCCCCCATATATCTATTATAAAGATTTTCGAACACCTGGCTAACTTTACTCTATATTATATTATCTACAGCTTAAAGTATTTCCCTGGCTTTGATTTTTGCAAATTTCGTTCCGAAAAGACGGGTTGCCGCGAAAAGCCAGCAGTTGGTCATCTATTATTAACCCTATAAGGGAACTGTGAGTAAAATTTACTCACATGCGGAATAGATTTGTTCGTAAATCAGCAGGTTGGCCACACTGAAAGTCAAGCCACTAGCAGTGCTTGTCCCACTCTGTCATAAGTCGGCTGCCGCAAGCATTGAATGGTGTTGTTTGATTTATCGCGCTTGTGGACAATTAAAAAAAAAAGTTAGTGAGTAAAATTTACTTATTGGTACCCTTTACGTACTAAATTGTGTCAGTCAAATTTACTCATCAGTACCCTTTACGTGAGTCATATTTACTTATCAGTAACTTACTAAGTGTCTAAAAAATATATTTTGTGCTGCATTGTGACAATTATATTTTTCTCTTGTATTATGTTACCGTAAAGAAAACTATAGATCATATAAATGGCAGGTCACGGGAGTTTTAGGTTTGTTCGAGCGGAGGAATAAAAATGCCAATGATGTTGTTTCTATGACATTATATTTTATTCTCTGATGTTTCAAGTTATGTTCTGCTTATATAACTACTAAAGTGATTACAATTTTCTTAATCTATTTCTTTGTTTTGTTTATTTTCTTATGAAATACAATATTTGTAAAATGTAATCTTATTTTCTATTGAATGCAAACAAACATGACTGTGGGGTTTACCCGATAATGGTTTGGGTCGTTAATTGTAATTTTGTTAGTGAAATTGTGAGTATCATAGTTTGGATAATAGAATCTCTGATTGTATGAAATTTTAGTATTTGAGAATGTTTGGTATAGGGTCTTAATAGTGCAGTTATTATAATGAATCAATGTAGTGTTTTTCAACTTAATTTTTCTGTTGTCGCAGTTCTGGTTTAGTTCTATGCCATTTGCATTTTTTATTAAAATAGTTTCTTCATCAATTTGTAAAATTTCTGTAATGCTATTTTTGATAAGTTCACAATTTAATAAGTAGATGCAATGTTTAGAAATTTGTAGTTCATTGAGTGTTTTAGCTTCTTCGAATTTATAAGTGACATTTTTGTATTCAAAAACATTTTCGATTTCTGCTGTTATTTCTTTACCTGCTGTGTTTGGTATAGGAATAATAGTTTTTAATTGTACCGATTGAAATTCTTTTGGGATTTTGACTACGAACATTAACAAATTTTCTTTATATTCCAAGGCGCATAATTTTATATATTGAAGTTTGTTGAGGTCTATGTTGTAATTATAAATTTCTTCATTTGTTAAAATGCTTGGGTGAAAAATACCATTTCTTTTTTTTGCTGAAATAATGTTTTCCTGAATCTGGTTTACTGCGTCTTTGAGAATGTTTATCTTTATTGTTTGTTCATGAAGAATCAATATTTTGTCTGTTCTCTCTTGATACACTAAAGAATTATTTCTTTCGTCTTCAATAATTTGTTTTAATTTTGTAAACGTGTTCGAAAAGAAATTATTAATTTTTATTTGGTGGTCGAGAGCTGTAATTGAATTATGTAAATTTTCATCTACTTTCTTAAGGTGATTTTCAATATCTATTCTATCTCCATCATCCATCGTTCCAAATAGAAATTTATGTACAGAACCTATACCGTTAATTAACCCTCTCTTTTTTCTACTAACTTCTTTTCTTGGGATTAATGTTTTGATTTTACCTCTCAAGATTTCAATTTCATTAGATAGGGTGTAGTAATGTAAATGTGAATATGTTTGCGAGATTTTTGTGGTATATTATTTAGTATGTAAAGAATTTCGCGAGGGTCAATTATGTGAATTACGAGGTCAGATGATGTAACAATCTGTTTAGTGTTGGTGATAATTTCTGCGTATCCATTGTCGGTATATGTATTTCATGTACTTCCAGTTTGGCTGCATTGCTAATTATTACAATTGCTATCATCAATGTTATTTTGAAGATGTATTTGACCTAAAAATTTGTTTGGACGTTTAATATTTGTCGGGTGAATATTATCTAATGGTAATTTTCTATACCTTGGTTCGTATTTGTGCCGAACTGCTTTATAATTTTTTACGTAACCTTCTTTTTGAGTGTTATTAAACTCTTCTCTATTTCTATTTAGTTTTCCTATGCATTTTTCTTTAGTCTTCTGAATAGTGTCTTTAATCAAATTCTTATCAGTTTTTCCATTTATAACCTCAAGAGGTGTGGCTTTAATTGTAGAATGATAAGATTTGTTATACCATTCTATGCTTTGAAATACTTTTTCCGCTGTCGAAAGGCTTGGTTTTTCAATTTCTAGGACTCTAATTCTTTTTCGGATAGAGTATTATGAAATCTTTCGATATCTGAATTCTCAGTATGACTGTTTGGTTTTGTAAAATGAACTTCTATTTCTTCTTTCCTAAAAAAATCTTTTATGTTAATTGAGTTGAATTCATTATCTAATATTAACATTCTGGTTCTACCTTTGATAGAAAAGAATAATCTAAGCTTTTCTATAATAGTTATACTGTTTCTATCTTCTAGTTGAAATGCCACAGCAAATTTCGCAAATTTGTTCTATAAAAGTAAGGAAGTAACATTTTTTATTTATGTATATATCCGCGTGAACTATTTCATTTATATCTGATGGTGTTTTCGTTAATTGAAATTTTGGTTTTAAAGGTTTTCTATCATATTTTGCTCTATTGCAAACGTCGCAATTATTTATATATTTTTGAATCAAAACTTTCAAATTTTTCCAGTATATTAGTTTTTTCAATTTTTCATAATTTTCGTTAATACCTGCATGGCCTGTTTCATTTTTATGATATTGAGCAATTTGTTTATAAACTTGTTCTTCATTTTTCATATCTTTAGCATGGAATTCACATCTAAAAAACTTTACATGTCTATTAAATATTTGAATAAGCTTTTGCTGAACTATATTGTACTGATTATCGGTTAAATAAGAAAAAATACCTACTTTTCCACTATTTATGTGCTTACGACAAAGATCTATGAAATTATTATTTTTTATATCTTCTGCGCTAATAAAAATTTTCTTCGTGTTGCCTAGTTCTTCAGATTCCATAATTTTCTTGTTTGTTAAAATGATTTGTGTATTGAAGCGATTTACAATAGTGTGTAAAATTGGAAAATGATCATTTAGTTCCTCCTCTTGAGAGTGGATTGTAGCATTTGTGCTTATGTTGTCTTCTTCCAATGAATGAATCTCGCCTGTGTTACTATCTATTCTACTTAGAAAATCGGCTACGTTATTTTCCTTTCCTTTCACGTAATTTATATTAATATTGTATTCACCTAGTTTAATTAACCATCTTTGCAATCTTGGGTTAATGTCTTTTCCCTTGTTTTTTATTTGGAGCCACTTAAGTGGTTGGTGATCGGTTAAGAGATCGAATGCTCTGCCATAAATGTATGGTCTATAATATGTCACTGCCCAGACAATAGCTAGTAGTTCTTTTTCTGTAGTGGAATAACTTCTTTCGTGTTTGTTAAATGTTCGACTAGCATAGCTTATAGGATGACTGTCCTGGGTTAATACTGCGCCAATTGCAAAGTCACTTGCATCAGTTGAAATGCCAAATTTTTTGTTAAAAGTCTGATATTTCAATATTGGTGGGCTTACTAATAGATTTTTAAGTTTTTCAGTAAGGATGATATGTACTGAGGATCGCGAGCGTTTATTTTAATATCCTTTTTTAAATATTTTGTTAAACCATGTGCTACTTTAGCGTAATCTCTTACAAATTTTCTATAATAACCTGTTATACCTAGGAATGATTTAATTTGCTTTGATGTAGTAGGCAACTTTAGTTTTTGAATGTTTTCGATTTTGCTTAAATTTGGTTGTATCCCTTCTGTTGTTAAAGTGTGACCTAGAAATTCAGTTGTTTTCGCGAAAAATTTGCATTTATCTACCTGAATCTTTAAATTATGTTTTCTTAATGCTGAAAATATTTTGGTGATATTTTGGGTATGTTCTTCAATACTTGAACTAAAAATTAAGATGTCGTCTAAATAAACTACACATATCTTGTTGATATATTCCCTAAGAACTGAATTCATTAAACGTTGGAAAGTTGCTGGTGCATTCTTTAGTCCGAACGGCATTCTTATAAATTCAAAGTGTCCTTGGGGTGTAGAGAAAGCTGTTTTTGGTCTATCTTCTTCTTTTATTAATACTTGATGAAAGCCTTTTGCAAGATCTAATGTTGTAAAATACTGAGCTCTTCCAAGTTTGGTGAGTATTGTTTCTATATGGGGTATTGGAAATTTGTCATCTATAGTGACTTCGTTTAGCTTCCTGTAGTCAATAACTATTCTCCATTTTTTCTTCATTGAATTGTCTTGCTTTTTCGGTACAATCCAAAGAGGCGAGTTGTACGGGGAATTACTTTCTTTAATTATACCTTGGCGCAACATCTCGTTCATCTGTCTAATAATTTCTTCTTCATGAATTTGGGGATATCTATAAATTTTATTATAAGTTGGTCTACTTGTTTTTGTAACTATTTCATGCTGAATTTCATGAGTATGAGAAAGGTTTTTACCTTCTTGGAAAAATAAATCGCTATTTGCTTTTAGAATGTATTCTAATTTTTGCTTTTCTTCTTCATTCATGTCACTATTTGATAAAATATCTAGCAAATTCTCTTTACATTCTGTAAGTATATTAATATCTTCGTAATTGTAAAGGGCATGAGTTTATAAATTTAATTTTATTGCCGTTTATTTCTACATACTCCTTTTCTAAGTTAATTATTGCTTTAATAGGTTTTAAAATATTTTGTCCTATTATTGCATCAAAGTTTTTATTTTTAGATGTTGGTTAGTTTCCAATGTATATAACTTTTTTCATTGAATTCGTTTGGGGTTGGGGTGACTAACTCTTTATTTAGGGAAAAATTTTCCTTAATGGTGCTAAAGTGTATTGGTTTATCAAGCTCAATGCATTCATAATCTTTTAACACATTATATTTCAATAATGATGTTGTAGACCCTGTGTCAATAAGACATTTAATTTTGGAATTTTTATGGTCACTTCTATTATCGGTAACGATTGTTTTGGGCTGGCAACCGAAAATTTGCTTGTTCTTGAACGTGATCTATTTCCATCGGTTCGGGGGTTTTGTCTCCTTTGGACTGAATTATATCTTCTAGATTGTTGTGAATTATTTTGCCTACTTTGTCCAAAGCTAAATTGTTGATAATTGTCATTTTGGTTAGAATTGTTACGAAATTCTCTCGGCTGATTTTGTCCAAATTGAAAATTATTGGAATTTTGCATATACTGGTTATTATTGAAATTGCCAAAATTGTGAGACAAAGAATTTCTATTTGAAAAATTTCTATAATTATTTCTTTTATAATTGTTTTGTCTTTTATCAAATTGTATTAGCAAACCTGTCTCTTGAAGAACGCTAAAAGCCTCTCTAATGGTGCTTATATTTCTACTAATCACTACACTGCTTAAGTTGGGGTGTATCCCATTTAAAAATGTTTTTAGAATTAAACTTTCGTTGTTAATTGGGGAAAATTCTATAGGCTTTATTCTATCGAATTCATGTTTTAAATTTAGTTTATCTAAAATATCTTTTAAATTTTGGAAATATTGACTTACGTTATAGTTTCGTAGTACAATCGCCTGATTGTAAAGGGTGTGGTACGACTCCTTTACTCCAAAATTCTTTATGAGTTCTTCTCTCATTTGCTGCCATGTTGGTGTAGGTCCCAAAGGCCGGATGACACTTGCTGCTTCTCCTTTAATTTTTGTTTTGACGTGTCGCTGCGTTACAAATTCCAACATTGATGGGTTGGGGTTGAATAAAGGAAGGATCATGTCAACTTCCCTGATGAATGATGATAAATCTCTGCCGTCAAAGTCCATGATTCTTGAAGCTTCCTTCAAAATTTGCGATCCTGTCATCTAAAGTGGTTGCTGCTCGCCTGGATTCATTGCTGATGTATCCTCTTTTATTACAACTGAACTTGTTGTTGTTGCTTTGTATGGTGCACTTCGCTCTTTCTGCGTCTTCTGTGTGTGGGGCATTAATCTTTAATCCCACTCTTCCTGGTAATGTTGATGGGCGGAATGAAGCTATTCTTCGCCTTCACAAATTGTAGACTCGACTTATATATTTGTATATATAAGAGATCTTTTTAAAATGGGAGCTAATCTTAAGATTTGCTTCCCGTTGCTAAAGCTTACGAAACTTAAAAACTTCAGTTTTTAGTATCGCTCAACTTTGCAGTTTGTTTTTACCGACTGCGCCAGTTTTAGGTTTGTTCGAGCGGAGGAATAAAAATGCCAATGATGTTGTTTCTATGACATTATATTTTATTCTCTGATGTTTCAAGTTATGTTCTGCTTATATAACTACTAAAGTGATTACAATTTTCTTAATCTATTTCTTTGTTTTGTTTATTTTCTTATGAAATACAATATTTGTAAAATGTAATCTTATTTTCTATTGAATGCAAACAAACATGACTGTGGGGTTTACCCGATAATGTTTGGGTTATCATTATAGTCAAACATAAGGACCAAAACATGTTTGTATACATTTGCATTATGTTCTTTATCTCTACTTGTTATCTTATATTTTTTGTAATGTTTACTTGTTTTTCTTTAATCTTTTATTTTGTCCAATTTATAGTATTTTGTTGTGTGGTGTCTGGTTGGGATGATAGTGTACACATAACTCGGGCTATCAGAACAAAATATTTTGGATGTAATACTTGAACTAGAATCTGAGGAAGAAGACAATTTGGAGTTGGAGCTTTGTAACTTTGATGAGGATTCTTGGGACAGTGTTGCAGATCCGGAATATCAACCAGAAACGGAGGAATTAAATGATGTCGAAGAAAATTTGATATACGGAATCATAAATGCAGAAGAAACTGAAACAGAAGAAAGGGAGGAAACACCTGGAAGCAGCAAACGTAAAAAACAGAAACTTAGTGAAGGGAGAAGAAATGAAATATCAGCTGCTCAAGAAATTCGTGAAACAGAAGAGGTAATTACAATTATTACACCTAGTACCAACAATCTGATCGGAAAAGATGGAAATTTTATTTGGAGGAAGTTGCTGCGTTAGGTCAAAAAATTCCCTCCATAAATATTGTTCACATTCGCCCTGGCCCAACAGCAAATGCAAAAAATTCATTGTGCCCTTCCAGCTGCTTCAAACTATTTTTTACCGCAGACATATTGGAAGAGATTTTAGTTTATACAAATAAAGAAATAAACGTTCAAAGGAAGAACTATATCGACAAAACTCACGCGGTTTTGTCAAATTTGGAAATAGACGAACTTGAAGCATTTCTTGGTTTGTTAGTCTTGTCCGCTGCTCTCAAAGATAATCACTTGGCAACACATCTGATGTTTGACACTACCTACTGTGGGGAAAGGTACAAGGCAACCATGCCTGAGAGAAGGTTCAAATTTATCCTAAATTGTCTATGATTCGATGACAAAGAAACAAGAACTGCTAGAAGAGAAATGACCAAACTAACTCCAGTTTCTTCTATTTGGGACAAACTTCTAAAGAATTGCAGGGCCAACTATAAACCTGGAAGCTATATAACAATTGATGAGCAACTAGTTGGATTTAGAGGTAAATGTCCATTTAGGATGTATATTCCCTCTAAACCGAACAAGTATGGGATCAAAATTGTCATGGCTTGTGATAGCGGAACAAAGTATATGTTGGATGCCATTGTTTACCTTGGAAAAGAAAGTGTACCTCCTGCAATGGCTGCTGGTGAATATTATGTTGTTGAACTGCTGAAAAATGTAAAGGGCACCAATCGAAATGTCACGAGAGACAATTGGTTTACGAGTGTACCACTCATTTGTGCAGGGTTGTTATGGAAATAAAAATAACTCCATAGGTCCCGCAATCACTAGACATTAATTCTATTTCAAATATCTGGAACTTTTTGGAAAATCGTATTCGAAAACATCGAATTTCTTCAAGGTTATGCCAAAAAACTGGTTATTGACTTAGTGGGTCAAAATATCCAGAAATAATACTAGAAATCGAGTGGGAAGCATACGTCGACGCCTAGGGACAATAATAGCAACAAAATGTAGGCCAAAAACCGCTAAAAGTATTGTATGTAATTACTTTTGATTTATATGAATAATAAACTTTTTTGATATAAATTATGCCCATTAGCATTAATTTTTTTTATTTGTGTAGAAAAAAATTTTTTTGAAATGCTAAATTTAATGTTAAATATACATCTTCTGAAATGGATAGAAAAAAACCACAAAATTTATTAATTTTATAACAAATAAACGTGTCGTAATTTAATAGAACTAGGTGTATGTAAACTTTATTGGTCCACTGTACGTATTGTTTATTTTATACCTAAGTACTGTTAACATGTAAAAAAATATGAACGAACCTTGCCCATAATGTTTGTAAATTTGTCTACATGCAACATAATATATGTACATATGTAATAGACTCAATGGTTCATGCGAAATCTCCGTTGACACGATGATGATCCAATAATATAAAAATAATATAATTTCTTAAAAATTTAAGAATTTCTTGAAAATTGAAGAATTTTGACGGCCATATTGGATCTGCCATTTTGTATTTTGAAAATGTGTCTTTAATTTCGTAATCAGACCCCTCAAACCCCTCTATCCCAAAATTAAGCTAAATCCGTTAATATTTTTTAATTTTTTTCTCTCAAGTAAAATCCGACATGTATTTTGAGGTTAAGAAAAAATCCTGACGTGATGGAGCGAAACGGACTTCAGATTCGATTTCAGCGGCCCAAAATACATATAATACACCATGTTTGGTCAAAGGAACCTTTCATCGATATTTTTTTTTGTGGACCTGTGTTATGTTTGGGCAGGATGAAAAATGAAAGACAAAATCCTGTCGCGGCGGACCCATAATGGGCGGCTTACTGGTAAGCGTCTGTTCACAACAGTACACGGCGCGGCGCACTGGGAGTCCTTGGATATCTTAACAGTGATGCCTCCGCAGCTAAGGGTGATGGGAATTTGCTCCGCTAAGGTGTATTGTTATAGCACAACTTTTTAATATAATATAAAAATAATATAAATTCTTTATTAGCACTTCATAAATTGCACTTCCTGCACATACACATTTATTTGTCAATAACCTGTACCTGCATTTCCGGCACATACCGATTTTCACATAATCAACTCTTTTGAATTCCTTAGAATTTGATTACTTTGCATTCACCAACCAACTGACCAAATATGCAATGTGGACACAATATTTAGTAAAACAAAGTATTTTTGAATAAAAGTTATTTAAAAAAAATAAAGAAATTTTTTTCTGCGCAAAAAAAAAAAAACTGTGAAAGACGGTTTAAAGGCATGTATTTGAGAAGAGAAAAAAATGCTTAAATTGACTCTGAAACAATGTGAAACAATGTGAATTTTATGAAATTTTAAAAATAAAAATGCAATTTTGTGTTTCATAAAGTGTAAGGCAAGCCTATGCAAGATATTAATTATCATCTGTGTGGCATCACCGGCTCATCAAAAGCAACACTCGATTTTCAACCGCCAAAGTGAACGCAGCCTTTCGTGCGATACTATATGACATTTTTTTAACTAAACTCTGTGTCATTATAATTACTAATTTTTAATATACATTTAAATTAAATACCATCCTGCGAACATTAAAGTGTCCGAATATCTTAAAATACCCTTTCAAATCAGAAGTAGGATTACTTCACGCGTACAAAACGTCAAAATGTGTACTAATACGTTTACCTGTACACAATTTTGAAAACGGTTTCGCGATGATTTAGCGATTAAATATGTACATATGTGGGGAAATTAATAAACGGAAAAGTGCTAAACGTTAATCTGTACATTTTCAAACGACATTATTTCTACCATACTTGTATAACGAAAAGAACACACGGTTCTTAGTGAAACGCATTTACATACATACGTATGGAATACTGCAAAACGTTAACCTGCAGATTTCATAAACCTAAAGTGTATTACAAAAAATCAAATTTTAAGATATAACTTAACCTACAATTTAGACGTGTAAAAGTGAGCATCATCTCGATCATTCGATATAACGGCTAACGGTGCATCATCTTGAACATTCGATTTAACGGCGCGTGTGTATATGCAAAAACGAAATACATAATATATAACGAAGTACATAATTTTTGAGTTTATAAAAATGAGAGCTATTGCATCATTGAGTGTAGTGCAACTAAAACGGCAGTTGTCAGAGCGAAATTGCTCAACGTCAGGTACGAAGGCAACACGCATAAGTCGTTTGAGTGAAACGATCGGGTCGGATGAAATCGAAGTCGAAGAGGACGAAAACGAACACAAAAATCGTTACAAAGACAAATGGACGAAATGCCCGGAATTTTAGAAAATGTGTTGTCATACATATATGCAAAATAATTCCCAACCTCGAAGTGTGCCAATTGAAATTACAAGCAACATTGAAAATAGAAACGTCAATAATATTTCCCCTTTTGCGAATTCGAATGCAACTGTAACGCGAAACAACTATTCGGTGTGTGAAATAGCAGAAACAATACCAGACTTTGATCCAACAAATGACAGTTCGTCGTCATCAGAACAGTTCGTTGAACGAGTAAATAGTGTTATCCGTGCGTATGAATGGGACGAAAAGTGTTTATTGCTTGCCGTGTTTAGTAAAATGAAAGGAGCAGCAAGATTGTGGATCGATGCGACAGAAAGACTGCATTCCAATTGGAACGATTTCGCTAAAGACTTAAAAAATGAATTTGGTAATTATCCCGATGAAGCAGAAATACATTTCGAAATGCAAAGTGCCGTACGTAGACAAAATGAAAAAGTAGACGACTACTGTTTTCGTGTTTGTGCGCTTGGGCTACGGTTTAAATTGAGTGAAACAGCGATAGTTAAATACGCGAGAGAAGGACTACGAAATCGTGAACTACAAGTGGCAATAGCGGCTCAACGGATAGATACAATGAGAGAACTAAGAGAAACCTTAAGCGAATATAAAAAAAAACGTGTCAATAAATTCACACCGAAGTGTAACGAAAGTTGAAATAAAAGAGTATGAAAATAAGAATGTAATTAAAAACGAAAATTCTAATAAGAAGTTTGAAGCAAAAAGTGTAAAGTGCTATAATTGCGAAGAGTTTGGACAAATATCGAAAAGTTGTCAAACAAAGCTGTGAAAAATGTAATAAAGTGCATTCAAGGTATGATTCTCAGTGTAAATTCGAAGCAAAAATACGAAATACATTTTGTGTAGACGATGAACTTTTTAAAGTTGACGCATTATTAAACGGTCAGAAATTAAAAGCATTTTTTGATAGGGGTGCTCAGTGTAGCATGATTCGGAAATCGTTATGTGAGAAGCTTAATTTTGCAAATACATAAAGTGTGATATACAAATCAGAGGACTATGTGGTGGTAGTCGACATGCGAAAAAATCAGTGAAGGCAATTTTAACAATCGATGGCATTACCATACCAGTTACATTGTATTTGGTAGACGATCAATTATTACCTAGTGACATTTTATTAGGTCAAGAAAACTTTATAAACAATGTGCGGTTAAATATTCAAAATGGAAAAATAAAAATTGAACGCGTGCGAACAAGAAGTTGAAGAAATAAAACGTTACGTTAATGAAAACGAAATTATATGTGAAATAAATGATAAATCTGTAAAAACAACGTTAACGAAAATTATAAACGACAATAGAAATATTTTTGCAAACAATTTAAATGAACTCGGAAAAACTAATTTGGTGAAAATGAAAATCGAATTAAATTCAAATGAAATTGTGTCTCAATCTCCATATCGTGTACCAGAACCTAAAAAACAAATTGTCTCTGAAAAGATGAACGATTTATTAAAAAACGATATAATACAACGTTCAGAATCACAATATGCAAGTCCAGTTGTGATTGTAAAAAAGAAAAACAGTAACGACAGATTATGCTTTGATTATCGACGTTTAAACAAACTAATCATCAAAGAAATATTTCCACTTCCAAACATTGAAGAGTGTCTTCAGGAAGCAGCGCGTTATAAATATTTCACAACGCTTGATTTGAATAGTGGGTACTATCAAATTGAAATCGAACCAGAAAGCCGTAAGTACACATCTTTTGTTACTACCGACGGTTTATATGAATTTAAAAGAATGCCATTTGGACTGAAGAACGCTCCAATAGTATTTCAACGTTTAATGTCTAAAATCCAAGAAAAAGCTACGAAAGATAATATGATTCATTATATGGACGACATACTTATCTGCAGTAATACCTACGAAGAAATTTTTCGAAAACTTACGACAGTTTTAGAAGTTTTAAAAGAAGCTAATTTGACATTGAATATTTTAAAATGCGTGTTTTTGAAAACGACAATAAATTTCCTTGGACATCAAATATCACCGAATGGTTTAACTCCAGGCCAAGCTAAAATGAACACAATACAGAATTATGAACGACCAACAAATGTTACAGAAATTAGAAGATTCCTAGGGTTGAGTGGATATTTTCGAAAATTCATTGCAGGTTACGCAATATTATCCGAACCTATTCGAAAACTGTTACTTAAAAATGAAATCTTTAATTGGAATTACGACCAAGACAAACAAAACCTTTAACAAATTAAAGCAGAAACTGCCGTCAAAGCCTCTACTAGTTGCATATCGAGTAGATGGAAATCACGAAATTCATACAGATGCTAGCTCAGCTGGTTTAGCGGGTGTATTGTTACAGAACGAATGCGATGGATTAAAACCAGTCGCGTATTACAGTAGATCGACGAGCGATACTGAAAGAAGTTTCCACAGTTACGAACTTGAAACTTTAGCCGTAGTTGATACGTTAGAGCGATTCCGGTACTACATCGACGGTAAAACAGTAAAAGTTATAACCGATTGTAGCGCTGTTAAAACTGCTATGAGTAAGAGAGAGCTTATTCCACGAATTGCTCGATAGTGGTTAAGGATACAAGAATTCGATATCGAAATTGTACATCGTCAGGGTAGACGCATGGAACATGTCGATGCATTAAGTCGCTGTCCAAACGAAAGTGCTAAAGAAACAGATGTTGCAACTCTACGAGTAGATAAAGTATCGATTACATCAGACGATTGGTTGTTTAGTATGCAGCTACAGGACGACAATATAAAACAGATTGTCGAAAAGATTAAGAGCAAAGATAAACAAATTTTGAAAGAATTTTGTATTGAGCAAGATAGATTATTTAGAATCGAAAAAGAAAAGAAATTATGGGTTGTTCCGAAAGCGTTAAGACATAAAATGTTAGAAGAATGTCACGATAAAAATGGTCACTTGGGTTTCGATAAAACCATTAACAAGATGCAAACGCACATATGGTTTCCACTAATGCATAGTTTTGTTAAATCATATTTAAATGCATGGGTTGAATGCGCATATAACAAACGTCAAGGTGGTAAAATCGAAGGACAGTATCATTTCGATAACATCGTACCAATACAATTTAAAACCGTTCATATGGATCATTTAGGACCATTTATTAAGAGTACGAAAAGAAACGAACACATATTAGTCATAGTTGACGCTTTTACGAAGTATACGATCATTAAAGCAGTAAAGAGTACAGCAACGAAGCACGTATTAGAAACGTTACGAGAAGTTACCAGTTATTTTGGAGTCCCTGAAAGAATCATCACTGATAGAGGTACAGCCTTTACCTCTAAAGATTTTAAAAGCTACTGTGCTAACAACGATATAAAACATATACTACATAAATGCACTACGAACACCGAGGGCGAACGGTCATGCCGAACGAGTTAATCGTACACTTTTGTCAATGTTACTGCCAACGACAAACATACACAAAAAGTGGGACGAGAATATATTCAACATCCAGTGGTCAATGAACACGATGAAAAACAAAACTACGGGTAAAAGTCCACATCAACTTTTATTTAGTTTTTCGTCAAGAGATATCCTTCAAAATAAAGTTTTGTGAGCATTACACGACAATAATCTAACAAGCGAAGAAGATCTACAAAATCTACGAGAAGCAACTTGCGAAGCAGTAAACCAGAAACGACAACAAGCTAAGAAACGATACGATGATCATCATTCAAAACCAACAGAATTTCACGTTAATGACTTAGTGCTAGTCGAAAATGAACCTTCTAGTACTGGAACGTCGTTACAAAGGCCCCTTTATAATCAAGCAAGTGCTTAGTAAAGATCGTTATTTACTTGAAGACTTGCCAGAAGCAGACTGAACGCCACGTCACTATACTTCAATTTACGCATCCGATAAGATGAAGTCATGGTGTCAACTTCCTCCCAGTTTTGAAGACAACAACGATGAAGCCGATGATGGAAGCGACGAGCATAGCGAGGGCGCTATACATTGCCAGGAGAGCCGACTGTAAGGTTACCCTATGCAAGATATTAATTATCATCTGTGTGGCATCACCGGCACATCAAAAGTAACACTCGATTTTCAACCGCCAAAGTGAACGCAGCCTCTCGTGCGATACAATATGACTTTTTTTATCTAAACTCTGTGTCATTATAATTACTAATTTTTAATATACATTTAAATAAAATACCATCCTGCGAACATTAAAGTGTCCGAATATCTTAAAATAGCCTTTCAAAAGTGAAAATACAATTACTACGAACGAACTTCAAAGCGAATGATAAAAAATTCAATCGAAAACATTTTGAACAAAATAAATAAAATAAAATAATGCAAATAAAATTAAAATTGGATCTTGTGGAAATTGCAAAAAACGCACTCCAGGACATCCACAAACTCCGGTACATCCCTCAACTCCAGGAAATCAAAGACTTCGTTTAATAGTATAAGGTATTTACAATAGTAATAAAAAAATTGAAATTAAAGAGATTTACCTGACTTCGTTATAGAAATCAAAAGAAAAGTAAAAAGCAAAAAACAGTTCAAAATATTAAATCAGAGAAGAAGTAAATTTCTAGTAAAATTTAAAATAAATAAAAAAAATAAAACATTTTAAACTTAATAGATAGGGTACGCCCAATGCTACAGACATATGGTGAACTTTCACAAAACTTTTTTCCGATTTCCGACTGTCGGTAAGACATCCAACAATTTTTCACAGAAAACAAAAATGAACAAAACTCACCCAAACAAATCTAATATAAATCCAAACAGAAGTACACACAACAAAATTCCAACCAAAATATTAGTTCACAAAATATTTCAAATTCCAGTAATTACAAGCATAATTATCAACAACAAAGCCCCAATTACAACCAAAATAATTCCAACCACAAACGCCACAGGCAAAGTTATCAAAAATTCCTAATCAGAATTTCAATAGCCAAACCGTTAATCCACAACAATATTTTGTAACCCAAAACGGAAATTACAATCGTTTTCCATTACCTGAGCCAATGGATACAAACGTTAATTTTCCAAATACTGGAACTAATGATTCGAACTTCAATCAAAAAAACCTACAACCGAATTTCGTAACAAAAAGAGATTATAAACATTGTAATAATACTTCCATGAGTACAGATACTAACTACAGGCCTTACAATTGAACCCCTTTAGAAAATTTTCGGCCTTCAGCCTCGGAGAACTTACATCTAGTAAAAACAAAATCAGGACACATAAAATGAATAGTAGACACAAGTGCAACCAACTCAATTTTAAATCCTGGCATTTCCCATCCTAAATAGATCACCATCTACATAAACACATTACAGCATAAGATCTGTATAAATGAAAAAGCGACAATCAAAGCTTTTGCAGAATTTGATACAGGACTCGATGGAATCGAATTCTCTATAACTAAATTTCATAATTTCTATGACCGTTTAATAGGCAACGGTCAAGACAATTAAGTTTGGGAAATGCGAATTACCTCTGGTTGTCAAAAGCGAAGATGCCGCCAAAATAGAAGAAAACGTAATTTTCTTTTTAACAATATATAATCAAACTTAGTTTTTAAATCAGAAAGTATATCTGCGCTGCATGAGAACAACGCAAATTTCAATATTATTGAAGAAAAGGAATACAAACCGTTAAAGGAACAAATTAGAACTCAGCATCTTAATATTGAAGAAAAGAATGAGTTTATGCTAATTATAAACAAATATTCAGATATTTTCTATCAAGAAAATACTAAATTAAGTTTTACATCAGCAATTAAATATAAGATAATGTCCCAATCTTCACTAAAACATATAGATATTCATAAAGAAGAGGTAGAAAAACAAATTCAAGAATATTCAGCACACATATGGATCGTAGCGAAAAAGGCCGATGTCAGTGGGAAGGCTAAATAGAGACTTGTAATAGACTATCGTAAACTAAACGAAGTAACGATAGACAACAAATAACCAATTCCAAATATTGACGAAATATTAGATAAATTGGGCAGGCGCCAATATTTCACCACCCTAAATTTAGCAAACGGATTCCATCAAATCGAAATTGAAGAAAATGACATTCATAAAACTGGCCAGCTCACGACTTTCGGTCCTAGACCAAATATCTTTTCGGTAGCAGAAGAACATCCGTTTGGAGGCGAAACATACCCTCCACAGGGTTGTGTGCTGGGTTTGGGAACCGCCAGGTAATAAAACCGCTCCCACTGAAAAAGAACAATAAGCCTCGGATGAGAGACAACCCTTTTGATGACGACCCTGGCAAACGAATTATGGACTATGATTTGAGGGCATGCACCTGGAATGTCCGGTCTCTTAATTGGGAAGGTGCCGCTGCTCAGCTGATTAATGTCCACGTTAGAG
The DNA here is from genome assembly GCF_016617805.1 of Bactrocera tryoni. Lineage (NCBI taxonomy): Eukaryota > Metazoa > Arthropoda > Insecta > Diptera > Tephritidae > Bactrocera > Bactrocera tryoni. Next base: position 41,332,743 of record NC_052500.1, on the reverse strand, counting down.
TGAAGGCTGACATCACCGCCATCCAAGAAATGCGATCGACGGGACAAGGACTGAGCCGAATATGTCCTTGTGGCATTTATTATAGTGGCCATGTAAAGGAGCGCAAATTTGGTGTGAGACTCGTGGTGCGAGAGAGACTCCGTCGCCGAGTACTGTCATTCACCCCTGTGGATAAACGTCTAGCCACAATCCGCATCAAAGCGAGGTTCTTCAGCATATCGCTGATCTGCGCACACGCCCCAATGGAAGAGAACGATGTGACCAAAAATCGTGCTTGGCGACTTCAACCCCAGAGTAGGCAAAGAAGGTATATTTGTCATTACGGTCGGTGAATTCAGTCTCGACAATAAAACATCCCCAAATGGATTGAGGCTCGTTGACTTTGCGGGGGCCCGAAATATGGTTATCTGTAGTACTAGATTCCAGCATAAGAAAATTTACCTGGCTATCTCTGGATCGAAAAACTACCAACCAAACACAAGGAAGATTTGACGTCGAGAAGCTGCAATCATAACGGCATTTTAAGCTCTTTACGTACAGCCGCAACTGAAACCATTGATTTTCGTAGAATGCGAAAGAACAACTGGTACGACATACCCGATTACTCAATCGATGACGATGGAGCACACGTTCCTTTGCCTGAACATGAAGAAGTTCGAATAGCAATTTCCCGTCTGAAGAACAAAGCGACAGGGACGATAGATTTCCGGTCGAGCTATCCAAACACGGCGGCAAAAAATTGATACTGAGCATGCATCAACTTCTTTGTAGGTGTCTTGCCCTACATGTCCACAATCTGCGCCAACTACCGTAGGATAAGCCTCCTCAACATCGCGTATAAGGTTCTATCGAGCGTATTGTGTGAAAGATTAAAGCCCCCAGTCAACAAACTGTTTGGACCTTATCAGTGTGACTGACCCGATAGTCACCATGTGCTAAACCTTAGAAAAGACCAGTGTAAAGAGAATCGACACACACCACCTCTTGCCGATTTCAAAGCTGCTTTTAAAAACACCAAACCTTATGCCGAAATGTCTGAATTTGGTATCCTCGCAAAACTGATACAGCTGTGTAAACTGACGTTGAGCAACACCAAAAGCTCCGTCAGGATCGGGAAGGACCTCTTCTAGGCGTACGCTACCAAACGATTTTTCAGAAAAGCCGCTTTCGTGTGACTTCTTCAAACTACTTTTGAAGAAAATAATTCGAGCTGCAGAACTAAACAAAGAAGGTCGTCAAACATACATACAGTCGTCGCACTCGCGACCAGGCTTCCTCGTCACTCTTCACAGTCATAACTTCGAGGTTGTAGATAATTTAGTCTATCTTGGAACCAGCATCAATACCAACAATAACGTCAGCCTCGAAATCCAACGCAAACAATCTCTTTCCAGTCCTGCTATATGTTGCAGAGGCATGGACGACAACATCTTATGAGTCGACGTTACGCATTCGCAATCGATGGAACGATGAGCTGTATGAGATATATGACGACATTGACATAGTTCAGCTAATTTAAAGACAGCGGCTACACTGGCTAGGTCGTGTTGTTCAAACGGACGAAAACACTCCAACTCTGAATGCATTCGACGAAGTACCTGCCAGGGAAGATGAAGACCGCAGAGGAAGAGGAAGACCTCCACTTTGTTGGAAAGACCAGGTGGAGAAGGACCTGACTTCGCTTGGAATTTCCAGTTTGCGCCACCTTTCGAAAAGGAGAAAAGACTGGAGCGCTATTGTTAACTCGGCTATAACCGCGTAAGCGGTTTCCACGTCAGTAAAGAAGACGAAGATCCTCAAAGAATAAATAAACAAGATTTGTCTAGTTTCTGTAGACGATATCATAATTTTTTCCACATTACTACAGGAACAAATTAATCCCATAAAGTTAATTTTCAATCGCCTAAAGGAAGCTGATCTTAAAGTACAATTGAACAAATCAAAATTCTTGAGAAAATAAACTGAATTCCTTGGACACATTGTGACATCGGTTGGTATTAAAGCAAATCCAATGAAAATAGTGTGTGTCAAAAGTTTTCCAATACCCAAGACTCCTTAACAAATTAAACAATTTCCTGGTCTAACCGGTTACTACAGGAAAATTATAAAGGACTCTGATCGCCAAACACATGACTAAATATTTAAAAAAGGGTGCAAAATTAAATACTTCTGACCCACAATACCAAGAAAGCTTGAATACACTTAAAACATTACTAATTCTCGACCCAATTCTTGCATATACTGACTTTACAAAAACATTCACCCTCACACAGATGCTAGTAATTACGCTTTATTAGCAGTACTCTCACAAGATAAGTATCCCATTTGTTACGAGAGTCGTACTCTTAATAAACATTAAATTATTTATAGTACAATAGAAAAGGAACTTCTAGCCATCTTATGGGCAACTAATACTTTAGACTATATGTCCTCGGACGCAAATTTTTAATCGAGACTGATCACAACCCCTTAACCTTAACTTGTCAGCCGACTAAAATTATCCAAATTCGACTATGAAATAAAATACAAAAAAGGAAAGAAGATAGCAACGCAGACGCGTTATCTCGTATTGATCATGAACCATTGAATATATAGTAAATGCGTTAGAATCCGAGAGAGACTTCGTCTCCAATAAATCTTTTTAAAATGAAATAGTTATCAAGAAAATTACATAAGAATCCATGAGAATAAAAAACAAGTCATTTTTTAAGAAAGCAAGAAAAATAATCCAACTCAGGCATTTAGATGGAAATACTATTATTACCTTACATAAAAACCATTTTAATCCTACACAATCAAATGCAATTTTAATATTTTACGAAATTTTTAATGCTACCTAAGAGGAAATATTTTCTAATCTAAAATCCCAAACTAAAATTAAGGATAACCCAATTTATTAACAACTGTGAAATTTGTAATTTAGACAAATATGATAGGAAACCTCCTAAAATACCCAACAAAATAACTGAAACACTATCTCAACCTCGTGAAATTATTCACACTGACGTTTTCTAAACATTAGAAAAACCAGATTTTTGAGAGATGAACTCGGTTTCAAAGCTATACCAATGCAGAAGTTTTTAAGAGATGAAAATATTTCAACACACTACACTTCAAACCGAAATCATACTTCAAATGCAGATATTGAGAGGTTGAATGAATACATTACACGTTTGAGACACAACGAAAGAAGTTAACATGAAACAGTAGAAGAAAAGATTTTCAGGATAATAGGTTTTTATAATAACACTTGACACCGTACCACAAAAATTAAACCAATCGACTTTATAAATGGAAAAATTCATGAAGACAACTACAAAGAGGTTGTGGCAACCCCAAAATAATGTGACAACCCCAAATGCAACTCTGCAAAGAGCATAGATATGGCAACCCAAAGACTGGATAAGCTGTCAGCTTGACGAACCGCCATTTTTCCTTCTTCTTGGCGTATCATCCCGACTGCAAGCACGTTTCATCATTTTCATTCTCCATTTTATTTTCAATTCAATCATCAACTTTGTGTCAGTTTTTATATTAAAATTAATCTAAAATTATTGTGGGCATCCCACATATTGGTGACCCCGACGTGATAGAAAAATGACGGAAGAAGAAGCGGTAAACCAAGTAATAAACAATTTGCAGCATCGGGGCCAAGTGGCAAAGGACATCCAAACCCGCAACGTGGAAGTGGCCAAAGTTTCCATCAGAATCCCACCGTTCTGGCACGCAAAGCCAGAACTGTGGATGGCGCAGGTCGAGTCGCAATTCATTGCGGCAGGTATAACGAGCGACAAAACAAAGTACCACACCGTCGTGGCCGCGATAGAAAGCAACGTGCTAGCCCAAATAAGCGACATAATTGTTAATCCACCGAACAGTGAACTGTATACCACGCTAAAAAATCGTATAATAACACAATTCGCGGACTCGGAGCAAAAACGTGTACAGCTCTTGCGCGAAATGCGAAGTATAGCCGGCAGCGAGATAATATACTAAAGTCCATTTGGATGAGTCGGTTACCTTCCAACATGCGACTAATAATTTCCATTAGCAACGAACCGCTCGACAAAGTTGCCCTGCTCGCGGACAAAATATGTGAGGTTAGCGACACCCCACACGTACACGTGGTCGAAACTCCAGATACAGCAACACGCAATCAATCCAGCATCGAGCAGCAGCTAGCCGAAATCACGAAAGAGATAGCCTCAATAAAGGCGAACATAAATCGTCGGCCTAGAAGTCGCAGCAGAAGCCGTCCTCCGTCACGTTCCGGTATGCAAAACAACAATTCGAATGGTTTGTGCTGGTACCATCACAAATTTGGTAACGATGCCAAAAAATGTCGTAGCCCTTACGCAAAAAAGTTAAACTAACTAGTCTGTCGTCAATGGCGGTCGACGACAGGCTCAACGATAAAAACCAGCCGCTTAATCGTTCAAGACAAAAAATCCGCAATAAACCTCCTCATCGACACGGGAGCTGAAGTCAGCGTAATTCCACCGACGCAACAACAATGTAAATGCCCGGACAAAAACAACTACTTCTACGCAGCAAACAGCTCCACTATAAAAGCTTACGGCGAAAAAACTATGTTTTTCAATCTGGGTCTACGCCGCCGATATTCCTGGAAGTTCATCATTGCTGACGTGTCACAAGTCATCATCGGAGCTGATTTTCTATCGCATTTCAACTTAGCAGTCAACGCAAACTCATCGACGACGTCACAAACACCAGCAAACTGTGTTCAATATCAACAAATAAAAAGGTAGTTTCCAATTTATCTTACACCAAAGATTATCAGCCGTTCCACGATTTATTGAGGGAATTCGAAGACATCACGATGGAAAAGTCCTCAGTCAAAAAACCACAACTCTTTGTCACGCACCATATCGTCACCAAAGGACCACCAGTCTTCTCTAAACCGAGAAGTTAGAAGCCGCAAAAGCCGAGATACAACTCTTGCTGAACGCAGGCATCTGTCGTCCATCGCGCAGCCTATGGGCGAGTGGAGGCCTTGTGGAGATTTCAGGCGACTATACGTCGTTACCGAGCCTGCAGGTACCCCCTGCCACACCTGCACGATTTCACTCATTCCCTGCATAGTTGCAAAATTTTTTCCACACTTGATCTGCGTCGGGCCTACCACCAGATTCCTGTGGAGCCGAACGACATACCAAAGGCTGCAATTACAACACCATTCGGCATGTTTGAATTTCCGTTTATGTGCTTTGGTTTAAGGAATGCCAGTCAAACGTTCCAAAGATTCATGGATCACATCTTCCGTGAATACGAATTCGCCTGGCCATACCTCGATGATATTTTGATATCATCGAAGGATATGAATCAACATCGTCATCATCTACAGTTAGTATTTAAAAAGCTACGAGAGTACGGCCTTGTTATCAACCGTTCGAAATGCACACTAGGTCAGCCGCAACTTAAATTTTTAGGTTTCAAAATAAACAGCAGTGGAATTTCAACCCCAGAAGAACGAGTACGGGCAATTCAAATTTCAAACAGCAGTGGAATTTCACCCCCAGAAGAACGAGTACGGGCAATTCAAAATTTCAACCTACCTTTCTCGGTATGGTAAACTTTTTTCGCAGTTTCTTGCTATGCGCCGCAGAAAGGCAAATGACATTATTCAACCTCATAAAAGGGAACAAGAAAAACGACACATCGCCAGTTGATTGGACAGTAGGGGTATAACTTTTTGAATTTTTTGAAAAAAAAAAAATTTAAATGATAACTGCGTTTTTAGTTTTTCGATTTATTTCAAAAACTTCACGCAGAATTTAAATTGAAAATTCGTATGAAAATTTCATACATATGCCAAGAAAAAACACCATATGAGATTGTGTTCTTTTCTTTGTGTCTGTTTTGTTTTGCTCTTCTTCCGTTATTCGTCGTATTTTTGCATATGACAAAAATAGATAACGGTAAATTTGAGTAAATGCGTTATGAGTGATTGAAACTTCGTATAAGCGTCGCGCCAGTTGCCTTTATTTAGCTGTCGGTCTCTCATTCAGTGCGTGGCGGCTGGAGTGAAAGTGTCTTTTTTAATTAACAATGTCTTTTAAAAAAAGTGGTGCTGAAGTTTTGAAAAATGCAAAATATTGGGAAAACAATTTAATAACATTTGAAAAATCTAAGAATAAGAGAAGAGAAATCAATAACATTGAAAACCCCTTGAGTGAATTGTGTAAGATTCCAAAACAGACCGTGATTATAGGAAAGTATAATGAATTAGCAAAAACGGAGAAATTGAAAAAGAAAAGATGCCAGATTATTTGAAACGAAATGATTGCGAAGAAATTGAAAAAGAAAAGATGCCAGATTATTTCAAACGAAATGATTGCCTTGTGGTCGAAACTAAACTTTCCGGGCACAACACGTATAGCTGCACAACGGAAGATAACAAAAATTTTAAATGATTATTCAACATTTTTAAAATTCCCGGATGGCAGAAATGTTACAATGGCGTTCAACAAGTTATGTGATATAACTGATTTAAAAGGTGTCTGGCTAGGAACTGAGGACAAAAAGTTGTATGAACTCCAAATGGAGAAGTTGGGTACACGACAGCTAAAGCAGTTTGTGTGCATCCCTCCAAAGCTGCCCCCTTTTAAGAAAAAATGTTCAAAGCACCTTGTGTTTAAATAAAGTCGCGCTCAACACTTCAACATCATCAGCTGAATCTGTCGAGCGATCACATTCTCCACCTGTTGGTGCATATAAAGCTCCTGTTCAAAGAGAAAGAAATGCGAAGTGTTCAACAAAAGCAGCAGTGACAATGGTAACAACAGCCCATGTAAGCACCGAAAATGCCGCTAAAATATGCAATTAATTGTCCAAAGAAGGAATAAATATAGCAACAACAACACAAGCAGGTATTCACAAAGCGATGGTTAAAGCAGCGCTGAACTTGGAAAAAAACAAGAAAAAACGTTAACTTCGGCAGCACCGAAGTTAATATACCCTTCACAGGTGCATTTCTTTTAGTAACTATGTGTTCAGTTTGTATGGAAGCTAAAAGCTATAGTAATCCGATCTGAACAATTTTTTCGGAGATTACATTGTTGCCTTAGAAAATAATCTATACCAAATTTGGTGAAGATACATTGTCAAATGTGAAAGTTTTCCATAAAAGAACTTGATTCCGATCGTTCAGTTTGTATGGCAGCAATGGTGCATTCATTTCGACAGGAAGAAATTTGGGAAGAAAGAAGTGCAGGCCGTGGTGTTAACAAATGTAGATAAGCAAGTAAGAGTAGCGACAATGGTTCTTGAAAACGGGAAAAGTTTGTCAATTTTTGAAGGTTTCTACTTAATAATATATTTTTAGAGCATTAATTAACTTTCTATAACTTTTTTAAGGAATAAGGAATGTATTGGATAAATTTAACCTTTGGAATTCCATTAAAATGATTGTTAGTGACACAACAAACGTTAATACAGGGGTTAAAAGTGGAGTTGTTCGTTTTCGCAGAATTGTTTTCAGGAAAAACATTTGTCCCCACCGCAGTATATTGGATGCCAACATCATGTATAAGATTTAATTTTGAAGCATGTGATGAATGAAGTACTAGGTGGAAAGTCGACATCGCCAAACATCAGTTATGACATATTTACCGAATTGATTATGAACTACGAAAACTTAAAACAAAACTACAAACAAAACGAAGAAAAGTGGATCTTAAGATCTATTAAATGGCGTGATGACATGCAATTTTTATATGAACTAGGGCAACATTTTAAATATTATGAAGTAAACAACAAGTTCCCATACATAAAATTTAGAGTTTTACCAGCGCTCAGCAACGCTCGATGGAATTCTAGAACTATATTAGCGATTTTAACGTTCATACTAACACCGAAACACAGAATACAACTTTTGCCAGTTTGCCAATTCATATGCAGCGCATGGTATGATGCTTGGTTCTCGGATCACCGTTTTCATAACAACGATTTTGAAATATTGGAAAAATCCGTCAAGCAATTCGAAACTGCGCATAAGTGTTTTCTTAAACACTGGGTAAAGGAAAATTCTGCCATTCTGAATTTAAAAAGATCTAATATTTGCGCTGAAAGAGCCATCAAAGTTTTTCAGGAAATTTACCCTTTTTGTAAATCTGAATATAGTTTAAATCTTAAGTTTATCTCAAATAATATCAAAATAAATTAAATAATGAACTAAAACGTATATTTACTATAAAAATGTATTTGTCTTGTACTTAAATTAGTCTTATTGCTTATAAATCAAAATTTGTCTTCTTCTTCTTCGCATATAACATATGATTTTTTTCAATTTAAATTCTGCGTGAAGTTTTTGAAATAAATCGAAAAACTAAAAACGCAGTTATCATTTTATTACTATTCCTCATCGTGTTATGGCATGTAAAGTAGGTGTTAAAAAAATAGACTACCCCTATTGTACAGTTGAAGCAAAGGAGGCATTTCAACAATGCAAAAACGATTATGCAAAGCAACTTTACTCGCTTACCCAAAACCCAGGGCGCAACTCAGTTTGACGGTGGATGCATCTGGAGCTGCGGTAGGAGCTGTACTACAACAATACGACAACGACCAACGACCAACGACCAACGACCAACGCCTTACCGAAACACAAACAAGATACAGCACTTACGATCGGGAACTATTAGCGGCATAAAAAGAAGTCAAATATTTTCAACATATGCTAGAAGGAAGAGAATTTTTCATCCTCACCGACCACAAGCCACTGCAGTATGTGTTCCAGCAAAAGCTTGAAAAGGCATCTCCACGTCAAATGCGTCATTTATCGCACAATTCGCAACGGATATTCGATACATCCCCGGAAGAGAAAACGTAGTAGCTGATGCATTGTCACGTATTGACGCCATTCATACTCCAAGCACCATCGACTTCGCCAAACTTGCGGAGAGTTAAAAGTCTGACACAGAGCTAAAAAACTTAGAAGACTCGAATACCAGCCTATTAATCAAACCTTTCACGATTCCAGGCACCGCTGTAGACATCTTTTGTGACGTAAGCACCAGCCAAGTCCGACCGTACTTAACTCCTTCGTTTCGTAGAACAGCTTTCGACTCCATACATAACATGACACACACCGGCGCCGATAAAACAACTAAATTGATTGCAGAAAAATTTGTACGGCCGAGTCTCCGAAAAGATTGCCGCTTATGGTCCAGGCAGTGCATCCCGTGCCAAAGAGCTAAAGTGCAAGGGTTATCGATACTGTTTGACAATAGTCGATCGTTATTCCCGATGGTTAGAGGCACTCCCGCTCGAAGGCATGACGACAGAGACAATTGCTTTCAATTTCTACACGCACTGGATCACTAGATTTGGAGTACCGAGTAGAGTAAGAACGAATCAAGGTAGACAATTTGAATCTACACTATTCCGAGAACTTTCCAGACTTTGAGGCATCAAGCACTTACGTACCACAGCGTATTACCCCGCGTCAGACAGAATTATAGAGCGATGGCACAGATCATTAAAAGCAGCGATAAAATGCAACATGACAGACAACTGGGTCGAAGTTCTCCCACTCATTCTTCTAGGGTTCGCTCCTCATGGAGAGATGATTTAAAGGCGACACCTGCAGAGATGGTTTATGGAAATACACTTCGATTACCTGGCCAATTCTTTGCCAAAAAACATACGCACAATGCCAACGAAGGTGAATTCGTCAAAAATTTACGCATACGCATGCAGTCATTAAAGCCGTCACCAACTACAAACAACTCAGCGCACGTACCATTCGTAAAAAAGAACTTACACTCAACACCATCAGTCTTCGTGCGAAATGACTCAATTCGTCCACCTCTTCAACCACCATACGAGGGACCATTTCCCGTAGTCGAACGCGGGGACAAATTTTTCAAAGTCACAATCCGAGGGAAGGACGTAAACATTACCATTACCTGTTAAAAGCAGCTTTCGTTGCCGAAGATTACAAAACCCCGTCGAATCAAACAGTTCAACTCAAAGAGTACCAAACAAAATCTGGTCATCGAGTACGCTTTCGTCTTCCCGATAGGGGGGAGTGATGTGGCAACCCCAAAGTAATGTGACAACCACAAAAGCAACTCTGCAAAAAGCATAGATATGGCAACCCAAAAACTGGATAAGCTGTCAGCTTGACGAACCGCCATTTTTCCTTCTTCTTGGCGCATCATCCCGACTGCAAGCACGTTTCATCATTTTCACTCTCCATTTCATTTTCAATTCAATCCTCAACTTTGTGTCTGTTTTTATATTAAAATAAATCTAAAATTATTGTGGACATCCCATAAGGTCCATGGTACAATTTTGAAGAAAAAAGAAAGCTACATACTTAGATTAAATAAAGATAGAAAAGACGTTGGTATTCAAGACGGTACGAAAAGAAATTAGAGGTGATCAAAATCGTAGAAACTATAGAAAAATAAATGCTAGTATAATCGACGAAGAAAATTTAAAGAACACTAAGACTGAATTGAAATATTATAAAACACATGTGAAACAAAATAAAAAATATTAAGATAAAGATAATCTTAAAATTAAAGTTAAACTTTAAACAAACCAATATACACCTCTTCAGATGATAACAATAACGTATACATACCGATCAAAAGAGGAAAACTGAAAATAATTGACCAATACAACAAAATCTTCCACATTGTTAATATAACTGCTTACACAGACGAATTAAATTTAATTTTCGAAAATATAAAAACATCTTAATGCTAGCACTGTCGAAACCAAGACTTTATTACACACCATAAGTAAGAATGTTAAATGTACTAGGAAAAAGACTATAGCTTATCGCAGGACAATGAAGACGATCTTGAAATAAACAAGCCGTCCCTATATAAATATTAATTAATAATTTCCCTTTGTAAATCATTCCATATCTTCTCAAATACAAAACATTACTGAACACATAAACCAAAAGCAAATTTTAATAGGAAATTACGTAAACAAATTTAAAAACTCTATGCAAAACAAAATAGCATGACCAGAGGATGAAATAACATTTATAGAACAAATTTACCAAATAAACAATGACATCTCACTTTTACGTGACCATATCGACGACTTTGGACAAATATTCTCTAGCAAGCTAGGAGTAATTCCAACGAACATTTTAACAAAAACAGAACTTGACTTAACAGATTACTTCGAAAGCTACAGAAATATTAAAATCATAGTCGCCTTTCAGGACAATAATATTATAATAATTATTCAGATTTCACAATATTCAAAAGAAATACTATCGAAAATTACATTTGAACCAATCCCTAATGTAAAGAATAAATTAAAACACTTACGAAATATTAGCAGATTCCTAAAATAATATTTTTAATGTAAACGTTAAAGACCATCTAGAGAAAAATTTAATTAAAAAATCTAATAAATGTATTTCAAATATTTTAAATTACGAGGGGAAGCATACTGAGATATGCAAACCCTGGAAAAATCAATCGTAGTTGCATTTCCGGCACATGCCGATTTTCACATAATCAAGTCTTTTGAATTCCTTAGAATTTGATTACTTTGCATTCACCAACCAACTGACCAAATATGCAATGTGGACACAATATTTAGTAAAACAAAGTATTTTTGAATAAAAGTTATTAATATAGATATAATACTTACTAAAAATAAACAGCTGAGTTTGAGCAATCGAAGAAGAATGTAAGTAAATTTAAGGAAAAAAAAATTAAGCTATTTTTGAATAAAGAAAATAAAGTTATTTCAATAAATGAAATAAAGAATAATACTTAATTAAAACTTCGAAGCGCGCGGATTCAGTAGAGGGCGTTCATAGCTAACGAACGAGCAGCTGATCAGTTGTCTCCGATCACTGAGAGATTCAGGACAAACGATTTCGCGCGACGTGTTTCTGGAGTGGTGCAAGCCGAAAATTCAGCGCAGAAATTGCCGTGAGTGGAAGTGTGCCAAGAAAACTTGAAAATGTGTGAAAGTGACCCCCAATTTTTGAATAACCTAATCAAAGGTCGTCACCTGTCAAGTATTTTTGAGTATGATCCCGAGACAAAGAGGCAATCTTCCGGCCTTTTCCCGAAAAAAGGGAAAATGAGCAAATCCAAAATGAAAACGATGCTCATTTCTTTTTACATCAAAAGCATCGTCCACCATGAATTAGTTCCTACTGGACAAATCGTCAACGCCAAGTTTTACGTGGAAGTCTTCGAGAGACTCAAACGAAGGGTCAATCGGATCCGTCAAGACATCACATCCGATTGCAAGTTGCACCACGACAACGCCCCGGCTCACACTGCTTTTCTTGTGAACAGCTACCTAACCAAGGCCGGCATCGCAACGCTTCCGCAGCAGCCCTACAGCTCAGATGTGGCCACCCGGTCTTCTTTTGTTTCCTTACCTGAAAAGGCCTATTAAAGGCAAGCATTTTGAGACGACAGAGGGGATCCAAGCAGCACGGCTCACAAGGCTATTTCGAGGAATGCCTTTCGTGACGCCTTCAATGCTTGGAAATCGCGCTGGCAACGCTGCATCGACGCAGAAGAAGCCTATTTTGACAGTTTTTAAAGAATTGTAACGATTGGTTCAACATTTTTTTTTAAATCGACTCAGTCCTGTTACTTTCCGTACAGTCCGTGTACTTAGAACTATCAAGAAGGAAGATGCCCTCAAAGAGCTTGGGGAGACCGTCTCTCGAATCATGGAGGACGGCAAAAAGCGAGATACTCCTGGAAATGAAGAAGATGCAGATGACGAACACAGGTACTTATGAAAAGAAGAAATGCAATATGCTAGGTGACCAGGCCATGGTGGAAAATGTGTGCCTTTCACACATAAGTATAGCGATCAAGTTGCCATTATACTGGAATGACTGGCAAGCAGACACGAAATCGAGGCATTCTGAAAATGCCACGGAAAAGTATGGAGGTTGAAACGCTAGAGGAGGACATCTTCGACCTCATTCTGTATGAAAGACTAGGTAGCTCGATCGACTTAGACCGACAAGCTGAAATGCTAGCATGTGTTGGAAAAGACAAAACGCATCCCGAAGGTCTGCATACTGCGCACTAAGAAGCGAGTGTCATAAAGCCTCTCCCAAAAAAGGTTAAGTACGTAGGAATACACAAAACTGCGTGGAAGAAAATTAATGTGAAAGACAGTGTAATGAGCTCAAAAAATCTATTAAAAGAAGAAAGACCTTAAGCATCAAAGGAGTATGCGAGATGGTGGATGAAAATCTATGGCGCGATGCCTATAGAATAGCATTGGCAAAAGTCAGGGGGGTAGGAACAAGGCACCAACCTTTGCTACCCTGCTAGAAAGGTGGTAAACGCTTTTTCCCAACGCAGGAACAGCAAACGAGCAGAAGAATACCATCAGTGGTTGAAGCTTTGTCAATCGACGAGGAAGAGGTAGTAGAAGTGGCGAAGAGATTCGGTAATGCAAAGGCGCCTGGACTTGATTACATTTCAAACAAGGCACTTAAGATCGCAGTTAAACACAGCAAGAAGGCCTTCGCTGAAATTTTTTTTTCGGTGCCTAAATGAAGGCGTTTTCCCAAGAGTATGGAAGAAGCTGCGCCTGGTTCTCCTTCAGAAATTAAACAATAATATATAATAAACAATGGCTAAAATATTAGAGAAGCTGATCTGCACACGTTTGGAAGGTCACCTAGAAGGAGAACTGCCTGGCTTGTCTGAAAACCAATTTGGTTTCAGAAGACAACAACAACACATAGACGTAGTCGGAAATTGACGGACATTGGGGCCAAGGCCATTGAGGGAACCAAGTGGATGCGATAAAAAATATTGCGGAGTTGTCACACTTGACATGAAAAATGTTTTTAATTCTGAATTCTGGTCACATATCATTTGGGCTCTAGAGGCAAAAAACACACCCGGATATCTGCTAAGGATAATTAATAATATCTGTCTCACAGACTGCTACTGTACAGCACCGATGAATGTCCAAAAAACTACGTTACGCCTGCCGCTGCCTAAAGAGACTCAAACAATTGGCTATGTAGACAACATTGCTGTGACGATCGTTGCGAAAGAACTTTCTCAAATTCAAACAGGTGGCCGGAGTAAGGATTTAAGCGGTGCTTATCACGAGCAGGTAAAAACTAGAAACGGTCACCTTAGATATCGATGGATACAGCATTACACAGCAAAAGTCCCAGAGGTGTCTTAGCGTTATGATTGATACGAAGCTGAATTTCAAAGCGTATGTTAAAAAAGCCTGTGTCAAACCAGCTACAGTGACAGCGGTCTTGTCAAGCATAATGTCTAACACTGGTGGCCCTGGTCAAAGTAAAAGATACTTACTGGCTGAAGTCAGCTAGTCACCACTGATGTACGCGGCTCCTATATGGCAGCATCCAGACTACGCGCCTTCAGAATGACCTGTGTGCTTAGAACGGTCTCACATGAAACAGGAGGTACCATATCTGGTTTTTTGCCACCGGATTTAGTGGCCTAAGGATTCAATAGAGCGTCCCAAAAATCTAAAGCTACGAATAAGCGTCTAACAGCTGACGAACAAAAATAGGAGAAACAGGAGAAGCATGAGACTTTCGAAGAGTGGCAAAGCCATGGGTACGCGGCAGAAAAAGGAAGATGGAGGGATAGGCTCATTAAGAACGTACCAGCCTGGCCAATGATGACACAAAATGATCATTCTGCAACCGATGAAAACGTCGAGCACATATTTTTCTTCTGCTCGAGATACGTAATAGAGAGAACTACCATCGAAGAAATAATAAACCAAAGTGTGACACCTGACAACATTATAAGCCACATGCTGCAATCAAAGCTGGTATGGGCAAGAACGACAGCAAAGAAGCTTATGACCTGCTGAATAATCCCGCAGGGAGTTTGTGAAGAGACATCTTTTCCTAGCTTGATCATGCGAAGTAATATCTATAAGCGGTCCCGCAAGGCCAAATACAAGCTAAACCAGCATATTAAAGATTTAGTACATAGACGTACTGTTCCGCAAGTCCTTCCTACAGCGGCAACAACTTTGAAGGATTTCCCCTCCGAAACAAACAAAAAACAAATAAGAAAGGGCTAAGTTCTTGTGCAACCGAGCATTTGGTACTCTTTCAACTTGCAGGAATTAAGGTCAAGGAAATATCTTACGGTGTAAATCGTTAACCAGAGGATTGGATTCTAAGCAATTTTATATATACATACACTATATATAACTTATACACTGGCCTTCATATTCGGCATAAGATTTGTTAGAAAAACCAAAATCATTATACCTAGTACATACAGCCGTTGACAGCTAATTAGAAACGCTCCTTTTTTGTAGGTGGCTGATGATTATAATGATAAACAATTTTGATATACCGTTATTTATATTCCTAAAAGTCTTGCATTGTTCGTGTTACTCTATTTACTACTAAATTCACTCTGTTTTGCAGTTGTGAAGTTAAAGTTCTTTTAATTTTTTCCCAAATAGTAAAGGCGTTACGATGTAGAAGGTTCATTAAGTGCGACAGCTAATTAGAAACAGTTGTTTAAAGAATTAAAGTTCCTTAAGGAATATTATTGATTTCTGGAAAGGCTGTGTTTCAAAGTTTTGGTTAAAATATCTCAAAATGTATTAATGAAGTTTTTAATAAGGCAATGTTGCAGATGTACACCTACTCTTTTTGACTTTCGTCGGTCTGGAAAGATTTTTCGAATAAGGTCAAATGCTAAAACAAAATTGTTTTGATTGTCCTTAAGCATATACAGAATTTTAAAACTATTTTCAATATTGCACGCAAAGAAAAAATCCGAAAAAATTCAACAGAAATATGCAGCGGAATTAACATTATCTCCCGAAGAGACCCAAAAATATAGTTCCACTGACATTCTACTTGAAATTCAAGATGAATATAATGGCCAACTATTCAAGAATACACTTTCCCGGTGTTTGGCCGTTTCTGGACTTCACGGCAGGGAAGCACGCAGGAACCCACTTCTGACTAAAATTCGTAGAAACGACGCATAGGCTTCACCAACTCTAATTGGTCTAAGATAACAAATCAACGGAGGTATGTCGTTTGGAACGATGTATCAAAAATTAATCGCTTAGGTCCTGATGGTCGAAGGTATATTTGCCGTCCAATAATTCAATAATTTGATTGTCGCTATGTTCCACGCGGAGTTGGGTATGGTGGAGGATCAATCATGGTGTGGGAATATTTTATCTGGAATGGTGTTGGTCCACTTCATAAGATTAATGGAATTTTAAACAAGGATAAATGCGTCGACATCTTAAAAAATGTCATATTGCCAAGTGCTGAGGAAAATTTGCCTGTTATAAGGAAGATAACAATTCAAAGCATACATACGTCTAAGTTGACACAAAAGTTTTTTAATGAAAATTCTATCAATGTTTTGGATTGGGAATCGTCCAGCCAAGACTTAAAACCTATGGAATATCTCTGGGTGATGTTAAAAGAGCCATATACACCAAAAATATCCCAAATATGGATTCTTCTTCTTCTTAATCGGCGTAGACACCGCTTACGCGATTATAGCCGAGTTAACAACAGCGCGCCAGTCGTTTCTTCTTTTCGCTACGTGGCGCCAATTGGATATTCCAAGCGAAGCCAGGTCCTTCTCCACTTGGTCCTTCCAACGGAGTGGAGGTCTTCCTCTTTCTCTGCTTCCCCCGGCGGGTACTGCGTCGAATACTTTCAGAGCTGGAGCGTTTTCATCCATCCGGACAACATGACCTAGCCAGCGTAGCCGCTGTCTTTTAATTCGCTGAACTATGTCAATGTCGTCATATCAGAGTCGTATAACGTAAATTTGAAATCGATGTGAAGCAATATTAAAATAGAAGAGATAACCAACAAAATACTAACTGAAAGTAAGCAAGTCCAATATCATTATTTTTTGTTGATAAAATATTTTCGTTTCTAATTAGTTGTCGCACTTCAATCGTGGATTCCACATGTTTTTGTTAAAATCTTCAAAACAAACACGAATTTTAAACAACAGTTTTACTATTAGAGTTTAAGTTTAACATAGATTTCAAGAATATAAGTGAAAACACTAAATATACGTGATTTATTGGAAAATAACATCATTTACCTCAAAATAGGTGTCGTTTCTAATTAGCTGTCAACAGCTGTATATGGGATTTGGGGTTGTTTCGACCCGATTTTATCTATTAGATATTACCATGCCATATACAAGGATATGTTCTGTGGGTTTGATTAAGGTACCTCACATACTATCACCAATCATATGGAACAAAGTCAGCCGGATTTCGAAAAAGCGAATTATTTCTGCAAAATTTTATTCCGTTAAATTAATTATATGTGACCTGGTCTACGAAAATGGAGCTAACGTGCGAAAACTAGTTTTCTGGGAAACAACTGTTAAAAATAAACAACTCGTTTCGTCAGTTTCTCGTTATCTCATTGAGTTTTTGACACCTAAGCCCCCTTTCCGTAGACCAGTTCACATATCTTTATTTGTGTAAAGGAAAGTGAAAAAATTAAATGGGATTTTAAATTGTGTTATATGGAAGTAGTCCGACTTCACCTATTTTCACACTGTGACATAGAAATGTAGGAAGAATGCTAAGTACTAAATTTAGTCGAAATCGGTCGGTCGGGTCCCCAGATATAGGATTTCACCAAATTGTGGGCGGTACCACGCCGGCTCTAATAAAGTCCTCTCAGTGGTTCCAAAGGACACACATACCAAGTTTCATCAAGGTATCTCAATTTTTATTTTCTTATCATCCTGATCATTTATATGTAAAAACCCTATATCTATCTCGCTTAGTTTTAGGTGATACGTACAACCGTGGGGCCAACAAAACTATTATACTCTTTAGCAACAGGTTGCAAGAGTATAACAATGAATAGTATCAAGATCATCTTGCTTTGCAGTATCGTAAATGTTATAGTGGAAAATGCCGTCAGATATTCTGTCAGGATCTATTCTACTGCGTTAGTAAAGAAATTACATCGTATTTTATTAGGAAAGCAAGCCAATTGTGCGGAAAACGTACTCTTCGGTGGTCGATTGTCTTGAAAGGCAGTGGTTCTATTCTGGTAGTTAACCTGCGTTGAGTGTATCGACTGGTTCGCTTCCATCGGGATCGATGGTATAGTTGGCAAGTTCTATCTGCTATTAAAGACGGTATTTCTACGGTAATATGGACGTTATTCACGTACTTATTGAACCACGGTATAAATACCTGATTATTTTGCATATAATTACTTGGAACAGTGGGTTGTTGAAATCGGTAGGCGGGAGAAGCATGCGAGTGTTGGGGCTACAAATTTGATTGACCACCAAATGCATGTTGGTCGAAATTTTATCCGGACGAGTAGGAGTATGTTAGCTAACAGCCTCTGTTGTTATTACAACTAGTAATAACCCCGATAATTGGGGGACTCCGTTATTTAAAATGAAAAAAGTAAAAAAAAAATTTTATAAAAACTCAATTTATTCAAGTACTTCATGGAAAACTACAGATATAGTGGTTTTATTTTGGTCGTAAGTCTTAACTTTGATATCTTGAGAAGATCGTACTCGACTCAATGCGACATACATACAGCTGGCCATGCGTAAAACAATCCTCCTTGAGGAAAACACCAACTCTTGCTAAAGTCTGCCCTTGAGATTTGTTTATTGTTATTGCGAATGCTACAATTATTGGAAATTGGCGACGCTTTAAAATAAAAGGAAGTGTTGATTCGCTGGGCTGTAAATTTATACGGGGCAATAAAATTTGTTTCCCTTGTGATTCACCGGTTAAAATTTCGACCTCCAAACAATTACAATGTAGTGTTTTTACTATCAAGCGAGTCCTATTGACCAACCATTCTTATGTATTAAGATTGCGGATTAGCATCACAACTGTTCCAACCTTAAGCCTTAACTCATGAGGCGCTACTCCACTGAAATTAAGGGAGTTTAGATATTCTGTAGGGAATCCGACATGCTCTTGAGGATCTTCAGAAACGACAGTATCCAAGCTATAACATACCCTTTCTTCACCGGGCAACATATTTACTATTTCGCTATTTATTATCGTACAGTGATCATTTTTTGGACACAAAATTGCCCGATCCTTCAAATGGTTTTGACTAATAACACCAGACTGAGGCTAAAATACCCAATCCACTAAATTTTCATTTAGCAAAATTATCTCTTCTGGTATATTGATTTTCGACTCTGGAGAGAGCTCTCGACCTTCTCCAACACGCAAAAGAAAACTGTTATATACAGATTCTTTAGAACGCATATTCGTTGAGAGTTTGAGACACCTAAAAAATTTCCAAAGTGAGCACCGTTTCAAAGAATTACCAACTATAGCGGCGCGTGAGCTATTGAGCACCACAGGAAGAACTTGCCTGAAATCACCACCTAATAAAATAACCTTTCCACCAAAAGGTATTTCATTTTGGTGAATATCACGTATTAATCGATCTAAGCAAAAGTAGCATGCTAATTCGGTGAGCATTGCGATTTTCTTCTCTGGCCCTCTGTTCCTCTTCGCGTTCAACCTGCGCCATACATATGCTTATACTCATTTGCCAAGGGGGTAATATTTGAAAGCATTTCGGGGATTTCTCTCAGCAAATACCTATCGCAGTTTGAATTATGTTGTGCCCTTATATCAGTTGCTTGATCCGTGTCAAGAATAAACAGCTGGGCGTAGGAGGATTCTGAAGGATGATCTGTATGCAATGGACCTACCATATGATATATTGATCCATGTATTCGGAAGCAATATGGTCCGCGCCCTGTAGGCTCCGCAATTTTCGCTTCGAATGAGGCAAAAGCAAACGAACTATTTAGCTGCCGAATATTCTCCAAATAGTGTCCCCGCCAAGAGCTCAAATCATTTTCTAACACAGCTTTCAAAAACTCAGGTACACGTAATTCTTGAAGTTTAACTTTTCGCCATGACAACATGTCGTAAAGCCATTTCTTACCTAGTAACAATTTCAACCAAATATTAAGACAATAAGTATGTATATACATATATTACGAATATAAAACAATGAAAAGTACATGTACCTTTTCACTTCCGAAATGTTTTGCTTTACAGTGTAAACATAGGTATATTAGTCAAACCCCCAAGCGAACTATACTCCGGAAGAACTACGGAGTTTAGGGCAGCTTTGAAATAACTTGCCATAGATCCTGCATGACTACGGCTCTAATAAAACAGGTCAATTCATAAACATACATACATTAACAATTAAAAATTCCTTTTTATCTATAACATTCACCTCTTCTCTTCGACCTGTTAAACTCCTTTTTCGTCTAATTCGCCTTTGGTTTGGCATTTTATTTTTAATAATTAATCTGAATCTGAACTGAAATTCGATGTAGTATGTATGTATTCGCTGGTAATAGCCGCCTTGACTTTTGGAAGAAAACTGAACTGACTCAAAGCTTACCTAACGCAATAACACTTCTAATCAAAATAACGCCGACAACAATATTTCTGTTAGATTTTGCACTTGCGTCTTCCCCCATACATATGTATATACATACATACATATGTTTGTAAGTATGTATGTGTGAATATAAAACAAAGTAGAGTGCGCATGTCAAAGCGCAGTGTTCCTTAGCTCGTACATACATATTCGTGCAACATAGAAGAGAGCGCATGTCAAATCGTAGATAGCGCCTTAGCGCATGCATATGTATGTACATATGTACCAGTGCACATGCCAAAGCAAACATTTGTAATTTGTAATATTCGTCATTCTCTTATTGTCATAGATAACTTGATTAGAATCTCTTTTCTTGCTCTCTCGCTTGCAGCTGATCTGTTTTCTGAGCTGGCAACAAAACACAATCAGGGTGTGGTCAACCAGCAGTTAGTGAAAAAGGCGGGATGCCAGAAAATCAGCGCTATAATTACTTGACGAAATTAGTGTGAAATGAAACTTGTGCGAACATATTTTGGCAAAATAAATGTTTATGTAAATTAATTAATGATTTTGCATTTTAGCATTTACATATATATGTATGTATGCATTTTCAAAGTGTTTAATTTAGTGTTTTGTATAATTTATTAAATACCCAAGTTAATATTTTTCAGCAGTGGCATCATCGGCAAATGTTATAAAAAATGCGAGTTTTGACAGCTCTCTCTCGAACCAAAGAGTCTCGTATCAAGTTATCTATGCTTATTGTCATTTTGCTACCGAGCAGACAACATTGTTGTTATTAGATTTCGCACTTGCGCCTTCGCGTATGTGGGTATGTGTGTAACGAAAGCAAATGACAGAAACATTTTTAATTATTCATTCTCTTACATATATGCTCTTTTCTGTAGAAGCGCTGCTTATATTAGCTTAATGTAAAAATTGAAGAACTTTAAACGCAAATATATCAAAAGTGGTTCAATGAATTTAAAATCTGTAAAATTTGTGCAAAGTTTCAGATCGCACACTTTAATTTGATGTATTATTTGTCTCTGTACGTTTTGTAGATCTCTGGAAATAAGCGCCTTGTCTTAGAATAATATATAGATTATTAGAAGTATTATATCGAAGAAGTTGTGGTGGTGGCTGGTTATTGGTTTTATGTGTGTTATTGGCATGATTAATTCTATGGGTCATGTTGTCCAGTTTTTAACATAGATGTAAGGCTTGAGGCAAAGTTGTCGGTTCTCGCATGTTGAGAAGACGGGGTAAATCGCCATTTAGCCCTCTCAATGTCTTTGTCCCTATAAAAATTAGTCGTAGTCCTTATGGATTCATCACTTGAGTCGAGACATGAAATTTTGTCTAATATAAAAGAAAGTTGTCGGAAAACATTTTGATAGAAGGTCGACATACACTAACTTCGTGGCGCTTGGCCAGAGTGTTGTAACGCTGTTCAGTATAAACGATTAAGGTCTATATGTATATTCGTTCGAACACCTCTCTAACTATTGTGTATACTGAGGTGGGTTAGGAGTAGGAGGATTGAGAGGATGGATGGTTTGCCCGTAAAGAATCCTCATTAGTCATTTTGCTGTTTCTGGAATTTTATTTCATTTTTTTATTTTATGGTAACAAGCATTCCTGTTTTTTTTTTGTAATAACAATTAATATACATACATATCTTGCAATCATAATTAGGTTTTCTTTGTAATTATAATTAATATATTTTACAATAGCATTTTCCAGTTTTCCATTGGATTTTCTTAAACGTTGTTCTTTGTCCATTTTCCAGTTCCTGCTAGGACTGCGCTCCCTCGACGAATTATTTTACTCTGTAGCAACATGTGCAAGAAGAATATTAGGTAAGGATTTAAACCGAAAATCTGAACAAAAAAAAAGGATTCTAGACGAATAATAAAAATTTCAATTCAATATAAGTTTGACTCAGTTCTTAAATTAAAAACGATTAGTGGCAAACTCAGCCGAGCGGAGTCACGATTCAATTATGTAAGGTTGTGTAGATAGCACATAAAAAAACTTGTTCAAAATATAATATTCGAAGATTTCTACCAATTGAAATGTGTTTTTGAGTGATTAACACGAAATTATTAAAATATAAAAAAGAAATTCATAGGAAAAAAAGTTTTTCTGACAAATTATAATTACTCAACGCTTAGAACTTTCATTAATTAGAATAAATAGAAATTAGAATCAGAACAATACATTAAACGTTATTAGTTTAAGATAAAAAAATAGAATTTCTGAGCTTATGGAAAACTCAAGAATGTGCTCTATTTTTATTACTTTTCAAGTTATTGATTTCGGAGAGAAGTCAAATTCGGTCAAGTTAGGGAGTTAAACATATTTTTCTTCGAAATTTTTTAAATTACAAGGTCTGTCGCAAAAGAAACAGAACTTTTTAAATATAACTGTTTCTGGTGACGCCACCTATTGGTGGGTATATGAAATAAAAAGTTTGATCTCTTGTTGACATTTCATTTTAAAACAATTGGATAACTACAATCGATGTTATCGATCAAAAAGTGACAGCAGCTTTTGGTCATTGGTCTTAAAATGCCAGGAGCAAATATAAAATTTTGTTTTAAACTTGGGAAAACGTTTACTGAAACATATGAAATGATGAAAAAAGTTTATGGGGATCAGTGCCTATCCCATAGTAATGTGCATCAGTGGTTTAAGCGATTCCAAGAAGGTCGTGAGGACCTCTGTGACGATCAGAAGTTGGTCGTCTTCAGAAGTCAAAAATAAAGACAATGCTGATTTGTTTTTACGATCCCGAGGGTATTGTACACCGAGAGTTCGACCCACCTGGACAAACGATTAATGCTGTGTTTTACCTTGGTGTTATGAAGCGTCTTTTGTCACGCATTCGTTGTTCTCGACCACAATACCATGAGGCAGGGTCCTGGCGCCAGTTGCACGATAATGCGCTGTGTCATCGGTCGACGCCATATTAACCATTAATCGCTCACCCTACTCACCTGATCTGGCACCCAGTGATTTTTACCTATTTCAAAAACTTCATTTGCTCATGAAAGGACGCTGGTTTCAGGACATTTCAGCTATCCAAAAGGCGACGACCGATATTCTCAAGAGCATTCCGAAAAATGAACTTAAACACTCATTTGAAATGCTAATTGACCAGGCTAAACGCTGTATCGAAGCACAAGGAAACTACTTCGAATAAAAAAATTAACTTTTGAAAAATATTAATTTTTTGTTGTTTTTTTTCTGTTTCTTTTGCGACAGGCCTTGTATGTGTTTATGTTCGCTTTCGCGAATTCAAATCATATTATCACTTATCAATAATAACATGTGCGCACTGATCATATGTACATACATAAATATGTGCGTATGACATTGGTACACAAATAACGCATACACAAACCCACATACTTGTATACACATCACAAAATCACTTGTAACGGTAGCCGATGCCACGATGCCTCGAAGAAAAGACGGAAGAAACAAAGCCCCGCTATACTGGTGGTCTGAAGAAATCGCGCAACTGAGAGCTGAAATGTCTCAAGTTTCGACGTAGACAGCAACGTGCTAGAGGAAGAGGTGACTTCGCGGAACTTCTTATAAACTTTCGGAAAAAAAGGAAAGAACTGCATAAAGCCATAGCCAACAGCAAAAGAAATGCCTTTAACCAACTTATCTCAGAAGTAGATAACGACCCTTGGGGAAAAGCCTACCGAATTGTAATGCACAAAATAGGTAGATCAAGAACACCACCTATATCTCCCGCAATTTTGCGTAAGATAGTTCATAGTTTATTCCCAAGATGCGAACCTATGCAAGTGCCAATTTTCCAAATTCATCTGGATGAAATCGCTGAAGTGTCCCACGAAGAAATACAACATGCGATAAAAAGAATCAAAATTGGCAAAGCACCCGGCCCGGACCGAATACCCAACTTCGTAACTAAGCGTATCATCCAAAGAAAGCCAACATTGTTCCAAAACGCATACACAAGCTGCTTGAAGGAAGGGATCTTTCCCAAATGTTGGAAGCGTCAACGCCTCGTTCTTCTCCTCAAAGGGGATAAACCTCCAGAAGAACCCTCGTCATATCGGCCCTTATGTATGCTTGATACGGCTGGAAAAGTTTTCGAAACAATTATTTGTAAGCGGCTAGAGAAATATACCGAAGGAGACTCTGGGTTGAATCCAATGCAGTTCGGTTTCCGGAAAGGACGTAGCACAGTAGATGCGATAAATGCGGTCACCAAAATAGCGGGAAAAGCACTGGAAGGGAGTAGATGGCGTTGGGGTGGCAAACAGTGCTGTGTTGTCATTACCCTAGATATAAAGAACGCTTTCAACTCAGCGAATCAAAGTAATTCTGAGAGTCGCGATGCCTGGGCGGTAAAAATAGTAGGATACGCGGATGACATTGCGGTCGTAGTAGTAGCGAAAACCCTAGATGAAGCGAGAAACAAGTGTACTGAAAGCATTAACAATATTAAAAAATGGCTCGAGACAGCTGGCTTACAGCTAGCTGCACACAAAACTGAGGTGGTTTTAATGAGCAGCCGAAAAACAGTGGAATCAATTGAGATACATATGTATTGATGGGCATACCATAAAGTCAAGCCCACATCTCAAATATCTTGGAATAATCCTGGATCATAGACTCTCGTTCAAGCAGCACCTAATTGCCACACACATAAAAGCGGCGAGATCTGTGTCGGCAATAGCAAGAATAATGCCCAATATGCGAGGCCCCAGACAACTAGTCAGAAAGCTGCTGACAAGCGTCAGTAGCTCCATCATTCTGTACGCGGCGCCAATTTGGATATCTTCTATTAGACATAGCTCGTATATGAGAGGAGTTGCTTCGGTACACAGACTGGCGTCACTGAGAACTTGCTGTGCATTCAGAACAGTATCGGATGATGTTATCCATGTTATATCGGGAAGACTCCCCATAGACATAGCAGCTGAGCGTTGCTCATCAGTCCGAGATATGAGGAGAAATGCCTCCGGAAGTGGCAGGAGAGATGGAATAACTCAACGAAGGGAAGGTGGACCCACTCTCTGATACCCAATATTAGAGAATGGGTTACGCGGGATCATGGGGAGGTGAACTACTACCTTACGCTGCGAAAATTATATTGAAACAGCAGACCACGTACTGGTGGAATGTGTCCGCTTCTAAAAGGAAAGGCAAATACTTTAAAATAAACTAGGAAAGCTCCTACCCATACGTTCAAGGGACGTAGTAAGTTTTATGCTAACTTCTCATCTACCATGGGATATTGTATGTGAGATAATAGCGCATATTATGCAAAGGATTCGAGAAGACGAAATCGCTTTAAGACCGAGAGTGCAGTCCCGAGATGCTGTAAACCTATGACACCATAAGAACATAAATATAAAGGAGCTGTTATATACATAAACAATACCTGCCCTGCGAAGGAAAGCCTACAGGTAGTTCCGCAGGGAAACACAGGTCTGTGGACAAGGGGGTACTTATATGCGTATACATGTAAATATGTGCGTATGACATTCCCACACAAATAATGCATACCCAACATACATACCTATATGCGTTCACTTGTAGATGTGTCACCCGCAAAAATTACAAATTTTGTTCTACAAAAACAACAAATGCCCGAAATAGCATCAGCGGCGTCACAAGTCAATATGGCTACCAAATGTAGTAAATCTTACAACAAGAACAATTTCATTCAAGAACGCAAGCGCACTTTCAACAGGCAAACTCGCTTCATTCATAAAACCGAACACTGTTGTCGATTTTAAGCCTCGAACCGAAGTCATAGAGCCACCACTGCTAGTTAGTGAAGAAGAAATATTGGCCATAGCCGGAAAAATTAAAAGCCAAGAGCTACTCGATTTCGAGTGGAGTCCCGCAAAGCTCGGTACTAGACCCCCTTCTATGGAACAAAATGTATGATGGAGTGCTAAGGAGACACCAACCGAAAGCTATTAAATTAGTTGCATACGCAGACGACCTTATTGTGTGCTGTGGTTATCAGTGCTTTCCGAACAATTTCGAGCGATGCTGCTGAAGTAATAGCCAGTATGATGCCCATTGACATCCAGGGTGACGAATACGAACGAGTGTACAAATTACCAGAGCCATCTATAGGAGCCAAAAGAGCAGAGAGAATGAAAAGCTTAACGATATGGCAGCAGCGGTGGCAAACCTCACTCAAAGGACGGTGAACCTACGGACTGATACCGGACATCCATTCTTGGATCGATAGACGACATGGGGACCTGGATTTCCACCAACCCCACTAAGTGGACATGGGTGCTTTAGAAGCTACCTGTACAGATTCCAGCACGACATTAGTCCGAATTGTCCGACGTGTTCAGAGTGCTTTGAAGACCCTGAGCATGTATTCTTTTATTACCCTCGCTTTTTAAGTGCAAGGGAAAAACTTAAAACTACACTCGGTGGTAGTTTAACGGTGGAAAATTTGACGACACTTGTGTGTAAGTCCACTGAGAACTGGAAAGCTGTCAGCGCAGAATAGAGAGCAGAATAGGCGTCCGTCAGTCCGTGCTATAGAAGAGACTTAAATGTCTTATCACTCCCACGAAGTAATACCTAATCAGGTGGTCCCGTGGGAGAATATGGAGTTGGGAGTAGGTTAGGTTTAGCGGATTAAAGTTCTGCATTTCGGCTTTTGATGCTTCCCCCTATAAAAAAAAGAAATATATATATATATATATATAGTTAAATGTGCACCCATTAGTTGATCCAAAATCATTCACTCACCGCCACTTTGTGTTAATAAAAACTGCAAGCGCAATTTATGTTTAAATTCGGTTTAATTTAGTAGATAACAAAATATATAACGCACAATACAAATGCCGATTATAAATACATATAAGTATGTAAAAAGATTATCAACAGCAAGTCGAAGAGACGGTCTCCAGTTTAGGACCGTGAAATGATGTCTCCCCCGAATGCAGCCCGGTGGCTACTGATGGATCGATGACTTGACGTAGTGCTGATGAATCGAACTAACGTAGCACTCAGGATCGGCGAATAACCGGAACGTATGTTGACGCGGCGCAGTGCAGATTGTAAAAGTAGACGGATGTTAACGTGCGAATGTTTGTAGCGAATTTTAATGCGTGAATGTTGATGCGCGGCTTGTGAAGAGCGAATTGAGAGTCCCATCCCGTTGTCCATCCTTTTTGTTGAGTGGGAACAAGTGTGGTGAGTTGTGTTGGTGTGGTGTGGTGAATTGCGCTGTTGCATTAGGATGCGCCAGTTTTACCGAGTAGAGGGGGTGGATCCTTAACTCATTTAAACATCCTGGGCCCTCTAGGCGAATATTTTGCCTAGTTTTATATATGTAATCTGAGACATACAACTCGGCTTACTGTTGGTGGAGTAGCCGAGGGCGCAAAATATTAGCTGTAAGAAGCGATTTTGCTTTTAATAGAAAATTGTATTTTGTGTAAGTATTGGCGCTTGAGGCAGTAATAAAAGCGTATTTTGACGACTTATTGTATTATTATAGCAAAAAAGTTATTTGCTTTTTTTAATTTTATTAGCGGTTATTTACAATTTCCTATTTTATCGGTTTGGTATACCGGTAATGTATTCTTTGCCTTTTCTGAATGGCTCAGATGTGGCCAGAATGGGTACTCCTTAGCCCTGGAGTTAGGACTGTGACAATAGAGGGATCTTGCCAGAGAATGGCCGTGAATGGGGAACGGCTTCGATTCGTGGAGTAGAGAATTCTTCATAATTAATTTGATGCTTTGTGCAGCTAATTCCCATAACCCACCCATATGAAGAGCGCTGGGATAGATGTAATAAGAGCGACCTTTGCCTTTTGTAAGTGTAGGTGCGTCACTGTATCGCATTGGGAGTATGGTGATCCCTTAACTTCCTTTTTGATTTTATTTATTTTTGAAAATTAATGAAAATGTCTATTTTTCGACTTTTGGAGAAAATTTTGTTATATTTTACAAGTATATTTAAGTGCGTATGCACTAATTTGGCGTTTAGTAGCGCGCCATATAACTTGAGATTTTTTAAGCAGGATTTTTGTATCATTATTAGCGAAAGCCATCCTGCGGGGCCGAAAGTTTTATGTGCTTTTAATATATCGACTGTCAGAGGTAACTCTGACTTTGTTTTTTATACCTTTATGTGGGGTATTGCAAAATTGTAACTCTAGTGGTTGTCGTACGACGTACCGCCCATTATTTGATGCAGTAGTTGTGGCTTTAGAGAAGTGCTCACAATACTGATTTTTTATAGTTTTGTTTGCTAATGGAAGTTTCTTTAACTTTTGCGATTTACTTAATTGTGAATTAAAGTTTTTGTTCTCAACCTGAGTTGGTCTGGTGGTAACTGGTTCTATAACTAATCCACTTTATGCTTCGATGGGCAGCGTTTGAACTTTTTGTGCCTTTGAGCAACATGGTGTCTCTTGGCAATTTTTTGAATTTTGGGTATCGGGATTTGCTTTTGCAATTAAACCCGTGTTTTTTTTTGTTAAAGAAGCGCTTCTTTGGGGTGAGATGGGATATCTGCTGTAATGAAGCATTGAGTTGTGCCTCTTGTCACAATAGAAGCAATTATATTTGCTTTTGCAATTTTTATGATTGTGTGTATGAGACAAGCAGTTTGTACAGAGTCTTTTTGATCTGACAAAGTTGTTCCTTTCGTTAACATTTAATTTTTTAAACTTATCGCAAGTTTTAAGCTTATGCCCTCTTGTGCATAGTTTGCATGACGTGTGTTTTTTCTGTTCGGATGTGAACGAGTGCGTTTTGTGAAAGCTTTTGTTTAAATTTTTGTTGCTTCTAGCTTGGGGTCCATTGAAGCTTCTATTTTGGTCGTGTTTAATGATCTTAGTTTTGATTATTTTTTCTTCTAACCTTTCCGCAATTTCATATTAGGTGGTGAGAAAATCTTTCATTTGTTGCCACGTTGGGCACTTTTTTCGTAATGAGAGCGATTGCTCCCATAGAAGTAACGACTTTTCTGGTAATGCGGCGGTGCAAATGTTTACCAGAATTGGATCCCAGCTGCCTGTGGGAACCTTTAGTGTCGATAGAATCGACAAACAATTAGAAACAGTGGATTCTAGTTTGATGAATTCTACACTTGTTCCTTTCTTCACTTTTGGCAAGTTCATTAGTGTCGTTACTTGTTTATCGACCAGTATTTTTTCATTTTCATATCTTGATCTCAGATAAATGGAAATTGCCGTCATTTAATGCGAACTGTTTGACTATTTCGCCTGCTTGACCTCTGGTTTTGTATCTGAGGTGATACAATTTTTGCGCTTATGATAATTGAGGATGGTTTATGTACACGGCCGTGAACATGTCCCGGAAGGACGGCCATTCTTCATAACCTCCGTAAAAGGTTTCTGTATCACATGCGGGCACCTCGAGTTGGATGCCTGAACTTGCCTCTTGATTGTCTATTTGTGGCAGCTCTACTCTACTGTGGGGAGTAGGTGCAATTGCTTTAATGAGCTTTAATTGATCGGAGATCATAGCTTTCGTTTCTTCATACTGGTCTAAGCAGTTTTCGTAAATATCGTAAGCCGATGATTTGAAATTGTGTGTATCTGAATCGTTAGAATCTAGAATGGCGTCATGAGCCATTTTTATGAATTTAACAACCTGTTTTGAGCGTGTAGCTCTCACAGGTGTATTTTGATTTCTTTCGTTATTAACCATTTTTGTTATATTGTATATTTGTATATTAAAATACTGTTATATATTTTCTCAGTGTAAACTTATTCACGGTATTCTCATAGAAGCGATAAAGTATTATAAATTGAATACTATTTTAAAGTTTTTTTTTTAGATTATATCTGTAAAAAACGTATTTTTAATTAATATCGTTTTTTATTTATTTCCAATGTTATTGCAATATTATTTTTATTTATATTTTATTTCGAAGTGTTAATGATTATTAAACCCCCTTTTTTTATATATTAAAATATTTGATGACCGAATATTTTGTATTTAGGTACACCCAAATACTCAGGCTTGTTTATACATATGTACGTATGTATGTACTTATATTTATTGAGAGCTCGTTGAAGAGATCAATTCGCTTTTTACATTAGCATGCACAAATTGTTTGTATGTATTTCTAAGTTATGTTCTTAAGCAATTGAGAGCTCGTTAGAGAGATCAATTCGCTTTTTGCACGCAATCCTGCTTGTTTTTGTTTGCCAAAGAACAAGAAGTACTGCCGAATAGATGCCAATGTGGACTTTGAAGATTTATATGTTTTAATATATGTATGTATGTTTGCATGTACAGTGTTCACAAATTATGTAGATTTTGTTTTACTGATTTTTTTTATTCTGTTTTTAACAAAAAAGATAAAATTAGGGGAAATTATTATTTTTTTTTTTCACTTTACCGCCGTGTTCTAAGTGAATTTTAAAACGGCCTTTTTTTACTTTAAGATTACGTATTTTTTGTGTATTAATACCCAGTGTAGGGTATAATGGCACCGAGTGATTGTTTGCCGTCTATATGTACTATATGTTCGCACTGCGAAGAGAGTGCAAAGGCGAAATGAAGAATGTGCAGTTATTCTCCCGTATGCACTTTGTATGTATTTTGTATGTAAATATATAAATAGTATCGCATTAGAAAATTTGCATATATATGTATGTATGTATGTGTTTTTTTGTTTTGTTTTATATGTTATAATTTTGATTAATGTTTGTGCCTTTGCTTATTTGGTTTATGCAGTCCCGCTTATTGTTTTGTTAAATATATGGGGTATTGTCGAAACGTATTGCAAGTTAATACTTGAACTTTTTTATTTTTGTGCTGTGGAAATATTTTGTGTGTTTTAACACAACTGTAAGCATTTGTCGGCATCAATTATTTGCTATATATATTACCAAACTATTTTCTTTGTTAAAAGAGTTTGGTGATATTTTTTTTTTTTTGTTTGTATACCAACGGAATTTTGGTTAGAAACACAAATTTAATTTTGTGCTTTTGAAACATACATACATATAAGCAAATATATAAACATTAAAGGGAATCGATACAACTCACTTTCCGCCAGGGAACTATGAAGGTATGTACATATATGGATATTTGTACGTGCGTGTGCTTGTGCTTGTGCCTTTGGCTTTTCTTCCAGTCCTTTGTTGTGCTTGTTGTTGCTTGATGTTTTCAGTTTCTGTTTGATTATTTCGCGGCCGTTCTTTGCAGTTATGTATTTTGTTGGTTTTTTTTTCGATTCGCGCCCGCAAAATATTATTTTAGTTTGTATTTCGCGCCCGCTCTTTCATTATAATTTTATTGATTTGCGCTACACTTTTATGGATGTTTGTATGTGTATATCGATATTTGTTTTACTGGTCGCTCCTAATTTAGTTTTTTTTTTTGTGTTTGTAAAGTATTATATATTTTGTTTTTGTAAGTTTATGTTTTTGTCTCCGCAATTATGGTAATTGCATACATATGTACATATGTATATGCATATATTTTTGCCGAGTCACCAACTTAATTTTTGGTTTTGTGTCTTATGTTTGAACGTTTATTATTTGTTATTTTTGTCACTTCACCGTGTTTTTGTTTTTTAAACTGCTTGGTAACTTAGTCTTTTAAATGCACTTTGGTTTTGTTTTTTATTTTTGTTCTGTTTGGGTCACAGCACTTTGTTTATTCTTTTTTTTATTTTGCCACCACACTAGCATATGTATCCATATTTATTTAATTTTGCATTTCACATAGTGCCTTTCTTTGAGGCTCGAAGGACCATAGTTAAATGTGCACCCACCAGTTGACCCAAAATCATTCACTCACCGCCACTTTGTGTTTACAAAAACTGCAAGCGCAATTTATGTTTAAATTCGGTTTAATTTAGTAGGTAAAAAAATATGTAACGCACAATACAAATGCCGAATATAAATACATATAAGTATGTAAAAAGATTATCAACAGCAAGTCGAAGAGACGGTGTCCAGTTTCAGGACCGTGAAATGATGTCTCCCGCGAATGCAGCCCGGTGGCTACTGATGGATCGATGACTTGACGTAGTGCTGATGAATCGAACTAACGTAGCACTCAGGATCGGCGAATAACCGGAACGTATGTTGACGCGGCGCAGTGCAGATTGTAAAAGTAGACGGATGTTAACGTGCGAATGTTTGTAGCGAATTTTAATGCGTGAATGTTGATGCGCGGCTTGTGAAAAGCGAATTGAGAGTCCCATCCCGTTGTCCATCCTTTTTGTTGAGTGGGAACAAGTGTGATGAGTTGTGTTGGTGTGGTGTGGTGAATTGCGCTGTTGCATTAGGATGCGCCAGTTTTACCGAGAAGAGCGGGTGGATCCTTAACTCATTTAAACAATATATATATTGATATATATATATATATATGTATATATATCACTTATTTTCAGGTGATACGTACAAACTATTATACTCTGTAGCAACAGGTTGCTAGAGTTATGTTATACTCTTACAAATTTCCGGGGAAAAATATTATTAAGTTACTGGAGGACCTATCGAATTCTGTTTTGCCTTAGCTGAAAGAAATAAGCAGGTTTTGGATTTTATTAAGTTCTTTTTTTGGGAAATAAAACTTAAATTATTTAAGAATTTTAGTGATTTTTATTGTTCATGTATTCTAGTGCAGATGTTGTACTCTTTAGTCAAGTACTTACCTTGTCATATGCGATATTTTTTGTTTAATTATCAGGCGCAATAACAAGAAACAGGGATGGTCTTCAGTCCCTGAAACATTCCACATACTATATATCGCAAAAAACACTTTACAAAGATTTACCTTGCCGTTGTCCATATTTGACTTAGATATGCAGAGATAATGGTTTCACGATTGATTAATATATATAGGTAAATTGAAGATGCAAGCATTTTAAGGATCATGTATTTTAGTACATATGTATGTATATTCCACTTTTTAGTGAAGCACCTTATGATAGACGACAGTTTTCGTTTTATTATCAGGTGCAAGAACAAATAACGACCCGAACATGCCACATATAATTTACCATGGGGAAAACAATGACTTTCTAGAAGAATTGGCCTTGGAGTTTGTTTGAAGTCGTTTAAACTCAAACGGCATGTCGGTTGGGATCATCGGGATCCTTGGAATTTTCCTTTGAGTATCGTCGCATAAATCACATTATTCATCAAGTTCCTTAATACCAAACGCGTTTCGTCGTACTGTTTTGGTTGGTCTATACTTTGAAGCATGGTTACTATGTAGCCAACCTTTAGTCGTAAATTGTGCTGTGGTAAACCTGGCATATCCAAGGAGTTTTAAAATTCAATTGAATAGTTAGTAACTTCATTTTCAATTGTTACACAATCAATTGATTTGAAAGAATGCAGTCTACAAATGATCTCATTCTGAATTATCACCTACATCTTTGTTCTTAGCCGTCAAAATTGCCCACTAACTCAACCATTCATTCATTTTGTTGTTAGAAATGATGTTTGGGAATATTTTGTTAATCAGTTCATCTTTTGATGAGGCAAAGTTACAGAAATTCTGTGGAAATGAAATCAATCCGCTAGATACGTCGACAGGTAATCGACCATTACCTATAATCAGTAATTTCTCAGAGAAATCTTTAGCAGATGTATCGTTCATCAGTGCAACTTCATGTTTGTTGGCAGCTCCAATTTCTTCACATAACGCCATATACTCGATTATTTGAGGCAATCGTTTATCTCATCTGCATAAGTTGATCTTAGTATTAGTGGTAGTGTTTGGCGGAAATCTCCAGGCCGTAAAATCATTGCGCCTTCAAAACATCTCAAGTCATTGCGTAGATATTTCAATGTTCCGTTTTATGCTTCCATTTATAAACTGCATTCGTCTCAGATGCTGTTAAAACTTTGCCCATTGTGGAGGGATTTGCAATAGTACATGTTTGTTCTTCCATAGTTTGAAGATTTAACGGTAATTTTAATGCTGAATGAGCGATACGGCATCCTTCTAACAATGTTGCTGCTATTTCGTAACAACTAACTGCCACCACAATTTTGTATCTCGCACGAACAGTGGCTAAAACTACTGACATGAGAAATGTCTTACCAGGAAATATAAACTACCATTTCCATTATCAATGGCCGTGATCAATATATTAGAAATTTCCTTTTGTTGGTAATTCAACAGAGGTACATTCGTCCGAATTATTAAATCTAATTCCTGGTGATCATATTTACTTTCCCGTTCAAATTTTCGATTAAATGCATCATGCATTTCATGATTTGGCGCTTTCATTCATAATATGACTAATAAATTACCGAACATGAGGTAACACATGGCTTCGATCAAGAACAAAGCCCGATTATGTATCTCCTCATTCATCTGAAGGTGGGGATTTCTTGAACTGAGACGAATTTGCTGTAAAATGTCTCCTGGCATATTATCCTTGTATTTGTGCCACAGCTTAGATGGGTTCGATAGAAAGCATGTCGAAATGATGATAGCACATAATGTTCGTATCTAACTTGGAGGTGCAGATATAATTGCTTCATCAGTTGTCGTTTCCCAAGTAAATTTAGTTCTTTACATGCAGCACGATATGTTGGGAATACTATAGCATTAACAATCCGTAGTGACTCAAATGACGTTGGCGTAATAATTCATCAAGCTAACCTTCTTGGAAGTTTCTTCACCTTAAATTAAAATAGTAGAATTATTATTTGGTATGAAAAACTTACATCTATATTTTTAGCATAATTATAAATAGGTGGAGATAATGACTTTAAATCTGTTGCCTGTAATTTGTCCAATATTCTCTAAACTACTATTATATTGAAACTCAACATTTGATATTTAAATAATATCCATCTTCACCTTGCCAAAACATCAGCGAGTATTGCAACGTGTCATTTGAACGATGTGTTTCAGATATTTGTTGCAGTTACCCAGTTTCGCGACATATAATATCGCATGTTTTCAAGTTTTAACCAACAAGCAAAATGGAAACTCCATATATTGTTAGAGGCTTAAGTGTGCGGGCGTGTGTTCTAGATGAATCCTGACTTTGTAGTCATCATTTGGCATGCGCTCCAAAGTATTCTTAAACAGCCTGACCAGCGCATGATGTCATTAAGCAGTTTCTGCAGATCTCGAAGAATTGCTCTTTTCATTGTTTCATTTATCTCTTGACGTCGACCAAATTTATGCTGTGCATCTTATAAAGGTTATAATGATCCAATTCTGTGGTGAATCTGTCTTTGTATCTACAAAATCAAAAGCAAACTCTATATTACTCTTTTAAACCCTTTTTTAGAATTAGCATACGTAACACATAGGAATATGTATAGTTACTGATTTGAAAACCCTTTTTTTAAATAAGCATTCATAATTCATATGAATAAGAATAG
Source organism: Bactrocera tryoni (assembly GCF_016617805.1). Classification (NCBI taxonomy): domain Eukaryota; kingdom Metazoa; phylum Arthropoda; class Insecta; order Diptera; family Tephritidae; genus Bactrocera; species Bactrocera tryoni. The sequence continues at coordinate 41,296,954 of NC_052500.1, read as the reverse complement.
TAAGTTATTATTCTACTAAATGAATAAACACCTTGAATGTTGGATTAAATCCGTACTATATAACGCGGTGCTCTTCACGTGCAATTCCTTGTTCTTCTTCAGTCCTTTCACTCACAATATTTCTAATTCTTATTGCATTATTGGTCAACTTCAAAATTGTACCTACCTTTTTTTCTGATAAATTTCTTTCAGCTGCGGCATGGGTTTCTTAATGGCTAAATCGGTACAATAAGGTAATAGAGATTCGAAACAAACACTTTAACCGGTCAACTTCAAAATTTTACCTACCTTTTTTCTTAAAAATTGCTTTCGCTTCACGACCGACGGGACAGTGATAAAAATCTGTACAGTAAGCTAATAAAGATTCGAAAGAAACACATCAACCGGTCAAATTTTACCTACCTTTTTTCTGATAAATTTCTTTCAGTTGCGTCCGACGGGATGAGAAAAATAATCCTATATGTGGTTCTATTATTATCTTTATTAGGTTAGGTTAGGTTAAATGGCTGATCAAAGATCGCACGTGGACTAATAGATGTAGTCCATTGTGATGCCATAGAAAATAGAACTCCAGTGTTCGGACTTACAGATCAGCAAAACGCTTAGTAGCCAATAAAAATTTGCAAAGGCGCTTAATATATACACCCACCAGTTTAGTAGGATGTCTGAAGGTATGTGCCCCCAAGTATTTAAGTCTTGACCTCCCGAATGCGGCACAGTCAAGGAGGAAGTGCTGGCTAGTTTCTGCCGCATCTTCTTCTAAGTAGCTTCTGCATACGGCGTCCGGTAAGATTCCCTGTCTTACAGCATGTGTGCCAATAGAGCAGTCCCCCGTCAAGAGCCCCACTACTAAAGAGAGGCTAGCCTTACTGAGGGCAAAGAGATCGCTAGGTCTCCTATGATCTATCTTGGGCCAGAATGCTTTTGCGACCGCGCAAGCATCCGCGAGGCCCAACTATCCAGTAGTAGAACACAAGAGCATCGACCCGTTCCCAATCTAGCTCATCAGCTTTGCAGTTAACTTCTATTCCGCTGTGGCCCGGCACCCATACAAGTCTTATAATAAATACTGTCGCCTCCAGGGACAGTGACGCCAGACACTCCTCAACCAGCCCTGAACGCACTGTGAATGAGTTCAGGGCTAGTATCGTCGCTATACTATCTGGGTGAATGATCACTTCCCTGAAGGTGGACACTCTCCGGAGTAGCTAATCTGGTGCTACCTTGATGGCTGCAACCACAGCCTGGAAGACACTGCAGTAGTAGGGAAGTCTGAAACTGGAGTTGATAGAGAGCTCCCGACAGTAAACCCCTTCACCAACCTTCCCCCCAAGCTTTGACCCATCCGTAAAGAAGCTTACTGCCCCTCTCCTGCAACGGCTTTTTCCCTCCCATAACTCCCTCGTCGGTATATGGGCAGAGAAGGAGCCGCCGGAGTTTGATATGGCGACTCCCTGATCCAGATAATCCGGGATGCAGTCAAAGCTTGTAAGAATATCTGAGTGTTCAGAAACACGCTCTCTTAGGAATTGAGATTCCCTGAGCCTAATAGCCACTTTTGCGGCCATACACCTTCCGGCAATGTCCACGGGCGTTATGTTCAGAATTGCATTAAGTGCCATGGTTGGGGTGGACCTTAATGTACCGCACATGCTGATGAGCGCAGCCCGTTAAACGTTTTCGAGTTTCTTTGCAAGTGTGATATTCTGTAAAGCTCTCCACCACATAAAGACTCCATAGAACATTTTGGGCTTTACTATGGTCTCATAGAGCCAGAGGACCACCTTCGGTGAGAGGCCCCACCTCTTGCCAATAGCTCCTCTACAGCAGTATAGGGCAACCGATGCCTTTTTGGCTCTCTCCTCGATGTTCGGCATCCATGAAAGCTTCTTATCCAGGATGAGTTCTAAATACTTCACTGAATCCGCCGGTTGCAGGCGAATACCTCCCACTTGCGGCAACGGTGCAACCAGGATCTTATATCTTTTACTAAATAAAACCATTTTGTTACAACACAGAGATATCCCTGCGTCAACTCATACACGGTGCTAAGGAACTTTCTAATGACCATAAGTGCTACATCGTCTGCTTGGGCAATCACCCGACAGCCAAGATCCTTTTTTTTAGAAGGTCGTTAACGACTAGGGTCCATGGAAGAGGAGAAAGAACCCCTGCTCACATTCCGCCGCGCGCACCCGCTGCCCCATTCTGTTTCGACCACTCTGTCGCATAGAAGCCTGAAAATGAGCTGCTTGAGGCCAGCCGCATGACACCTTTACAGCCTGCTGCAGCTGCGCTTATATGAAGCCGTCCGGTCCCGTGGACTTGAACGGTTTGAACGAATTGATCGCCCATGTCAACTGTCGCTCATCCAGAAGGTCGGCAAAGGCAGTGCAGTCAGCAGGGAAGTGAACATCAAGGAGCATTTGAAGTCCTCCTCACTGCTCAGGGCCCACTTCCCATTTACATCCTTGAGATACCCCAGGGACACAAGGTTTTTTGCGAGAATGCGCCTGAATCTAGAGGACTCGTGACAGCTCTCCACTTTTTCGCAGAAGCACTTCCACGAGATCCTTTTCGCCTTTCTTAGCTCGGACTTGTATATCGAAAGTCATGTTTTATACAAGGCCTAATATGGCAACAGTAGGCTGAAAATGTCTAGATTTTTTCACCTCATCTTCCCCATTAGAACTTTGAAAAGTTGCGTCCTTCTCTTCAGCCGTAACACGAGAGTGTCAAATGGAGCCGTGTCCAATTAGAACGCCTATCGTATGAGCTTTTCTAAGAGGTAGCCGTTCAATAGATCTTTATGTTCCACTTTGGAATTTGAAAGTAGCTTGATACTACTACTGGTGAGGTAATGCACTCCTTGACTAGCTTTGAACTTTTAGGAGAAGTACATCTGCTGCTACCTTCATGACTGCCACTTCTGCTAAAAGGACACTACATAGGTCTAATAATCTGACTACGGATTCGTAAAGCTAAAGCACAACTTTTAATTACAGAGCCTTTCCTCAACATTGGGATTCCTTTCTATAAAGGATGGGATTCAAGTATTTTACCTTTTCGATAGGGTGAAGTAGAGAGCCCCTCATTAGGGAAGGGCTCCAACCGGGATTTTATACCTTTTGTTAAATAAGTCCAATTCAGTTATTTGGTTTGACAGCTAGGTTGATTCTTTCCCCCCATATATGTACTACATTGAGGTACCTTTGTGCTAACTCGTAGCCGGTATTCAAAAATTTTCCTTTAACCAAGAGAGCAACATAATCTGCATAGGATATCACCTGACAGCATCGTTCCACGAATTTTTGCAGTAGGACAATTACTAATAAAATACTAATAAAATAATAATAATAATAGAACGGTGTGCGACTATGGATCTTTTCTAGTGCTGGCGCACTGCTTCACTCCGCCACGACTGTTCTGTCGCAAAGAAGACAATAAGAAAGATGCGATGGTTCATTTCAACATCAACTTTTCCGCCTCCGGCATCATATTGTCGAATGCTCACGCAATGTCGAGAAACGTCCCCACCGCTTATTCCTCATACATGCAAACTCTCTCCAGCCATAACAGAATGTCGTGCAGAACAAAGCGCTGCTTTAATACCGACCTTGCATACTCAGGCTCCAATGCCATATCTCTCGTTTTGTTGCCTTCAAGGGACACTTTTTCTGTAGAGTGGTTCAATGGAATATGAGCTTCTATGAGTAGTTAAAATCCCCTCTCTGCTCCAGTTACCAATCTCATTTCTAAGAACTCCATAGAAGTAGAATTTTTCGCGAGAATGCTCCTAAACGATGGTGGTTCGTAGCTCCCTTCTTCGCTTTCGCAAAATGATCTCAATGAAACTCCCTTGATCCTCTTTATTTTTAACTTGTTTAGAGCAAGTCCTTGTAGAGCGCAGTGGTAGGATCTGCTATCCAATGTCAACCAAAAGGATTTCCGTTTTTTCTTTTTGACTTTTTATGGTATAGAGCTTTCAAGGAGGTTCTACGCGCTTCACTGAAGTCCTTGACATACTCATCAATCGCACTAGCTGTGAGCGTTGAGTCGCAACCTGGCGTAATTAAAAGAGCTGATCGAAGAGTCCTTCAAAACTTATCCCAATCCGTATTTCTAAAGTTATTATAGGGCTTACTTACTGGACGTACTCCGTACAGGACCATTCAGTCCGAAAAGGAAAGGTTCCAGTTTTTTCGTGGCTCAAGGTCATTTCCGTTTAGACATTGCATCCTGCAATCACCACATAAAATTTAATAAATGTGAGTATACATATATAAATCGGGAGGACAATAACTTTCGCTTGGTCGGGAATAACGTCCATTGTCTTCTGAGGATCCGAAAATGCGATGCACATTTTTGTTTTTTTTTTGTTTTTTTTTGCGGGTGAGGAGGTGAAAAATGCCTTCCGCATCATCGGTGCTATCGTCACAGCAGCGGTATGTGCCACTTGCACGTCACTAAAAACCCCCCCTCTAAGGAACCGTCGCCCACCCTGGGACCGCGTTTGCATTACTTCAGGGTGGCGTTCCATTTTTCTCATTGAGAGATTTACATCTGCGCACCTGCGTCCAGGTCCCGCTTTTTGATGCGTAGCACGATTGCTGCGTATTTCTGGATAATCCCCCAGTTTCTTTCGCTCTCCAACATGACGCTGATTACATTGTCGGCGTTTATTGGCCCGACCAAGTCTTCTACTACGGTGCGTTCTCCTTGCCAGCGCTCACATTCAAAGAATGTGTGTTCAGCGTCCTCCTCTGTCGCGTCGTTGTATAGGCATGACGGCTCTTCGACTTTTCCCATTCTGTAGAGGTCTCTTTGAAGTATCCGTGGCCGGATAACAGTCTACTTTTCCGAATTTACGACTTGTCCATAAATCTAGGTCTTTTATCAGCCTGGCCGTCCATCTGCCGCGACTTTCATTCTCCCATCTTTGTTGCCATGCTGTTATCGTATCTTTCTTTATTTGTTGTATTGCGCCCATGTTATTGCCGGGTGATTTCTTTAGCTCCCACAGCTTTTTCCTTTCATATGCCAGTAGGTCGATTGGAGCATTGCCGCTTATAACTAGTATTGCGTCGGCTGATACTGTTCTGTAGGTTGATGCAACTCTGAGGGCTGCGGTGCGGTACACTCTGGCCACTGCCTTACGCCGGTTTTCCTTTTTAAGCGCGTCTGGCAAGATTTCGGCACCGTATAACAGGACGCTGATTGTCGTCGACATTAGGAGCTTTCTCTTTTCTTGGCTGGGGCCTCCTATGTTAGCCATTAATCGGCTCAGTTGAGCCGTGATCTTCGCTGCCTTGCCTGCGGCGTGCTGGATTTGTACCCAGAAAGTTAGTCTGGGGTCCAGTCTTACGCCTAGGTAGTTAACTGCCCTTTTTGTCCTAAGAGTATCCGCAGTCGTGTGCATGTTTATCTCGAGAGGTGTTTGTTAGCAGCAGTAGCTCAGTTTTCTCCGTAGCGAGCTGGAGGCTGTGTGTGTCGAGCCATGCTTGCGTCCGTATCATGACCTGGTTCAGATTTCTTCGCGCTTCTTCTGTATCCCTTGCTGTGATTACTGCTGCAATGTCATCCGCATAGCCAATTAGATACGATTCATCTGGCATTTCTAGTTTTAATATTTCGTCATAACTAATGTTCCAAAGGTCTGGGCCTAAAATGGATCCTTGTGCTGCCCCTGACGTCACTGCTATTTGTCGTGATCCCTCTCTAGTTTCGTACAGCAGTTTCCTGTTACTGAGGTAGCTCCGCACCACAGCCCTGAGGTAGTCAGGTATCTTGAAGCTATTTTCAAGGGCGTCGATCATATCTACCCATCTAGCGCTGTTGAAGGCATTTCGGACATCTAGAGTCGCCAGCAACACTATTCTTTTGTATTTATGCCATCTGCGCTGTGCTGCTTCTACGCTTTCTATGGCGCACTTTATGGCTTCTATGGTTGATCTGCCGGGTCTAAAGCCGTGTTGTCTAGGGGACAGTCCTGCAGCTTCGTTGATAGCCGCTTCGAGTCTGGGTTTAAATAGGCTTTCGTACAGCTTTCCCGCTGTGTCAAGCATGCATAATGGGCGGTATGCTGATGGCGAGTTGGGGTCTCCTTTTCCCTTACTGATTAGCACCAGCCGTTGTTTTTTCCAGGGTTCAGGGAATATTCCGGCTTCAAGGCAGGCGTTGTACATATTCAGTAGTACTCCTGGGCGTTCTGCAGCGATTATTTTGAGGACTTCTGCTGGGATCCCGTCCGGGCCGCGTGATTTGTTGGCCTTGAGCTTGCCGGTGCCTACTTGCAGCTCTTCAAGGGTGAACTGGGGGATTTCCGCAGTGCTTAGAGTTTGTTCTGGATCACTGGCCCTTGTTTCGTGTGTAGGGAATAGTGCGTTCACGATGTGATCCATTTTGGCAGCGGTTACGTCAGGTGGCTTTGCTCGAGCGCCGAGTTTTTTCATCACTATTTTGTACCCTAGCCCCCAGGGGTTTCTGTTTATATCCTCCCGTAGTTCCTCCCATTTTTCCTTTTTACTGTCGTTGATGGCGTGCTTCAGCTCCTTTTTTGCTGCTTTGTATTGCTCGGCTTCTTGTGGTGCGGCTCCTCTGCGCCTGAACCTCGTATAAGATCTGCGAAGGCGGATGCATGTGCGTCTGAGTTCGGCGATGTTTTCAGTCCACCAGTAAACTGCTGCTTTACGTTTGCTGTGGGAAGCCTTGGGCATTGATTTTTGGCAGGCTTTGGTTATATTACGCATTGTGTGCTCGACTGTTTTTCTTGCTATAAGGGAGGGGTCGCTAGATGGGTTCTGCTCGTCTATTGCGGCAATTAATTTCGATGTGCCTAGTTTCGAAATATTCCCCTTTCGTGTTCCATTATTTTTGCTGGGCTGGTGAGTGTTTCTTCCAGTGTCGATCATGAAAGAGATGTAGTGATGATCGCTGCCAGTGTAGTCCTCCAGGACTTTCCAATTATTTATTGAGCCTGCCATGCGTTCTGTTGATAGGGTGATGTCTGGTGTGGTTTCCTCGCATCCCGGTCTTCTGAACGTGGTTGCACTTCCCGTATTGAGCACTATTAGACCTAGCCGCGCAGCCATTTCAAGAACTCGCTTTCCTCTCGAGTTAGTGTTTGACATACCCCACTCTACAGCTCTGGAGTTTAGGTCTCCGGCGATGATCAATTGGCCTTCTATAGTCTTGGCTGTGTCCTCTATATTGTCGAGTCTTTTCTTGGAATTCCTGTGTACTATCGCTTGGCGTCAAGTAGCAGCTAATTACTGTAAAAATTTCGCACTTGACCCACACGAAGCCGTTGCCGTTCCCATTGCTTACAGTGGTGGCGTTACTCCCTGGTGGTAGCCATATAGCGGCGGTTGAGCTGCTATCTTATAGCCATGTACCTCTCTCTTTCTTTTTGTATTGCTCGCTTATGATTATTATCTCGTAGTCATACTCCATCACCATTTGCAGACACCTTGTCCTCTTCTATCGGGCCCTTTGCAGTCCCAGGTTAAGTGCCCCGGTCCAAAGCACCGGAAGCATCTTTTGGGGGTTTCTTTTAGCCGCAGTCGGCAATAAACCCATCCAATTTTGATGCGTGCCTGTCGCATCAGTGTGTCTGCCCTATCTTGATCCAGCGTTATGTATGCCCTTACCTGCTCTCTTGTGTTAGGAGCTGTTATATTAAATAGTAAGTCTTCAGTGGGGTCCTGTAGCGCTTCTTTGACAGCCACTGCAACTTCCTCTTTTGTGGTGAGCGAGTCGAGGTCTCTGATTTCTATGGTAGCCTTAGTTTTAAGGTCGGCGACAGTTGCAGTCTCTTTAAGAGTGGACTTAAGTGCCTCACAGAAGCTGGCCTTTGTGGACTGTCCCTTCTCTAGCTCAAGTAATAGGGCCCCGGCTCTTGTTTTGCGGATTCCCTTGATATTGACGCTTCCTTAAGATCTACGTTACTACGGCTATTCTTGAGGACTTCGGCGTAGCTATTCCCTTCTGCTGATTTTATTATAACGGCCACTGTTTGCCGTTTAGGCCTATTATTCCCTTTCTGGCTTGCAGCCATGTTGTTGCTTTGTTGCCTTTTGTTTGCGTTTTTGGGCGCTTCTTCGCTCGTTCGCTGTTTCTCGCGGCTCCACAGGGCTTGTTGCACGGCGCTTCGAGGCTGCTGACTCGGGGGTCGTGATGCGTCTGTTTAAATGTGCTCGCCTTTTTTCCTTTTCTGCGGTGAGCCAGTTTCTGCGGAAGCTCTTTATGTCGTCGAAGAGTTCGTCTAGCTGTGCCGTTCCATTCTTGACATCCATTCTGACGTTCTTTTGTTTTGCCATCGCCAATTTTATTTTTTGCACTATACCCTTGCACTTTTCTAGGGATTCCTCTTCTGCCCGTCTCATTTGGGAGATGTTCTCTTGTTTCGGCGAGTTTTGGGTTCCTTCTTTAGCGACGACTGGGGTGCTCTTCCCTTCTCCTTGTTTTGCCGGTGCTGTTTGTATGACCGTCTCGCTTGAGACTGTCTTTTCTCCATTTTTGTCTGCCTGTTTTGGAGTGGCGATGAGTACGGGGGACCTGAGTACCCTACTGCTTCTACGGAAGGCTGGCCCGTATTCCTCTTCTTGGCCATCTTTGTTCTGTTGTTCTTTTTGTTGTTGTTGCGGTGTGTTCATTTTTTTTCTATTCGGTCTCCGCTTCAAGCCGCTATCTCCGCACGTTGTAACAGTCGCCCTTAATGAACCCCGTGGTTATCTATGCAAGCAGGGAGGCCACGCGAGGGTTGACACAAGTTTTTATGGAAGCTTGTGTTCAGAGCCAGGTTCGGGCGCGAATCAGGAGCTCGTCTCAACTGAGCCTGTACGGCCAATGAAATTTTGGCGACGTGCATTGAACGTACTTGAAGACCTGCCATGGTTTTAACGAGACGGAGGTGAGAGCAGTATTAGCCTGCCAGCCATTTCGATAAGATGTCACTCCTATCTACTGAGGTGGCAGAATACTGCCCTCCCCAGCCCTTTGTCAATCTGCTCCATTTCGGTTTTCCAGTACACCATAATCATTTTACTGGTCTCAATTCTGATGGGTTTTTGCCCAGGGTTTTTCGTCGTCTTCTGTTCCCTCGTCGCTTTGTTGCCTCCCTCTCTTCGGTAGGTTCTCCCTCAGTGCAGCCCCGGTGGGGGTTGTGGACGCTTATTTTAAGGCGGCATCTTCTCGCCTCTTCGCGGGAGGTTCATTGGGCGCGTGAGGCGTTTTGAGCCAAGCCCTCCTCTCCTGCAGCTCTTGGTCGGGGGCTGCGTATTACTATTCGCACCTAACCTACTTAGGCCGTCCACTATCCGCCAGCTGTGACCCTGGTAGTAGCCTGAGCTCAGCCCTACCCGATGCACATTAGGTATACGGAAGTGGCTTCGATGGTTGAAAATAATATAAAATAATAATATTCACTATTATTTCCGACCAAAAGTTCAACTTTTACAAAAAAAAATTATAGTCGGCTTCCATTTCCATTTCTCATGAGAGTTAGGGACCTTTCAAGAATCCACCTTATGTATATTTTTGCACAGTAACACGAACAGACATAACTTTTAAAAGATGTCCTAAAAAGCTTCAAAAATTGCACCACATGTCTCATACAATATGGCAGATGGTATTGATTCTTCCGCTATTTTTTATACATATTTTAATAATAGATTGAATATGGATGGAAATGACTTCAGTTAGTTTAGTAAAAGTAGTGGTGTACAAATAGTGGGTTTGTATACTGTATGTATCCGAAATTACACGAGTTACAAGGAATTGCAGTAGCAAGGGGCAACTGTGGGTTAAAAGTTTTGAAAAAATTTCCGTGGCACCGCACTTTAATAGATTCATATATCTAAATCTCTTAAGCTACGATTAAAAAATTCGCTAGGATCGACAGTGCGAAAATGGATGGGATTTGGTAATAATTACTTCTTCTTCCCGTATAACGGTAAATAAATTATATTTTACCCATAAGATGACACAAGAGCGTGTTTTAGTCAACGAAGTCAAAATTGCACGATGGGAGTGGCACCGCTTAAGTTTCGGTGAAATTATACTATATATCTATTCATATCGCATATAACGGCCAATATGAGAGTTATCTCAATGAAAATGAGAGGGCGTGTTTTCTTCACAACAGTGTATCTTTGTGCTTAAAATCGATAAAATTGGATGAAAACTTGACTCATATGTCTAATATCAGGATTTTCGAACTTCCCGCTGACCTTACTCCATATGATTGGTGATTGTATGTGAGGTACCTTAATGAAACCCAGCGAATCCAATCTTATGCCGAATTTATCGGTCAATTGCTTAGATTCCGATCCTGTGGTTGACGTTTTACATCTGAAGGCATTTCCTTGACTTTGATTCTTGCTAGTTGCAAGGGTATAAAATGCTCAGCACCCGAACTTTGTCTTTCCTTACTTGTTTAATTTTATTTTAATACCTTTGGTTCGACATATTCTTTTACAAAGATTCATCTTAATTTTCTTGCTCTTAAATATTTAAAAATTTTCTCTGTTAGATTTTCATATTTTTTGTCATCTATTATTGCATTAATTTAAAAAGTTATTAAGTAAACTCCCGTTACTGTGTGATTATTAACATTGTTTTTTGTAATTATTGTTGGTTCATTTGCTCTCCTTTATCACACAAAATGCATTATTTGATCCTTTCTTGCAAAATATTTTAATATCGCACTAGTTAATTGATATTCTTATGAATAGGTTAAAAAAATATGTCTTCTTTTGCAGAATATGCTCTTTATTCTAGAAATTCACATAGTTAATGAACATGTTTTCGTATTATGCCATGGTTTATATATTATTCGTTAAGCTGATTTAACATGAATATGTTATGTTTTGTGGCTTAGGTCTAAAGTCAAATTTGGTTATTTATTGTAAACAAGTGTTCATCATGCGGCCTATGCATGTCTTGCATTCGGGTGTGGTGTGGTATGAGTTCAAAGTCTAGTGTTTGATACTCTTGTTTATTTGATTAGCGGAACTAGTTTTATCAGCGTTTTTCATACACTTGTGTATAAGTGTCGTTGATACTGGTATTAACTCACCTCTCTCTTATAAAAAATGCCTTCATGTAAAGTTGGCTGTAAGTTGTTGAAGTTCGTGTAGTTTCTTTCTTTCTTGAATAACTTGTCGCAGTTTGATTATTTTGAGTAGTGTCTAAATTATCAGGACTATAATTCCAAATTCATTCATTATCCTTGTTGGTTTTACATATAATTATTTTGTGATTGTTTACATTCTTTTACTCTTGAATAATTATTAATATTACATTGAGCTTTATATTTGTCTAATAGGCCGGGTCGATTTGTGGGGAGGCAAAAAAATCGCCCATTGCTCTATGAAAATCATATTCTAGGGATCAAAATAAGAAACTTTGCCGAAGGAACCATATCTCTGAAACGAATTCTGATGTCCCCCAATTTGGGTCGAACTTTTGGGTAGGTGCAAATTTTGAAATAGAATTGAAATTACCATTTCATTCTTATTACCTCTGAAAGTGAGGAGAACTAAAGCAATAACCACTATGGTATTTCAAAAAAATAATAAGTGAAGTGACCATTCCAAATCAAAAAGTTTACAATGAATCCACCATCCTCTACACCGCAAGATGAAGCAACTACATCAGCAACTATCGAAAACCCAATGAGTCATATACCCAAGCATGATGTTACTGTTTTTAGTGTGTCTACTGATTTGACCGATCTTAATTTACCAATCCATCTGGATATCTTGAGATATTATTTTTACTTAAGCGAACGTGCTAAAACAGAACAAAAAAAGTTTTCCCATAAATCATTCACTATTCAAGTAAAAGATAAGTTGATTGGAATTTGGGAAAAACTTGCTATGGAAATAATGTTGAAAAAAAGTGTATGTAATAAATTGAATAAATTGCTTGACAAGTATCACCGGTTCAAGAAGATATGGATAAAAGCACAAGTTCACAATACACAGAGAGATACGATTGTTTTAACTTTGCCTTGGTATGTGACAGATTTGGTGTGCCTGACAGAGCATCAGCATTGGGAACCGCTCTTTTGCAAGACTTTAAAATTAAAGATAAGCATGGGAAACCTCTCATCATGGATAAATCGAAAGTTCGCCGAGAAAAAAAGAAATTACGACAAGAATTGCTTCGCAAACGGTTAGATGATACCAATTTGTTAGCGTTTTCATTCGATGGCAGAAAAGATGATACTTTAACGATAGATAAAATTGATGAGAAGTATCATACTAGGATGGTAAAAGAACCTCATCTTGTTATTTTGAGAGAATCCAATTCTGAATTGATTGGTTACGTAAGACTGGAAAATGAAACCACTGAATACAAAACAAACAAATTAAATGGTTTTTTCAACGATACAAATATATCACTGGATACATTAATTGGAATATGCACTGACGGTGAGCCAACAAACACTGGCCCACACGTTGGAATTATATGACGATTCGATTTGCTGTTAAAAAGACCATTGCATTGGTTTGTTTGCCTTCTACACTTCAACGAACTTCCTTTTCGGCATTTGTTTGAAGCTTTGGATAAATCAACCAGCACTGGGCCAAGATCGGCAACCGGAAAACTGAGCCGTCAAATCGAAACTTGTGAAATTCTTCCGGTAAGTTATTGCTATCACTCATTTATTATAATTGTCAACCATTTTTAATTATTTTATTATTATATATTTTTAGGTGGTGGACGGCTTCCAGAAAATTGAGTTGCAAAATATGCCCCCTGCTCCAGAAAAAAATGAATTTTCCACCGATTCGAAGTACTTATACGACATAGCCCATGGAATTTCTAGCGGCGTGGTTCCGATGGATCTGGCTAACATCAAACTAGGGAAAATTGTACATTCTGGGTGGCTCACCAAGGCCGCTAGATTATTGCGATTATATGTGACAACGGAAAATCCAATGTACTTCAATATCAAGTATTACAGCTCTGTCGTGTACGGCAGTGCATTATTTTTCAAGTTCATTGGTTGGTCACGATTTCTAGAACCTCGTTTACGCAAAATTGTCAACCAAGTAATTAAAGATAATTCATATTAAGCGCATTCGGAAAATATCTTGTTATCAATGTTGTTTGATGATAGTAAAGAAAAGCGCGACTGTGCCATCAAGAAAATCCTACGCTATCGAACCGATGGTGACGAGCCAATGGAACTTAGAGTTTATAAAAAACCAGATATAAGCTTGAATTGCACAAGTTATACGGAAATGATCAATTTGAATGATATAAATATCGTATTTGAACCACCATTCACGCGAAGCATTCCGTACATTGAAAAAATATTTAAATCAAGATGATCCACCGTTTAATGATCCAAAAATTCCATCACAATTACAAGGAACGGAACAACATGTTCATTTGCTAGCTAGCGTTTCCAAACGGGTTATACCGGAATATGTAGAGGCTGTTATGGCGACGACATTAGAGAGCCGTGCGAAATTGCCAAGACTTGAAAGTAAAAAAGACTTCAAACAATAATTTTTTTTAGTTTCTTTTCTATAACTCACTTAAATTAATTTTTTCATTTACATATGTTCTGACTAAATAAATTTCTTAAGAGAAAAAATAGATATTATTATAAATAAATAAATAAAAATAAAGAACAACATAGCCATTTAGCTGATTTTTTCATGTAAAGGCCAAAAATGGTGATTTTTTGAAATGATTGTATGGGGATCCCCCCAGGGGAGTTCCAGGGGGTGTGCCACTGGCATGGGTGGATCGGCCGTCCAAAGTTAGTGGGGGTCGGGCATACATTTGGACTCGATTGGAGCACTCTAAATGGGTCAAAGTGGGATTTTTCAAAATTTGCCCCTACCCAAAAGTTCGACCCAAATTGGGGGACATCAAAATTCGTTTTAGAGGTATGGTTCCTTCGGCAAAGTTTCTTATTTTGATCCCTAGAATATGGTTTTATAGAGCAATGGGCGATTTTTAAATCGACCCGCCTTATTATCTAATATATATTTGTCATGTAGATAGTTTAAGGATGTTGTTTTAAATAATTTCTGCTTTAATAAAGAAAATTTATAAATTATTACATATGTATCCTTAACTCTAATTATAGTTGTTGTAGAGTATTCCATTACATTTAAAACTAGAATATCTAACTTTTCGTTTTTTATTATTTGCTTTATATCGTTTAAATTTAAGGATATAGACAAGTAATTTCCTGTCTTTTCAGAATTTATAGTTTCAAATAGAGTTTCTAATTCTTTTAAAGTTTCTGTTATGATCAGGCTTGTTGAGGTTGATTGAGAATCAGCCTTTGAGATTAATTGTTCAAAGTGTGAGTTAATGACTCTTTGTTGATTATTATTTTCTATTATTTTCTTTAAATGTATTTGGGAGTCCCTGTTATAAATTTTGTTATAGTCCCTAAAATTTTTATTGATCTCCTTTCTATTAGTATTGTATTGAGTATTGAGTGTGAAATAGTTTGTTCAATTAAATTTGAGATTCTATTCTCGTTTATAATATCCTATTGTGTCCTGCTAAATTAACTATATTATATCTGTTTCTATTTTTTCATTACTGTCGTTAAATTAAATAAATGGTATAAATATTCGGTATCTTCATATAGGTATGCGTCGTCAGTTTCGGCTTTTATGTTTATTATTAAATTCAATAGGAGTATTACGAATATTATCTTTATGTAAGACATGTTATCTTCTTCCTCTCTCTACTCAAACTTTGTCCTCACGGTTTTCTATAACTGTGTATTTTAAATATTTTAGTTCAATTTTTGTACGTCGTTTTGATAATGCGTAAATTCTTTGTTTTGGTTCATAAACTTTTTGTGTTCTTTTTTATTATGATAATCTAAACCTTCGTCTTTGTTCTTTTCAATCAATTGTTTTAATTCCGGATAATTCTTCCTATTGAAAAACCATCCACTGGTTTTTGTTTTGTCACCGAGTGTATTGTCCTATTATACTCGTATACTGCGTTAAATATTTCTGTAACTGGATCTGTATTATTTTGTTTAGCTATTATTGCTGCGATTTCTATGAGCGTACTATGCAAGCGTTCAACTGAACCGTTTGATGTCGAATTGGCGTACGATTATGTGTAACATGTAGTCGTCTGTACATACATATGTACTCATTGTCGGTTTGTAGGTTTCTACAATATGGGTATGGTAGTGTGAGAATTTCTTCTAGTTTGTCTACGGTGTTGACTTTGTCTGCTATTTCTCTCATTAAAAAATATTTTGAGTACCTACACATACTAGTTATATATGTATGTTCTATTTCCTATATGGAATACATCCATACTTATAGATTCTCCTGGTAGATTTGTTGCTGGTGTTCTCCCTATCAGTTGTTTTGTTGGTCTACGTTCGTATTTTTGTTCATAACACTTTGTACAGTTTCATTCAAAGGTTTTAATTTGTTTCGCCATATCGGGCCAAAAATATTGTTGTCTAATTTCCATCGCGTTGTTTTTCTCACTTCTATGCGCTCGGTTATGTGTATTTGTTATAATTTCCGATTGCTTGTTTTTGTTTGTTATGTCTTCAACTAGATTTTGTGCAATAAAGTAGTTTAGTAAATGTTTACTTAGTAGTTATTTTATTGTGAATAGTTCTTGTTCATCAATTTTAATCGCGTTATTGAAGTTAGGTGTAAAAATTTCTTTTAAGGTTTTTGTTAAATAGTCAGTGTTTTAATATTCAATAATGTGTCTGTGATGCTTTGGAAAAGTCGTTTGTGTTTCTATTTTATTTCGTTTAGTTTTCTTTAATATGATTTCATTAATTCCTAAGTTTTCCTATAGCCAATACTATTGCTAATAATTCTGTTTACGTTGTACAATCATTTTCTTCTGTTTTTGTTAATGTTCTTGATATAAAAAATATAAGTTTATTTTCCTGTGATAAAACTCCTTCTATGGCGAAATTACTCGCTTATGTAGTTAAATCAAAAGGTTTTGAGAAATCTGGTTGAAATAGTTCAACTTGTTCTTTTAATCTTGCTTTAATTATTTGTATAGCTTTTATAGCTATACTATTTTCTCCTTGTAGATGTATGGTTAGTGGTTTTGTTATTTTGCTATATCCTTGTATAAAATCCTTTCAGGGTTTGAGGTATTGGATACTTTCTATATATTCTCGTAAAATATCATCAACACATCTTTGAAATATTGAGGGTGCATTTCTTAATCCGAAGAGCATTCGTATGAATTCATATTTTGCTCCATTTATGGAAAATGCTGTTTTTCCCCTATCTTCTTTTTTATCATAATTTAGTGAAATCCAGCTATGCCTAACGCTTGTATTGTCATATTTATGTTTATCCGGAATATGATATCTATCTGTTATAGTTTTTGAATTTAATTTTTGAAAATCCATCACTAATCTTTTCTTGGGTTTTCCATTTTCATCTATTCCTTTTTTTGGAACTGTCCAATAAGGACTTCTACTAGGTTGTATTATATTATTCTTCAATATTTTTTTTATTTCTGAATTGACGAAATCGTTATCTGCATACGTATATTGGTATTGTTTCTTCTGTCCTAATGGTTGCTTCTATTGTTGTAGTAAATGGTAAGTTTTCTGTTTTATTATGTCTCCTAATTATTTCTCTAATCTCCTCTTCATAATCTTCATTATCATTTGTGTAATTTATTTTATAATTTTTGTTTTATTGTTTTTATATTTCAATTGTAGTGACGTGAAATTTATTTCAGCATTAAATTTTTTCAATTCACAAAATCCTATTATCATATCAAAATCTTTAATATCTTCTAGTTCAAAGAATGGTAAATCATGGCTTAACAGATGTATTATTTTTTAATGGTCATGATGGAATATCCTTGCATTGATTTTGCCTTACCTATTCTGTACTTTTTTGATATGTAGTCGTTTGTAGCGCCTTAGGCGATTATGATATTTAATTTTACTATAACCAGCAACTTGAAACCTGAGCGCAGTAGGTAACATACAACGGCGCTTAGGTCTCAAGTTACCTCTTACGGGCTTCACATGCCAATAAGAATGATTTTTGAAACGCAACTTTATAGTATTAAAACAGAGAATCTTTTATTAAAAATAAAACTAAAATAATCGATCCTTAAATAAAAACTAATGTGAAGGATGAATCTGATGCTGTTTAATACGTTTGTTAATATCCGGTTCCAATTTACTCAAGAACAGTCGCAAGTCGCAACGTTCGGTAACAAGCAAACGATTTCTATTTTTAGTAAGCAGTGTTGTCACAGCACTAAATCCACGTTCACACAAATATGACGATGGGAATACTATCAAAAATCGTTGAACGATTGACCACAATCCAGGGTACAATTGCGAGATCGGTTTTTGTAGCCAAAATTTTTGGTAAACATTTTTGAACTTGATTTTTATTTCCTCGTTTGTTGTCAATTCTATAAGTTCTTCTTCCAGCTGAGGTGACATTGCTGTGTTGACATTTGAAAACGGATCCAACACCCAGTCTGGTATTTCCAAGTTCAAAATGTCCTGGTATCGTTCGGTGAAGTCAATGTGGAGGTTTTTCAAATGTTGGCACTAGGCAAAAAATTCGTCGTTACTGCATGATACTGATTAATTCGGAAAATTGTGAAACTCACGTCTGCCTAGATTCTTTTTGTGTAGAAGCAGTTTGGCTGCGAAAGCAGCAACGACGTTTTTTGTTTTAATTAAATTTAGTTTATCGCCTTGCAGTTGGAGATTCATGTCGTTGAACAATTTATACAGGTCTGTCATGTAAGTTATATCATTCTTTGATGATATGAGCTTGTCTTGAAATTCTGTATCTTTAGTTTCCCAAAACTCTGTAACAGAGTCAAACAGGTTGTAGAATCGAGTCAGACAATTGCCTCTTGATAGCCAACGAACTTCTGTATGAAACAACAAACGATTGAAATCCTCGTCATTAGTAACACAAAGCTGATGACATAATCTATCATTCAAAGAGCTGTTGCGAATTTTATTTACTGCTTTGATGACATATTACAGTGATTGAAATAGTTTTTCACTTAAGTTTCTAGCAACTAAATGTTGTCTATGAATAACGCAATGTACACCAGGACATCTGGAATTTTATTTTTTAAGTACGCAATGAAGCCTTTATGGCACCCTGCCATAGCCGGAGCGCCATCCGTAGCAACTGAAATAATATTTTTCAAAGGAATTTCTTTCTCATCGCAAAACTTTTCCAATATATTGAATATGGTTTCGCCTTTTGTATCAGTCTCTAAATTTCTAGCAAATAATAGTTCTTCACAAATTTTCTCATCTTTAATAAACCTCACGTAAGACAACACAATGCATCATTAGTTGGTAAAGTGGACTCATCGAGCTGAATTGAGAATTGGCTTGTCCTCAGGTGATCGCACAATGATTCTTCAATGTTTCAGTCAATTCATCAATTCGTCTTTGCACAGAATTATTACTCAAAGGAATTTTTCGGATAATATCTGCGGCCGGTTTATGAAGCACGGTAGTTATTACTTCATTTATTGCTGGCAATAGTATTAACTCTTCTCCGATGTTATGTGGTTTGCCTTTTTGAGCAATTAAAAAAGAGATATTGTACGAAGCTCGAAGTCCGTCGTCATCTTGCTTAGCAGCCGCCGAAAATAGTTTTGCTACACTTGCTGAGTATTATGCTTCTCCTCTAGGTCTTGAAAATATGCTACATTTTTGTCTTTCTTATCTGGATGCATTTTATTCAAAAGATCTTGCAGTCTTGAAGGCTTCATTGCTTCATTCGAAAATGTTTTTAGACATAGAAGACACAAAGGCGAGGATGGGTTTGTGGGATTTTCAATGAATCCGAATTTAGTGTATTTCGCACAGTTATGCCGTCTCTTCTTTTTTACTTCCGACATTGTTTTGCTTTGAGAAATACGTTTAACTTCGCGAGTAGTGTAAAGGAGACGTAAGTAATGATCATCTATTGCGCGCAAAACCTTAACTGAATATAAAATAAATATTACATTGTTTATATAGGAATGCTTAAGCACAATTATTACATAGTAGTCCAAAAATATGAATTCTTATTTTTCCTAGAAATACGTTTGTAAAAGAAGGATCTTTCTCCTTTTCGTATTATCTTATTTTTCCCAGAAATACATTTGTAAGAAAGGATAAAGATCCTTTTTTTTATTTTCCACATAAAAGATTTAAAGAGTTCAAAAGCTCAAAACGTGCGCTACTTCAGCTACCTACCCGACATCACTTCGCAAGTGATAAAATAAATTATTCAAGAGCTCAAAGCATTCGCTACATCAGCTCGAACCTACCTACCCTACACCTTTGCGCAAATGATAGCAAATGCCCTCATACAGATTTGGCAATGGCAATAGCAATACGTTTGACAGTTAGTATTCTATAAATTCTATCCTGTCGAGATGTCCCGTTATGAAACGGAGCGACCGATTGACATGATTTTCATTTTTTTCATATTCAATAAAATAGGACAGATATATAAACTACGCGGAGAGAAATATAGAACCGAGTTTGAGCAATCTTTTAATTCATATTAGTTGATGTTCACAAGTTATTGTTGCCTCCTAGCTAAATAAAATTTCAAATAACCCCCCAGGCCTCTACACAACGCCCCCATTTTCTTTCTGGGTCTCTTACCGCCCCCCTTGACACCTGCAGCGCCCACAAGGGGGCGTTATCGCCCACTTTGGGAAACACTGGTGTAAGGCAAGGTAGTCCATCCTTTAGCCTAAAAAAAGTACTCGATGTATCGTCAGCTTCTTCCATGTGTCTGAAGGTTTGTTCTGGCTGAGTTTCAGGTTGTTGGTGTGTGTTGATCCTTTGTATCTTTTGCGGAATGATGTTTCTGTTAGAGTGATTTCGTTTGTACCCACTGTTTCTTTGAGGTTCGTCAACATCCATGTGTTCTTGTGGAGGTTGGTATGTATTAAATATGTATTCTTTGAGGTTGTGCATAATCGTAATTATTCCTCATTTGTCGCCTTGGTTGAAATTGATTTTGCCTGAAGTTGTTATTATTAGGTTGATTATATTGGTTTCTTGACCATTAGTTTAAATTATTATTTTGCCATTGTGGTGGATTAAAATTAAAAGGATTTGTCTTTTTGACAAAAGTTATTTAAATTTTATTTTTGGATTTCGATAGATCGTCTTAAATTTTTTTTTCAATAGTTTGTTGTAATCGTATTTCGACTTGTTTAGCACTTGTATAAGTTTGCAATAAGTTTTGATATTGATTAGATGCTAAGGCTGTTGTCAAATTTTTATTTTTTAATTCTTTAATAAATTGTGTTATAGATT
This sequence comes from Bactrocera tryoni, assembly GCF_016617805.1. NCBI lineage: Eukaryota > Metazoa > Arthropoda > Insecta > Diptera > Tephritidae > Bactrocera > Bactrocera tryoni. The sequence goes on along the minus strand of NC_052500.1, from coordinate 41,276,637 downwards.
CTTGTTCAATATATTTCTGTTCTTAGAAGGTCCACTGTATTTTTAATTAGCTTCCTGTGCAGTGTCAATGTGTATTGGAAATAGGTGTCCAAGTCTTCTGTTGGTTGTTGTGCCAAGTTCTTCATGTGTTCTTGTTTTTGCGTTTGGGTCGTGATATAGTGCGTCCAAAGCTTCCATGATACTGTAGAAGTTGAGAGGTGTGTTGCGTTCATGTAACATATCTGCATGCCCCGTGATTCTTCTTCTGAAGGTTGTAAGGATATTGTATATATATATTGTTGTAATTGATGTGTGTTCTGGAATACTTGGAGCGGTTCCATGACTTTCATTACATGTGACTTCCATATCGTATATTCTTCTTTGTTTCCTTGGAAAGTAGGTAATTCTTTTCTGACTTCAATTTATACATCTATAACATTGTGGTACTGCATCGTGGCTTCTTGGTATATTGTTGGAGTGGAAGTTTCGCCAGTATTAGGATTTGTAGTTTGGAACATCCATAATATTAACTCCTTGTCCTTTCTCCTTTTTTCGTCCAATTTCGGAAACTGATTCTGAATGTAGGACATTATGTAGTTTTCGGGAGTGGTTTGGACTGTAGCCGAAGGATTTATGTCCTCGTTTAGCATTGTCCGTTTTGCTCCTTGACCCAATTTCTGAGTGTTTGTCTTCTTTAAGGAAGATTTAAAGTGTTTGGCTTTCTTTACTAAAGATTTCAGCTTAAGAATTTAGATTTCCTTCTTTATGCGCTTCGAAGATTCTTAAGGATGCCGATGTCCTATTGTGCGATCTCCTCCTCCCCAGCAATGAGCGGTTGAGCCCCCAGTTAATTCATATACGTATGAATAGGTTAAAAAATATATGTTTTCTTTTGCAGAATATGCTCTTTTTTCTAGAAATTCACATAGTTAATGAACATGTTTTCGTATTATGCTATGGTTTATATATTGTTCGTTAAGCTGATAACATATTCATGTTTTGTGGCTTAGGTCTAAAGTCTAATTTGATTATTTATTGTAAACAAGTGTTTATCATGCGGCCTATGCATATCTTGTATTCGGGTGTGGTGTGGTATGAGTTCAAAGTCTAGTGTTTGATACTCTTGTTTATTTGATTAAAGCGGAACTAGCTTTTTCGGCGTTTCTCATATACTTGTGTACAAGTGTTATTATTATTATTATTTAATGAAAAGGATAATACAATTACACCTTAACATAAAAATTTTACAGCATTAGCGACTAAGGCCATCAGCTTTTTAAATATTGGTAAACGAATATACAATGGTTTCGTTATTTAAGAGTATCAAACTTCAAAATAGATATCTAGTGCAACAATGCAATGTCTTCTGGATATGGCTGTAGGGAAGAGAGGCGATCTTCGTCGAGGGTTTATTATTTTGTAATAGTGTTGCCCAATGGCAAGTCGGGCTGCAGTGTGGTATGCTGACGCCATCTTTGACCAGTTTCTTTTTGATGTTTTGCTGAGTATAGGGAACCCACAATCAATTTTTGACAGAATTATTGATTTAACTATGTGAGTGAGTGTGTTGGAATTACTTTCTAATTTTATATTGCTGAGGCACTTGATTACGTTTAATCTATTATGAAGTGATGAACATAATTATGTTATGTGATCATTCCATGTATACTTATGATTAAATATTAAGCCAAAAATTTTAAGTTTATTTACATTTATAATATTACAGTTGTTGATGCTTAATGAGATATTATTACAATTTCGTTTGTTACATATGTGTAGGTGTTTAGATTTACTAGTAGAGATTTTAGTACCACTGATATGACACCAGCTTAAGATATTGTTAAAAAGAGTGTTAATTTGGATAGTAAAAGTATTTGAATTTCGCACGATGTTGAAGATATAAAGATCATCGGCATACAGTAGATGTTTAAAGTATTTGTGTTCATTTATTATACGGCTCAAATGATCGAAGGCTATAAGGAAAAGTGTTACAGACAAAGGAGAGCCTTGTGGAATACCGTTTTCAATTGGACATTGCTCACTTATAACACCATTAACTTTTACTCGAATTTTTCGATTGAGAAGGTAGTGCCGTTATAGTTAATTATTTTTGGACCGAGTTTCCAAGTGGTTAGTTGTGCTATGATAGTATGGAGACCAATTCGGTCGAAAGCTTTTTCCAGGTCAATCGAAATAATTTTAAAATGGTTTTTACTAGAGAGAGAGTTTGATATTTCCTCATCTAAGGTAAGAAGAGCATCAATTGTATCGCGACCAGGCTTAAATGCTGTTTGTCGGTTAGAAAGTAGATTATTATCTAAGAGGTACCACATTAATCTTCTTGCTACCATTTTTTCCATTACTTTCGATAGACATGGAATAAGTGAAATTGGGCGATAACCTTCAGTGGTGTTTTTTGGTTTATTGGGTTTTGGTATGGGGATAGTGAGACTTGTTTTCCAAAATTGAGGTAATACGCTATTTGTAAAAATTATGTTGTATAATTGGCATAGTTTAGTTTTACCAATGGGGGGAAGGTTTTTAATAAGCGGATAGGGGATTTTGTCCAAGCCCGGAGTTTTACCTTTCAGTGTAGAGAGGCAAGAATTAAGTTCAAGTGTAGAGAAAGGAAGATCTATTTGCATTGCTTTTTGACTTAATTGGTAATTAAAATTTCCATGGATGATATTTATTTTGCTCCAGAGAATTTGGGAGCTGGTTTGGTAATTAATATCCCTCGTAAATTCTATAAATGCGGTTCGTTTTGAGATTTTAACTTCTCTTTTAAACTTTGCATTGGCTTTTTTATAATTTAAAACATTTTCATTCGTGGGATTACGCTTGGTAATTTTCCATAAATCCACTTTTTGAATCCTTAGGGAAGTAAGTTGCTCATTCCACCAGTAAGTTGATCGTTTGCAAAACCTGGGCTTGTTAACTGGTATGGACAAGTGAGCAGCTTGTTTTATTTTTCTTAGCATAGCTGCCGCTGCCTGGTTACTATTGTTAATGTTGAAGGTTAAGTCGGCTAAAAGTCTCTCCATAGTTTTTTGATATAATATCCAATCAGCAAATTTTAGATTGTACACCCTTGATGTTCATATTGTGACACCGATTACGCCCAAATAAGGATATGAAAATGGGTAGATGATCGCTGCCATTTGGTTGGTCAGAGGTCTTCCAAGTGGCAGCAATATTGAGAGGCGGATTACATATGCTAAGATCAATGTGTGTTAGTGTTGATCGTGTTGAAAAATGGGTAGGGGATTTGTCGTTAAGTAGTATTAGATTATTGTATTGTATGAAGTTGGAAATGATTTTACCTCTTTTGTTATAATTAGGAGAACCCCATAGAGGACTCCACCCGTTAAAGTCGCCAAGAAGTAAATTAGGATGTGATGAATTGTTAATAAGATTTGATAAGTCGGCTTCTGTTAAATTGTCGGTTGGCGATATATAAGCGTTAATTATTGTGAAAGTAATGTTGGATTTAATATTAGCAGCCACTGAAAGGATATTAGTATTTATGTTAACATTGGAATGTTCAATTGAGTTATGGATTAATAGAGCTACTCCCCTTTTAGCAATTGTATCGCGCTCTATGTCGTTATTTGTGTAAATAGAAAAGTTTGGCGGTATCATACTGTTTGGTGGGTTATTAAATAAATGAGTTTCTTGGAGAGCAACTATGTATATGGAACAGATTTTCTTTTAGAAGTAAAGTGAGCTCATTATAATTGTTATAGTAACCATTAAGATTCCACTGCAGAATCTTAAGTACCATAATGAATTAATTAGTGTTAGGTGAGAGGAAACTTCACTGTTAAAGAAATATTTAATAGTAAGAGTTTTTTATAATACTATATCGTCAACGGTTTCTTAGCTAAGAGAATCTGTTGAGAGAGCTAGAAGAGTATTTTGGATAGCAGTTCTGTCTTCGGTGTTTTGTAGTACTGTATTATTGTTTAAGTATTGTGTGAGAAGAGTGCGTGCGTTTAAAAGGGAGATTGGGTTATTGTTGTTGTTTGGTAAAGAAGGATTGGAAGAGGATATGTTATGTGAGTGGTTATTTGAATCAGTTGTGTAGTTGGATTGTTGAGTGTATTGTTGGTAAGGAGTATTGCTGTTATTGTTGCTATTGTTAATAGTAAGAGAAGTATCAGAGGATGGGAATTGTTTGTTGTTATTGTCTGTTTTTTGTTCTATTGGTTTTCTGATTTTTTTATTTATTGCTTCTTCTAAATTTTCTGTTGGTGAGACGTATTCTTTGGGTTTGTTGTTTATTTTTTCAGTTGCTTCTTTATAACTACATTTATTTAGTGTTTTGTATGTTAAAATGTCTTTCCTTTTAAGTATGGTGGGACATAGTTTGTGGTCCGATCTATGTTGTTGTCTACAGTTAATGCATTCTACTTTACTACATGGAGTGGGGTTATGGGTTGAAGAGGAGCAAACATTACATTTCGGATCGGATTTGCAATGTTTGGCTGTATGGCCCAAAACAAAGCAGTTTTTACACTGCATTGGGGATGGGATATAAGGTTCAACTTTAACTTTAAGCCAAGCGACATTAACTTCTTTGGGTAATTCATATGCGTTAAAGGAAATTATGTGAAGAGGGGTGTTTACAGTTTTACTATCTATGATTTTTGTAATTTTTTTGCACTCTGTTGCACCCTGTTGACGTAGACCGTCCACTATTTCATTTTCAGTAAGACTAGCAAGGCAGCTTGCATATATAACGCCTTTCACCGTGTTTAGTGTTGGGTGTAAGTTAACAGAAATTTCACAAATGTTTGATAGTTTTGTTGCTTTAAGGAATTTGTTGGTTTGTTGGTTGTTTTTGGTGAGAATGAGGAGATCTCCGTCTCTGGTAAATGAGACAGAACTGGGTGGTTCATATGTGATTGATTCTAAGGCTTTTTGAAGAAGGAATATGTTAATGGATTTTAAGGGTTTTTGACAGTCTTTGTTTTTAATTATTAAGAATTTGGGACAAGAGGAAGGGGAGAGGTTCAGGGTTTTGTTGTTTTTCTTTAAATGTGGGAAGTCATGTGGATTATTGAGGTTAGGAGTTTTCCGTTTGAGTGATGGCTCGGCTCCCAAGACTGCAAAGTAGTTTTGGTCACCACCTCCAGGATCGGAGGCCATGATTGATTTACAATGCAAAGTATTTTTTTTTTTTTAATTACAACAAGATCACTATATTTTTGTTTACACTGATTAATTATAAGTTTAATTATTAAGAGAAAGTCACTATCTTTTAAAATTGACACTTGACAACAACAAAATTGTTGAGAGCGAACGAAATATGAGAAAAACAACCACTAAGAACGTGTTTACTGTTCGGTAGTCAATAACTCACTGTGTACAAGTGTTGTTGATACTGGTATTAACTCACTCGCGACTTGGCTCCCACGTCACTGTTGACAGTCATAACCTCATCTATCTTGGAATCAGTATTAACAGCAACAACAATGTCAACCTTAAAATCTATCGCAGAATAATTCTTACAAAAAGAAGAAACGACTGGCGCGCTGTTGTTAACTCGGCTATAATCGCGTAAGCGGTGTCTACACCAGTAAAGAAGAAGTTTTATTAAACTTTTGAACTGTAATTGATTAAAAACTTCTTATTAAACTGTTTTCTTGCTTTGAACAGCGAGAAATTTCTTTTAGAGTTGAATGAAATCTTTCTATTTGACCAATACTAGTACTATGACGTGGTGTGCAATAATACATTTGTATATTTAATCTTTCCATCAAGGAATTGAACTGCATTGTTATTTTGTTAAAAAAAAATTATTTTTCCGATATTGAGTATTCAAAAGTTATTTTTTCTGAAATCCGTTTAAATATTTTGGTTTTGTTGCCAGATTTTCTTTCAGATAGATCTATACTTTTTGTGGAATATCGTAGTTTAGTATTTTATTCCCGGCTATCTTCTCCGGCTGGCGCTCTAGAATTTCCTTGTCCCAACGGGTTTCAAGTAATTAAATAATTTAAAGAATGTATCTTTTTTGTTTTATTTGTGGTATAAATCATCATTTGATATGGAATATCTTTACTTTACTTCTCAATTGCCTACTCAGTCCGAAGTAGCACCTGTTGGCAAGAGTAATCCTGCGTTGGATTTTCAGGCTGACATTGTAAGTGGTGTTTATACTGGTTCTTAAATAGACGAAATTATGTACAACTTCAAAGTTATGACTGTCAACAGTTCTCACGTCACGTCCAAGTCGCGAGTGCGACGACTGTTTGTTTGATGACACTAAACATTTCGTCTTGCCCTCGTTCACTGCAAGACCCATTTGCTTTGCTTCCTTGTCCAGTCTGGAGAAAGCAGAACTAACGGCACGGGTGTTGAGGCCGACGATATCAATATCATCGGCATACGCCAGCAGCTGTACGCTCTTATAAAAGATGGAATATCAATTTTAGCTACGATTTTGTTTAAAAAATTAGTTTCTGTTAGCAGGTTGCTCTCTAAATTTTTAATCTCCAAAAATTATTTTTGAACACCAAATAAATTTATATTATGGAACTATTGGATGGTGGCGAATATTCTCGCCTGTATATAGGAACTAGCTGCACCTATATCTATTAAAATCCCAAAGATTGCATCCGATTTAACGAAATGGGACTAATCAGAATTTAGTCTAAAAATTATTTTTTTTCTTCAATGTTGTTAATTCTTTGAACCTTTTTTGGGGTTGGATACAACTGCCACGCCCACAAACCGCCATTAAAGGTGAACATATAAAGAGCAAAAACTAAATACTTAGTTAAGCTATAGAACTTTAATTTTGTGCAGACAATTCCAGCACCTGTGGTATACAAATTTTGAGAAAGCTCTCTAATAGGTTTAATGTACATATCTCTCAAACAGTTTAAGCCAAAATAACCAAATTCGCTCAAGATAAGCCCTATGAGAACCGCTACCGACAGTGTGAAAATTAATTATATTTGACCATAGCCCCGCTCACTCCCCATAAAATTTACACTCGAGATGGCATGAGAGAGCATAATAGGACCGTTTTTATACGGGAACGATGGATGTGGCACCGTCCACTTTTGGGTGAAATTACATATCTCTGGTCTGCAACCAGAGCTAACATACTTCCTATGTAACTTAGTTTTAAATTCCATCCGATTCTTTCCTTTTGAAGAAAACCTGTTGCTAAATAGGAAAGGTGGCGGAGACCTTTTTCCTTGCTGTCGCAAGAGATGTTTAAATAATTTGTCCTGTGCAAATTTGAACACCTATTAGGGGGTGACGATTACGACCAAATACGAAGTCATTAAATTTCTACTCAATTTACAGCTTCCACAATCGTCCGGGCAAAAGATATCTACTATCATAAATAAAAGAAATATTTTCCTAGATCCTGCACAAAAATATAAATAGCGATAAATTTATTATTTTTATTTTTATTTGTTATATATCCTTTAGGATCAAAACCCGTTTTTATACGAGAAAAGCTCGATCTTGGAAGATTTTGTCTTAACACTGCTATTAGAAAAACACTCAATGTAATTTAAATAGCTAGCACACTGGCCGATATAAGTGGTATAAAGTCAATTGAAATTTCGAAAATATTTATAATATATATCTGTGGGGAAAGGATAGTATTGACCCGACTGAACCTATTTTTATACCCTCAACAGGGTATATTAAGTTTGCAATGAAGTTTCTTTCGGAGACCCTATGAAGTATGTACTATATACATATATATAAATGATCAGCATGCTGAGCTGAGTCGATTTAGCCATGTCCGTCTGTCCGTCTGTATATATACGAACTAGTCCCTCAGTTTTGAACGTCATTTTCTCTTCAAGAAACTGCTCATTTGTCGGAACTGCCGATATCGGACCACTATAACATACCGTTGCCATACAAACTGAACTATCGGAATCAAGTTCTTGTATGCAAAACTCTCACATTTGACGAAATATCTTCACGAAATTTGGTATGAGTTGTTGTTCATAAAAATAATGTAATATCGGAACAAATTGTTCAAATTGGCTCACTATAGCATATAGCTGCCATACAAACCGAACGATCGGAATCAAGGGCTTGTATGGAAAAAAATGTTCAGATCGGATTACTATAGCATATAGCTTCCATATAAACTGAACGCATAGTTAGTAAAAGAAATGCACCTGTGAAGGGTATATTAGCTGCGGTGCAGCCGATGTTAACGTTTTCTCTTGTTTATAGTACTATTATCAATGAAACATGTTTCACACTTGGCACCATATTTTCTTTTTCGTACCCCCTTTTTCCCCCTTTTCCTCCTTATCAATTTCGTCCCAGTATTCCAACCTCTGGGGGTTTTGAAACATATTCATTTGCGAAATCCATCCGTTTCTGAAAAAACTTTAGAACAACTTTGCTGCACTTCCAGTTGCAATTGATGAGTGGTCATCCTTGGATTTAGCTGAGCTAGTTGTACAACACACTTGTTTTCGCGATTTGTTAAGAGAGTTGGCCGACCAGCACGGTGTTTTGATAAAATATATCCAGTTGAAATATAATTTTTGACCACTCCATGTACCGATGAATGCGTTCGGACGACTACTATCCCTATCCCAACATATGTATAGCTTTATGATGATTTTTCTTTCATCGGTATCAATTTCCTTGCCTTTCATTAAAATGACTGATTTAAAGACCTCTTACTTATTTAATTACTTAAAAAAAACTAAAATTGTTATTTTAAAATCGCACAAGTTATCGAAAAAAACTAAACTAAAACTCGCGAATTGCTGTTCTTGTGCAGCTGTACGCAGACTTGACTCATGTCATTTTATCATGTAACTGAATAATTCCCATTAAAACCAAAATTTATGTATTATAACTCTATAAAAGTTTCATAACCTGTTGGCATTTTATCAATTACTTTTTAAATTTTTTCCTGCAAATTTTACTTTTACTTTATTTTTCTCATATATTTTAAGAGTTAGTAAAGGTTTCCTTATCTAGCCAACCCTTAGTAATTTAATAGCATTCTCCAGATCACTGTGAGATATGTCATATGATACTAACTTGTCTGTTTGCCAAAATGGGCGAAAAATTACCTAGACCCCTAACTAATATCAGAATTTTCGAATATCCTGCTGCCTTTTCTCCATATGATTGGTGATTGTATTGGAAGTACCTTAATGAAACCCTTTGTAGCATTTAATGTATTTAGTATTTGCAAAAATAGTAATGAAGATGTTTTTAATATAATTTTTATTGACTTAAACTGAAATATGGCAATGAAACTAAGTCTAAGTTTATTGCCTTCAATATATGTATAGTAAGTAAAGAAGGTTCCAAATTTGTTTGTAATTTATTCCCGATTTCATCGAATAATGGATGTTTAAATCTTTCGCAATATTTTTTAAAGTTCAAAGTTTTGCCAGCATCTGTAAGTGTATAAAATGTTCAGTTACACCCGAACTTGGCCATTCCTTATTTGTATTTATTTATGTTTAAACTCTTTGGGTATAATAAACACGAGCCGAAAACTCAGTGTTGGTAAAATTTAAAGCAATCTAAGTTTGATAAAAAAAATTGGATATTTTATCACGCTTTAAAAATGGAGAAAAAGCTGCAGATATAGCAAGCGCTTTTAATCTGTCTGTAATTGTTAGAACTATTCAAGCTCTAAATAGAATTAAACTCAAAGAGGATGCTAAGTCTGTAACATCGGTGTTTCACAAATTTCCACATGAGCCGGAATTCACCCGATAAATAATATAAATATTGGTAAGTCTTAGTTTAAGCTTGTCATCACTGAAGCACCGCCTTGCAGCAGGGATGCTCCGTAGACTCCTGACTCGTGCTGGCATTGAGTCCAACTCGAGCTCGGAGGAACTATTCTGCTGCGTTTGCGCTAAAAGGCTCCATTCAAACTCCACTTCGGTCGGGTGTAATAAATGCGATGGATGGGATCATCTTAAGACCTTCTCAGACCCTAAGACACACGCGAGTGGACCACGAGTTTCGTGGCCCCATGTTGCCAACGCACTACCGTGATCTTAGCCTCTACGGCTGTGCAATCTACACCTAGTTCGAGCACTGCGCCGCCACTCCACGCGAGTGGACAACAAAGTACCTCCACGGTCCATAGGAGCTCAAATAGGCAACATGACTCCCATTCTGATCTGTCTCTCCAATCTTCATCCTGCTCCAATCCTCGTGCGATTTTGTCACGTGGCGTCCGTGTTCACTAGAACTGTCTCCTAAACTTTAAACGCGTTTTTCTCAAAACTGACTTTCGGAACGATACCCACGATTTCTCAGGTTCTACTAGACCGATTTACTTGAAATTTTTATAGAGTCTTCTTTATAGGCTTGTCTATGGTTGGAACTAGCCCCATCCCCAAATTTTTATTTTTATTATTTTTAAAAAATTCTAAAAAAGAATAAAAGTCAGAAAAAGCTATCCAAAAAAACTTTTTTTTCAGGCAGTCGCCATTTTGTGAAAAAAATTTTTTCCTACTTTTCCATAGTTCCGGCCATTACGACATTATTCTAGATTAACAAATTTTTTTTTTTTGGTTTCAGATAACTAGGAGGGTTGAAATCGTGGGTATGGTCACGTGGATATTTTTAGAGACCCCCCACTTCGTCAGCTCATAATTTTTGAAATTTTTTTACTGTTTTAAGTTTTTAATTTTTTTCTGTACTCTTCTAAAATTAACAAATAACTAATAAAAAAATGGATACTAAAAATATTAATTGCCTTTTTTGTTTGTCAGGTTGTAGACCAGAATACCTCCTTAACCCCCATCGAGACCCTCGGGTTTGGCCAGGCATATTTTGTTTTTAAATGCTATTTAAATATATTTAGAGTGTAGCAAACGACTTGCGCTTCCAAGCAGCTTCCTAGAATTTTATTGTCTATAGAATTCAGAAAAAAAATTCAAGGATATCGTATCGAAAAGGACGAAAAAAGGATATTATAATATTATACCTTAGTGCACCAATGGTGCTTGGCTAGACCCCATATATTTTGTATGATAATATACGAACTTTGGTATGTTTCTATCCCTTCGCACGGTTGATTTATCTGTTTTCATGTTCGTTACATGTCCAAATTGGTTTCTATGTTTATCTAGGTCAAATACTTTAGCCGCTAGAGCGTTTTAAAGGTTAAGAAAAATGTAATTTTCCTCAAAATGTTATATTTTTTGCCACGCCCCTGGTAGAGATAGAGAGGAGGTTGAAGGCTTTCCTGAAAGCCCCAGGGGTGAACTAACTCGCAAAATGGTTTTGATTCCCTCAGGCCCCATACCACCGATGACAGATGTCGCTTGCAGTCTGTCGCGCTCTAAGTGTTCAACACTTCATGCTAAATTTCCGTTGATACATACAACCAATGGCGAAGCTCCCGCTTTGTCAAAAAGTCAATGTGTAAACGGACCGACGCAGCGACAAAGCGTCACAACATTGTATTGTTGGTAGAAAATCCGAGCTGTGCCGAAAATATAAGCGAGCGAGCGCCGACTGTCACCGCTTCCCTTGCCGCTCTAACAGCTGTACCAACAAACTTGTGTAAATATGTATGAGCGCGCATACATATCAACGCAGATTTTTGCCAGCCACGGAAAAATAGTTTAGAATTGACAAATATTATAAATCGACAACAGCTATGTTGCCACTTTTCTCACTTCTTTCTGTGAAGAAACATCAGAAAGTTGTTCAACTTATGATTTCTAGCTTTTGCCACCGTCGCGAAAAGACGCTTGTATAAAAACAACAATACTTCAAATAGTACCACATTTAACATGGATCTATCAGTCCAAAATGCTACAGAAATTCATGTCTCTCAAACACCCATTGGCGTTATGTGTGCTTCACATGTTAAATTAGAAGGTGGAAGTGTATTAATTATGATTGTTGTGTAAATAAAAAAATAAATGATATTATTTCATTTTTACATGAGCGGTTATTTCCGTACGGTCGCATTTCAATAATTTTTAAAACAGATAAAGATAAACTACCATTGGTTTTGGCTGGGGATTTCAATGTTAATTTTGCAAAAATTTCAGTTGGAAATAAACAACAATCCGAGAGAACGTGCTACAAGATATGGAACAACAATAGATCCTGTATTTATTAGATATCTTGATTATGTGATGTCTAATACTTTTGTAACATACTTCAGCTATCATCGACCAATTGTCACAGTAATTCCGTCAGAGACAACTTCGAATGTAACTGTTACGGAAGTCACTGATAAAAATAATTGAGTTGACGTGATTTTAAACAAATATTTGGATAAAATTTTGTATATAAAGAAAATAAATGTTTATTGAATAAACTATCTGTCATCATTTTCTGGAAAAAATGCATAATATTTTTAATAGAATTTTGGGCACCTGTAATAGCTCAACCGATATAACACTTGCTAACGGTGGTCTGATAAATAGCATAACCTGCTAACTCTCGCATCTGCCAATAATTATCTCAATCGAGAAACCTCGCGACTTTATTTCTGTGGACAACCGCAACTTCGTTAACTTTAACAAAGATAACTGGGTCGGCTTCACAGAATTCACTGCGAACACTTTCACTGCTTTACCAATTCCTACGGACGTAATCGTTGGCGAACGTCAATTCCGCAAGGTTATCGCAGCAGCAACTGCTCGCTTCATCCCGGCTCGAAGAATCGCGGAACTCCGCCCTCATTTCCCAGCCGAAGCAGCTGCTTTAGCTAACGAGCGCGATGCCCTACGACATGCCGATCCCTGTGAGCTCCGAATAAGTGATCTCAGTTTTGAAATTCGGCAAATGGTAAACGAATACACGCGGACGAAACAGATAGAGCACTTGGGGTCTTGTAATCTTTCCACCTGTGTGACTAAACTTTGACTACTGTCAACGTTTTGTCTAATCCGAAGAGACATGATGACCGAACTGAAATTCAATTTAATGGCTATGTCTCTTCGGACCCGAAGAAATGCGCGAGCTATTTTAGGGGGCAATTTACAATGCATCCTTCGGTAGACAAAGCCTAACGATGTGTTAAAAACTCCAAAATACTGCGCACCACTTACTTTTATCGATGAAGAGGTTGAAGGTCATCAATATGGTGAAATCGTTTTAATCCATTGGCTCTGTTCCTCAACCTGTCGCTGACCACTCTTCAAATACCCGATTAGTGAAAATCGAAAGAGTGGTCCCACAACAAAAGGGAGGCCTTGCTATTCCCGACCTTTATACACCACTTGAGCCTAGGGAACCAACAGCATGGCTTCCGAAAAATTAACAGTACCACCTCAGTACTTGGCGTCATAAACGCTATCGTGGCCGGCGAGAGAACCCTCCAGGACTAAAGAGGTGCACCATGAACCACGTGAACGGTCGTCAATCATCCGTACTATTTTGGGGTAAAAACTCAAAACTGAGAAAAATTAAATAGGGGTCTCCTCTCCCCGTTATTGTTTAACTACCACAAGTCGAAAGGACAAAGAAACGTTGTTAGCAACTTACAAGGCAATGGGCCGGCCGGTCCTTAACTACGAAACACCAATATGGTCGCCTGCATACAGTGGTACGCAGATGAGGAAACTCCAGACCTGCCAAAATACTGCACTCCGGACCACGACATGCCTTTTGTTGTCTCCTATCGAACACCTTCACAGTGAGACGCTTATGCTACGTCTCGGATGTTTTCGTAGAAATCACCCTTGCAGCCATCTGTTTGGAGAGGAACCGCCTCCTAGCAGCATCAAAAGGTCTTTCCTTGACTACATCAACGACGTCGTACAGTACGACGACCGGACTTCGGACGCAACTAACGTCCGACATTCACTGACCGCCAATCACAGTTTAACCATCAACACCTTCACCGACTCCCTTTCAGTGAATGGCGTAGTTGACGTCAAACCACCACCCAATGCTCCAGTTGCCGCAAGAAACGAGAGTGACCCTTACGCAGCTCCGTTCTGGATACTGTAGCAGGTTAAATTCTTACTTATCCAGAATAGACCCTGACATATTCAATATATGTCCTGTCGCAATGAGCCTCCGCATGACACTGGCCACCTCTTTGCATGCCCCACCAACCCCACTCATCTGACACCACTCTCCCTTTGGCCCGACCCCGTCGAAACAGCACGTTTCTTGGGCCTTCCGTTGGATGACGTCGACGACAACTTAGCCAACCATCCTAATGGGAATTAAGTACAACGGTGTTTCACGTAAATCCTTCTTTAGAAGTTAATGATGATGAAGAAAATACTATTTGTCAATAAATTGCTAACTTGGCCAGAGTCTAATTCTGAAGGGATGGATAAACATACAGGAATTATTGGTTTCTCATAACCAAGGAATGTCTAACGAAGGATTGATGCAACTGGATTTGGAAAGTGTCAAAGTTTAGCTTCACAGTACATCTCTGAAGCAATTGAGATGTTTTCAAAAACGATCCTGATACCCAAAGAATTTTCGCGTGTGGTAGCAAATGAGAAATGTTACAAAGAACTTTACTTCAACATAAAAAAATATGCTATTCAGCACGTATACAGTGACTGAACAATTTTATAACTTATTTAAGTTTTGTATAAATTTTGCTACTTGACTTTACTTTTGTTTTGTTATTTAAATAATATTCTTTTTTTACATTTAACCCTGCTTTTTTTTATACTCTTGCATCCAGTTGCTGCAGAGTATTATAGTTTTGTTCACCTAACGGTTGTACGTATAACTCAAAACTAATCAAGAGGGATATAGGGTTTTATATATTTAAATGATCAGGAGGACGAGAAAAGTTGAAATCCGGTTGAGTGTCTGTCTGTCCGTCCGTCCGTGCAAGCTGCAACTTGAGATATAAGATATAAAACTAATTTGGTACAGGAAGAGTGGACGTGGCCCCGCCCTCCAACAAGTTTAATGTACATATCTCCTAAACCGCTTAAGTTACAATAACCAAATATGTTGAGTACAAATCTTATGTAAACTTTTACCGACAGTGTGAAAATTGATAAAATCGATGGATAACCCCGCTCACGCCCATATAACGCTACTGTTAACCGACGAGATGTTATGAGAGAGCTTAATGGGAGAAGGAGCGAAAATTAGACGACGGGCGCGGCACCACCTACTTTTTGGTGAAATCCCATATCTCGGGACCTGACCAACCGATTTTGATAAAATTGGTATATGTCATTTTTGTTACATTCTTATGTCGTGGAAATCATATTGTGGCAGTAAATGATATACGAGTTTATAAACGAAATGGCTCTTTTAGCAAGCTTTTCACCTAATGGCATCGTTGAAGTTGTTGTTGTCTTGCCCAAATATGGGATAGCATTGAATATATATTTAGTAGCGCCTTCACAAGTCAAAACGGATTTAAATTTACTAGGTAAATACATTTTGAAAGGACAACGCCAACGAAAAACTAACAGCTGTTCGTCTATTGTATTGTAGCTTCCTGGAGTATAATTATCGTTTCACTGTTTTGTTAAGAGGTTCTACACCTTTAAGACAGGTACAAAAGCATCGGTGGGGCGCAAGTCTCAATGCTTTATCATCCGTTCACAGGCTACTAATTAAAAAGTTGAACCTGTCACGACTCATGGCAGCAATATACCTTTCTCCACGATAGGTTGTATTAAATAATTCACTAGCTGACAAATTATTGTAATTCAAAAATACGGTCTAAGTCAGTATGCCAAGAAAAGCAAACATTTTGAGACAATTTGTATCTGCAAACGCCTTGCTAGTCAAATTATATGTTCGTGTTAGAGATATCTCTGCATTCGTCCACTGAACTATTATTATTGATATTATTTTGTCAGTAAAAAAACATTGAAGGACTAAATCGGATCACATAAGGTTTTAAATGCTCTTGTTGGACCTCTTATTCTTCGAACAACATTCATCGATAGAACTCTATCGGCATTTATTCCATTCGAGGTAGTCCAGCATTATTGACTTTTGCTTCTTAATGTTGGCTAAAGTACTCTTACTATCCGGCTGTCTAAGGACGGACTATTATTGTTGGTTTTTTCTCGATTCTCTTGCACATTAAGATCTTCATCTTCCGCGCGTCGTCTAATATTCCATCTTTTTCCATTTTATTTATTTATACTAAAATGTACTAAATTTTAATAAGAAACACAATAACTAATAATCACTCAAAAATTGTAAAAGTAGCACAAAACATAAACATACGTCCCGGAGACATATGGCTTAGCAATTTCTCAGAATATACAAAACTTACCACCAAAAGTCAACTACCACTGGAATGCTGTATGTAACAACTGAGATAAATGCAAATATGCGTTATGAAAAAATTGTAGTAAGGAGAGCAAAAATGTAAGAAGGTCGTACGCCTCTCAGACGTAGGTTATGAAAGCAGGGTTAAAGATGACTCCTTTCCAAAATATACAATAATAACTCGCCATTTCAGGTTTCGTGCAACAGTGCTCTAAAATAAGGAAATATAATTACTAATGAAATCAGAGAGGCATTCGAGCAGAAACAGTACTGTTCAGCAATAATCCTTGATGTAATTTAGGCATTCGATAAGGTGTGGCATAAAAGCCTCTTATATACAATTAACCCTTACATGTCATATATATATTTATATATGTATAAGTATGTATATACATATATAAATATATCAGCGAAAGGCATGATGCTAAATTGTTTACCATTTGAGATTAGACGATTCTTTGGCGTCCTTCTGTATTTGGGAATAACACAAGTTCCAACTATGCTGATGGGTTGGCCACCAAACTTTAGATTGGTGACTGATGCTAAGAGTATACTAAAATTATGGAGGGAACACTTCTCCGACGCTTAATATAGTCGGAAGTATGCTCAAAGATTAAAATTTAAGTGTGCTTTACCCAATCCACAAAAACGGAGACCCTACAAAAGGCGCCAACTACCGTGGAATAAGTCTCCTAAACATCGCATATAAGGTTCTATCGAGTGTTTGTGAAAGATTAAAGCCCACCGTCAGCAAACTGATTGGGCCTCATCAGTGGTTAACAACCGAGCAGATGGAAAATTCCGAGCCGCTCGATACTAAGCGAGATTTCAAACAAGAGGACTCCCTATTGTCTGCTTTCTCCAGAAGGGTTAACTTGGCTTGGCGACTTGGCTCCCACGTCACTGTTGACAGTCATAACCTCGTCAATCTTGGAATCAGTATTAACACCAACAACAATGTCAGCCTCAAAATCCAACGCAAAATAACTCTTGCCAACAGTTGCTACTTTGAACTGATTAGGTAATTGAGAACTAAAGTCATCTCTCGACGAACAAAGACCAAACTCTATAAGTCACTCTGCACCATGTAGCAGGACAATAATGATGATCCTGCTATAATATTTTCGTTACGTCCGGCAACATCACACCCGACAATTTTCTATTTTGACTTCAATGTGTTCGTTGTTGGTTTCTTTAGTGGGTCTAATCAGGTTGAAACCACAAAATAATCCAAATTTGCAAACAGGAATATTAATTTTACGAAGAAATAAAACGGAAAATTTTAACTGAAATTGGCATTAATGCAACTGCCCATCCGATACTTCAAAATCCAAATAAGTTTTTTTTTAACGTCGTGAGCGTGAATTAATAAAACAAAAAATTGTATAGAATTTAATGTTAAAATCATCTCCGTTGTAACTTAATACAATATAAAGCAAATAATACCTAGTAATTTTTATATACTGTTGGTCAGAGGCTAGCGAAAGCTATAATAACGTAATAAACAGTTTTCCAATGTAGACATAAGTAGACAGCGCTGACTTTGGCCTGATTCTGACAAAATTATAAGATATTCAAATGTGTAAATTGTAACCGATTCTTAAATATCTCGCTGTGATTACAAACGAGCTTTTCGAATCTGTAATCGTTACTAATTTACAAACAGGTCGCTATGATTACAACTGAGCTTTTTATACATTTTTTCAATTTCTCGTAGACGTGTTTAGTTTGAAAACATGGTCGAAGAATCCCTTTTTATTTTAAACCGCCACCAATTTATCAAATTTTCAAATATTAAAAAAACTAGTGTTTATACTTAATCCCGATTTCCCTAATTATTGAGGGGTTCAATGGGTTTTCTCGGGTAAAAAACAACCTTATATCACGAATTTTTTTTTCATATAAAAATTAAATATTTTATTATAATTTTCATATTTGCAAACATGCACTATAAAAAAAAATTATTGTAGAGGTGTTGTAGAATTTAACAATACAATAAAAAACTTAAGATTTTTTGAAATTTGTACACCCATGTAACCCCTTAAGATTAAAAAAGGACCATATACTGTTTGATCACTCACTAAACAATTTTTTATAACTATTACATAGAAATTGAACTTTAAAAAATTTAAGGTAGTTGAAAAAAAATAAATTATAAAAATCTGTTAATGAAACTTACATATATGTAAATATATGTATTTTTTATACAACTTATGAATATAGAACACCACAAAATGAATGAAAATATTTCCAAACAGCCCCTAGATTTCAAGCTTCGCAACCAATTTTTCTATATCAATTACTTATATTATTGTTTCATTCGTGGTTTGCCACGCTGGGTTCATTAATATGACAGATTTTATGTAAGGATTTTTAATTGATGTAAAATCCTTACAAAGAATTGTAAAGAAATTAATTTTTGCTTCAGCTTAATCCTAAGACAATATATATTCACAAATCCATGTCCGGTTCACGCAGGCCATCCGAATGCATTTCTTTTCCAGCCAATTGAAGCATAACTTTGTCCTCTAAATTTTTATCCAAAATCGAATTGTTTACACCGCCCTGGAATAATTAATTTATTTATTAGAAACAGCGTTATAGCACATGTGTACTAAATTTTGTATTCTCTTTCTAAATATAAATATATGCATACATACATATATAGAAGAAATATAAGGAAATTAGTAAATCAATGACAAATTCTAATATACTTACATCGCCTTCTTCAGAGTCTTCATCTTTAGGTTCGTCACCAATTCCCCAAACTTCTATATTGCGTATTTTATAATCTTTACGCTTGCTAAGCTGCACGTAGTCACGATAGGTTGTACAAGATTCGCTACTTTGTCCTATTCCATAGTCACTATCAATCCATAATCCCCAATAATTAAACTGACCGCCGATTCCCTGCAGGATTAAAATAAAGAATTTAAATAATTTTCATCTAACCATATTCCTAAATTAGCAATCGGCTCTCTTTTTACTCAGATCCAATTGAAGGTTGCTGTACGTAAATTAAAAAAGCGCTTAAGTGTGCGGAAGAATACAAACCTGTAAATCATATAAAGAAACTGAGGTGAAATTCAACAAACAACTAAAACTCCCTTGGAAAGCCCAAAAATACGTTAAGCCACCAGTACATATCAACATGCCCATACTGAAAATTGAGTGGGAATTATGCTCGAAATAAATTTGCAATTTACTTTGCATACCACCTAGAAATGGTATTTGCGTCTAACTAAATTAACTTTTGAAGTTGAAAAATTCAAGATAATAGTACTGCAAAAATTTTAATGGCGTCATCAAATATTGCTGTTTTCGGACATTATTCTAATTCATGAAAAAATTCGCAGTTCTTTGATAGATAAACCCCGGAAGAATTTAGGTTAGGTTAAGATATCGATCTTAACGGGGATCTCTCTTAGACAACTTAGAACGCTGATCTATTGTGGTACCTAAAGCTCTTAATAATACATCAAATAGACTCTTATATAATAAATTGTTGAAACGGCTAATGCCAGTTTCTGCTATGTCTATTGGTTCGTTGAAAGTAAGCTTACCGAGATGTTTCAACATTAGTCTTGTAAAGGCGGGACAATGGAGGAGAAAGTGCCTTTGACAACTAGTGTTCGAAAGATTTTTAACCTTACCAAATGAGTGCCGATCCGCCAATGTCCTATAAGAACCTCTACAAATTCAGAAAAATGATTTTTTCTAAGGGTAAGTAGTTCAGTAGATCTCTTGTGTTTTACTCTAGACCAAAAGGAACTCGCAATCCCACAGGAACTTAACGGCAACATACTCCTGCTAAACGCAAGCAAGGTCCATTGGTCCATGTGAATGGGGAAAGGTTGTCCTCTCTGGCTAGCTCATCGGCTTTGCAGTTGTCAGCAATTTCGCTATGACCAGGTACTTACTAACGACCTCAACGCTAATATTGCGTTGCTCTGCTCTGCTGTCGAAGCGAATGCCCACCTCCCTGAAGTTATTGCTGGTGTCATTCACGGGGCACCAGAGGTGCCGATGAGAGACGCTCTTTAGAGCCCATTGCGATATCACTTTGAGGTACCCTTTGATTTCATCGTAGACGGAATTTAGAAATTTTCATTTAGCCATAAGAACTATCGTAGATATTCACCCGAAGCCCTCGTTCCTCGAGTTGTTTAAGTAGGTCGTCAACCACCAAGATCCAAAGCAGAATATTTAAAAAAAAGTGTTACTAAATTGCTAAAGACGACTCGTTACCAAAATATAATAACACACAAGTTCGGGTTTCATGCAAAACATGGCACCGTAGAATAACTAAATAGAAATCGGAGAAACACTCGAGCACAGAATACTCATGGGCGTAGTTCAGCTATTCGCTATGGTGTGGCATGTAGGCCATTTATATTAATTTAAAACAATGGGTCCGTCCAAGAAATGCGATGGACGGGAAAAAAACAGAGACGAGTAGGTCCTTGTGGCATTTACTACAGTGGCCATATAAAGGAGTGCAAGTTTGGTGTGGGATTCGTGGTGGGAGAGAGACTCCGTCGCCGAGTACTATCATTCACTCCGGTAAATGAACGTCTAGCTGCAATCCGCATCAAAGCGAGGTTCTTCAACATATCGCTGATTTGCGCCCACGCCCCGACGGAAGAAAAGGACGATGTGACCAAAGATGCCTTCTATTAGCGCTTGGAGCGCTCCTATGAGAGCCGCCCCGCCACGATGTCAAAATCGTGCTTAGCGACTTAAACGCCAGGGTGGGCAAAAAAGGTATCTTTGGCACTACGGTCGGTAAATTCAGCCTCCACGACGAAACATCCCCAAATGGGTTGAGGCTGATCGACTTCGCCGGGGCCCGAAATATGGTTATCTGTAGTACTAGATTCCAGCACAGGAAAATACATCAAGCTACCTGGCTGTCTCCGGATCTAAAAACCACCAACCAGATCGATCATGTTGTGATAAACGTCAGACACGTCTCCAGTGTTTTAGATGTCCGTGCGCTCCGAGGTCCTAACATCGACTCGGACCACTATCTTGTTGCAGCCAAGATTCGCACCCGCCTCTGTGCAGCAAAAAAACGCACGTCAACAAACACAAGAAAGGTTCGACGTCGAGAAGCTGTAATCACAACAGACAACAGAACGATTTTCTACTCGGCCTGCACTCCTGCTCTCTGAGAGCACTCGTCAACAACTCGGCATAAGGGAACTGTGGGACGGCATTTCAAACTCCTTACGTACAGCTGCAACCGAAACTGGTTTTCGGAAAATGCAAAAGAACACCTGGCACGACGAGGAGTGCCGTGTCGCAGCGGAGAGAAAACAGACTGCCTACCTCGCAACGTTACAATCGACCACAACACGTGCGGGATGGGATAGATACCGAGAGTTGAAGAGGGAAGCGAGACGCATTTGTAGACAAAAGAAGAAAGAGGCTGAAATGCGTGAGTATGAAGCTTGATAAGCTGGCCGTCAGGGGTAATGCTCGAAAATTCTATGTAAAAATGCGGCGGCTTACAGAAGGTTTCAAGACCGGAGCATACTCTTGTAGAACCCCCAAAGGTGATCTAGTCACCGATGCCCAAAGCATACTTAAATTATGGACGGAACACTTCTCCCGCCTGCTGAATGGCAGTGAACGTACAACACCAGGAGAACGAACTCGATTCCCCAATCGATGACGATGGAGCAGACATTCCATTGCCCAACCATTCGAATAGCAATTACCCGCCTGAAGAACAACAAAGCGACGAAGACCGATGGATTGCCGGCCGAGCTATTCAAACACGGCGGCGAAGAACTGATAAGGAGCATGCATCAGCTTCTTTGTACAATATGGTCGAATGAAAGGATACCCAACGATTGGAAATTAAGTGTGCTATGCCCAATCCATAAAAAGGGAGACCCCACAATCTGCGCCAACTACCGTGGGATAAGCCTCCTCAACATCGCGTATAAGGTTCTATCGAGCGTATTGTGTGAAAGATTAAATCCCACCGTCAACAAACTGATTGGACCCTATCAATGTGGCTTTAGACCTGGCAAATCAACAACTGGCCAGATATTCCCCATTCGCCAAATCTTGGAAAAGACCCGTGAAAAGAGAACCGACACACACCACCTCTTCGTCGATTTCAAAGCTGCTTTCGACAGCACGAAAAGGAACTGCCTTTATGTCGCGATGTCTGAATTTGGTATCCCCGCAAAACTAATACGGCTGTGCAAACTGACGTTGAGAAACACGAAAAGCTCCGTCAAGAGAGGGACCTCTCCGAACCGTTCGATAGCAAACGAGGTTTCAGACAAGGCGATTCCCTATCGTGCGACTTTTTCAACCTGCTTTTGGAGAAAATAGTTCGAGCCGCAGAACTAAATAGAGAAGGTCTTCTATAAGAGTGTACAGCTGCTGGCGTATGCCGATGATATTGATATCATTGGCCTCAACACCCGCGCCGTTAGTTTCGCTTTCTCCAGACTGGACAAGGAAGCAATGCAAATGGGTCTGGCAGTGAACGAGGGCAAGGCGAAATATCTCCTGTCATCAAATAAACAGTCGTCGCATTCGCGACTTGGCTCTCACGTCACTACTGACAGTCATAACATGAAGTCGTAGATAATTTCGTCTATTTTGGAACCAGCGTAAACACCACCAACAATGTCAGCCTAGAAATCCAACGCAGGATAACTCTTGCCAACAGGTGCTACTTCGGACTGAGTAGGCAATTGAGAAATAAAGTGCTGTCTCGACGAACAAAAACCAAACTCTATAAGTCACTCGGAATTTCCGTCCTGCTATATGGTGCCGAGGCTTGGATAACATCTGATGAGTCGGCGTTGCGAGTTTTCGAGAGAAATGTTCCGCGAAAGATTTATGGTCCTTTGCACGTTGGCCATGGTGAATATCGCATTCGATGGAACGATGAGCTGTATGAGATATACGACGACATTGTCATATATCAGCGAATTAAAAGTCAGCGGCTACGCTGGCTAGGTCAGGTAGAGAAGGACCTGGCTTCGCTTGGAATATCCAATTGGCGCCACGTTGCGAAAAGAAGAAACGACTGGCGCGCTGTTGTTTACTCGGCTATAATCGCGTAAGCGGTGCCTACGCCAGTAAAGAAGTAAAATGCTAGAGATCGGGGTGCGCGTTGCCTAGTACCAAACGGGTTTCACCACGAAGCAGCGACCTATATTCAGTCGATAACATGTAAGTGGGGGCTGTATATATTGAATATTTCGAACTCGACATCGTCTGACCGGATAGCTCTACCCTGGATATTCTAGGGTAGCATCTCTGCGGTCGATATCTTCATCGATTGAACGATATTGCACGGTATTGTGTAGTATGAAGGCTAGGCTTCCAATGTTATCGCGTTCGCGATCCTTACGTACGACGTTGAAACCTGCACAACTCAGAAGATCTGAGATCTTTTTGGACTGCAGCTATCGGTACGCGTTCCCGGCTTATGAAAGCAACATCTTCTCGATCTTGCTCTGCAGTTCGTTGCAATTAAATTATAAGATACGGATTTCTCGCGGGTGTCCGTGGGTGGCGCTGGGGATAAGGGAGTGGCGTGTAGGCGGTGGCTGTTGCAGGTATAAAACTCGCAGGGGCGATTGTCGCTCTGTGGTGTTAGTTGGCGACGCCAGTTGGGTGTTACATACATACATATATACGACACACCCCATCACGTGTAGTGCGCAGGCCGGAACACGTCGGGAAATGACAACAGCCAGTACATGCATTACACTTGGCTGATGTAACATTCCGACGTATAACTGTTTGACACACGGAACAGACTGTGCGAGGAACCAGGAGTTGCTGAGAGGTTCTCGCACAAGGATTGGAGCAGGATGAAGATTGGAGAGACAGATCAGAATGGGAGTCATGTTGCCTATTTGAGCTCCTATGGACCGTGGAGGTACTTTGTTGTCCGCTCGCGTGGAGGTGCGGCGCAGTGCTCGAACTAGTTGTAGATTGTACAGCCGTAGAGGCTAAGATCGCGGTAGTCCGTTGGCAACATGGGGTCACGAAACTCGTGGTCCACTCGCCGTGTGTCTTAGGGTCTGAGAAGGTCTTAAGATGATCCCATCCATCGCATTTATTACACCCGACCGAGGTGGAGTTTGAATGGAGCCTTTTAGCGCAAACGCAGCAGAATAATTCCTCCGAGCTCGGGTTGGACTCAATGCCAGCACGAGTCAGGAGTCTACGGAGCATCCCTGCTGCAAGGCGGTGCTTCAGTGATGACAAGCTTAAACTAAGACTTACCAATATTTATATTATTTATCGCGTAAATTCCGGCTCATGTGGAAATTTGTGAAACACCGATGTTACAGACTTAGCATCCTCTTTGAGTTTAATTCTATTTAGAGCTTGAATAGTTCTAACAGTTACAGACAGATTAAAAGCGCTTGATATATCTGCAGCTTTTTCTCCATTTTTAAAGCGTGATAAAATATCCAATTTTTTTTATCAAACTTAGATTGCTATAAATTTTACCAACACTGAGTTTTCGGCTCGTGTTTATTATACCCAAAGAGTTTAAACATAAATAAATACAAATAAAGAATGGTCAAGTTCGGGTGTAACTGAACATTTTATACACTTACAGATGCTGGCAAAACTTTGAACTTTAAAAAATATTGCGAAAGATTTAAACATCCATTATTCGATGAAATCGGGAATAAATTACAAACAAATTTGGAACCTTCTTACTTAGTATACATATATTGAAGGCAATAAACTTAGACTTAGTTTTATTGCCATATTTCAGTTTAAGTCAATAAAAATTATATTAAAAACATCTTCATTACTATTTTTGCAAATACTAAATACATTAAATGATACAAAGGGTTTCATTAAGGTACTTCCAATACAATCACCAATCATATGGAGAAAAGGCAGCAGGATATTCGAAAATTCTGCTGAAATGAAAAATACATGATGAAATGACATGAGTCAAGTCTGCGTACAGCTGCACAAGAACAGCAATTCGCGAGTTTAAGTTTAGTTTTTTTCGATAACTTGTGCGATTTTAAAATAACAATTTTAGTTTTTTAAGTAATTAAATAAGTAAGAGGTCTTTAAATCAGTCATTTTAATGAAAGGCAAGGAAATTGATACCGATGAAAGAAAAATCATCATAAAGCTATACATATGTTGAGGCCAAACGATTAACAGAAATAGGGATAGTAGTCGTCCGAACGCATTCATCGGTACATAGAGTGGTCAAAAATTATATTTCAACTGGATATATTTTATCAAAACACCGTGCTGGTCGGCCAACTCTCTTAACAAATCGCGAAAACAAGTGTGTTGTACAACTAGCTCAGCTAAATCCAAGGATGACCACTCATCAATTGCAACTGGAAGTGCAGCAAAGTTGTTCTAAAGTTTTTTCAGAAACGGATGGATTTCGCAAATGAATATGTTTCAAAACCCCCAGAGTTTGGAATACTGGGACGAAATTGATAAGGAGGAAAAGGGGGAAAAAGGGGGTACGAAAAAGAAAATATGGTGCCAAGTGTGAAACATGTTTCATTGATAATAGTACTATAAACAAGAGAAAACGTTAACTTCGGCTGCACCGCTAATATACCCTTCACAGGTGCATTTCTTTTACTAACTATGCGTTCAGTTTATATGGGAGAAATATGCTACAGTAATCCGATCTGAACATTTTTTTCCATACAAGCCCTTGATTCCGATCGATCGATTTGTATGGCAGCTATATGCTATAGTGAGCCGATCTGAACAATTTGTTCCGATATTACATTATTTTTATGAACAACAACTCATACCAAATTTCGTGAAGATAGAAGTTCCGACAAATGAGCAGTTTCTTGAAGAGAAAATGACGTTCAAAACTGAGGGACTAGTTCGTATATACACAGCTGAGCATTTATACATATATATGTATACAGTACTTCATAGGGGCTCCGAAAGAAACTACATTGCAAACTTAATATACCCTGTTGAGGGTATAAAAATAGGTTCAGTCGGGTCAATACTTTCCTTGCCCCACAGATATTTATTATAAATATTTTCGAAATTTCAATTGACTTTATACCACTTATATCGGCCAGTGTGCTAGCTATTTAAATGACATTGAGTGTTTTTCTAATAGCAGTGTGACGACAAAATCTTCCAAGCTCGAGCTTTTCTCGTATAAAAACGGTTTTTGTTCCTAAAGGATATATAACAAACAAAAATAAAAACAAAAAAAAACGTTAACTTCGGTTGCACCGAAGCTAAATACCCTCCACAGGTGCATATCTGTTAGTAACTATGTGCTCAGTTTGCATGGAAGCTATATGCTATAGTAATCCGTTCTAAATATATTTTGTTAAATGTGAAAGTGGTCCATACAAGAACTTTATTCCGATCGTTCGGTTTGTATGGCAGCTATATGCTATAGTTAACCGATCTGAACAATTTCTTCGGAGATTACATTGTTACCTTAGAAAATAACATATACCAAATTTCGTGAATATATCTTGTCAAATGTGAAAGTTGTCCATACAAGAACTTGATTCCGATCGTTCAGTTTGTATGGCAGCTATATGCTATAGTGGTCCGATATCGGCCGTTCCGACAAATGAGCAGCTTCTTGAGCAAAATTTCAAAACGATATCTTAAAAACTGAGAGACTAGTTCGTATATATACAGACAGACGGACAGACAGACAGACGGACATGGCTAAATCGACTCAGCTCGACATACTGATCATTTATATATGTATATACTTTATAGGATCTCCGACGATTCCTTCTGGGTGTTACAAATTTCGTGACAAACTTAATATACCCTGTTCAGGGTATAATAATAAATTTACCGCTATTTATATTTTTTTGCAGGATCTAGGAAAATATTTCCTTTATTTCTGATAGTAGATATCTTTTCGAGAATGGAGTCATTTGTAGAAGTTCACGCAAGTGAGGAAAGTTCTCTGATCGCCATTCACTTGGGAGTGGCCAGAAACGATTCTTTTACATATGACTCAAGCAGCTCACGACTTCGGGTCTTTGACCAAGTATCCTCTGGGTAGCGTAAAAACTTCCGTTCGAAGGCGAGCTAAAGTGAGAAGGCGAAACATCCCCATAGGGTTGTGCGCTGGGTTTGGGACCCGCCACGTAAAAAGCTCGCCCCAATGAAAAACTACCAACAGCCTCGGATGAGAAACCTTTTGATGACGACCATGGCAAACGAAATAAGGACTACGAATTGAGGGCATGCACCTGGAATGTCCGGTGCCTTAATTGGGAAGGTGCCGCTGCCCAGCTGGTTGATGTCCTCGGGAAAATAAAGGCTGGCATCACCGCCATCCAAGAAAGGCGATGGACAGGACGAGTAGGTCCTTGTGGCATTTGCTACAGTGGCCATATAAAGGAGCGCAAGTTTGGTGTGGGATTCGTGGTAGGAGAGAGACTATCATTCGCTCCGGTGATTGAGCGTCTAGCCACAATCCGCATCAAAGCGAGGTTCTTCAACATATCGCTGATTTGCGCCCGCACCCCGACGGAAGAGAAGGGCGATGTGACCAAAGATATCTTTTATGAGTGCTTGGAGCGCACTTATGAGGGCTGCCCCCGCCACGATGTCAAAATCGTGCTTGGCGACTCGGACCACTATCTTGTTGCAGCTAAGATTCGCACCCACCTCTGTGCAGCAAAAAACGCAAGCCACCAAACGCAAGAAAGGTTCGACGTCGAGAAGCTGTAATCAAAACAGACAGCCGAACGATTTTCTACTCGGCTTGCACTCCTGCTCTCTGAGAGCACTCGTCAACAACTCGGTATAAGGGAACTGTGGGAAGACATTTCAAACTCCTTACGTACAGCTGCAACTGAAACCATTGGTTTTCGGAAAGTTCAAAAGAACAGCTGGTACGACGAGGAGTGCCGTGTCGCAGCGGAGAGAAAACAGGCTGCCTACCTCGCAACGTTACGATCGACCACTACACGTGCGGGATGGGATAGATACCGAGAGTTGAAGAGGGAAGCGAGACGCATTTGTAGACAGAAGAAGAAAGAGGCCAAAATGCGTGAGTACGAAGAGCTTGATAAGCTGGCCGACAGGGGTAATGCTCGAAAATTCTACGAAAAAATGCGGCGGCTTACAGAAGGTTTCAAGACCGGAGCATACTCTTGTAGAACCCACAAAGGTGATCTAGTCACTGATGCCCAGAGCATACTTAAATTAAGGAGGGAACACTTCTCCAGCCTGCTGAATGGCAGTGAACGCACAACACCAGGAGAAGGAGAACCCGATTCCCCAATCGATGACGATGGAGCAGACGTTCTATTACCCGACCATGAAGAAGTTCAAATAGCAATTGCCCGCCTGAAGAACAACAAAGCGGCAGGGGCCGACGGATTGCCGGCCGAGCTATTCAAACACGGCGGCGAAGAACTGATAAGGAGCATGCATCAGCTTTTTGTAAAATATGGTCTGACGAAAGCATGCCCAACGATTGGAATTTAAGTGTGCTATGCCCAATCCATAAGAAAGGTGACCCCACAATCTGCGCCAACTACCGTGGGATAAGCCTCCTCAACATCGCGTATAAGGTTCTATCGGACGTATTGTGTGAAAGATTAAAGCCCACCGTCAACAAACTGATTGGACCTTATCAGTGTGGCTTCAGACCTGGCAAATCAACAACCGACCAGATATTCACCATGCGCCAAATGTTGGAAAAAAAGATTCTCCTGTGAAAGAAGAATCGACACACCACCTCTTCGTCGATTTCAAAGCTGCTTTCGACAGCACGAAAAGGAGCTGCCTTTATGCAGCGATGTCTGAATTTGATATCCCCGCAAAACTAATACGGCTGTGCAAACTGACGTTGAGCAACACCAAAAGCTCCGTCAAGAGAGGGACCTCTCCGAGCCGTTCGATACCAAACGAGGTTTCAGACAAGGCGATTCCCTATCGTGTGACTCTTTCAACCTGCTTCTGGAGAAAATAGTTCGAGCTGCAGAACTTAATGAAGAAGGTACCATCTTTTATAAGAGTGTACGGCGTATGCCAATGATATTGATATCATGAAGAAGGTACCATCTTTTATAAGAGTGTACGGCGTATGCCGATGATATTGATATCATTGGCCTCAACACCCGCGCCGTTAGTTTCGCTTTCTCCAGACTGGACAAGGAAGCAATGCAAATGGGTCTTGCAGTGAACGAGGGCAAGACGAAATATCTAGTGTCATCAAACAAACAGTCGTCGCACTCGCGACTTGGCTCTCACGTCACTGTTGGCAGTCATAACTTTGAAGTTGTAGATAAGTTCGTCTATTTAGGAACCAGTATAATCACCACCAACAATGTCAGCCTGAAAAGCCAACGCAGGATTACTCTTGCCAACAGGTGCTACTTCGGACTGAGTAGGCAATTGAAAAGTAAAGTCCTCTCTCGACGAACAAAAGCTAAACTCTATAAGTCGCTCATAATTCCCGTCCTGCTGTATGGTGCAGAGGCTTGGGCGATGACAATAACTGATTAGTCGACGTTGCGAATTTTCGAGAGAAAGGTTCTGCGAAAAATTTATGGTCCTTTGCGCATTGGCCACGGCGAATATCGCATTCGATGGAACGATAAGCTCTATGAGATATACGACGACATTGACATAGTTCAGCGAATTAAAAGACAGCGGCTACGCTGGCTAGGTCATGTTGTCCGAATGGACGAAGACACTCCAGCTCTGAAAGTATTCGACGCAGTAGCCACCGGGGAAAGCAGAGGAAGAGAAAGACCTCCACCCCGTTGGAAGGCAATTGGCACCACGTAGCGAAAAGAAGAAACGACTGGCGCGCTGTTGTTAACTCGGCTATAATCGCGTAAGCGGAGTCTACGCCACTAAAGAAGAAAAAGAAATTATAGCACACACATTTCATGCTGATGTCTTAAGCTTTCTTTCAGTATTGATGTCAAATAACTGAAGAAATGTAAAGGAGAAAAAGGCTTGATTTTATCATATTTGGTTTCGATGTTCTTCTTGTAGTAGCAATTCATTTCTATGAACTTTCATATTTTAAAATTTATAAAATCAAATCACTCTAGTGGCAACGCAAGATTCGGAGCTGCAGTTCCAATAAAATCTGGGGTCGAATCGTTATATTCGTGCACGGATCGGCAAACATTCGAAAAAAAATTACGTGATACGTCAATCGTATTCGGTGATTGGCATTATGACATACGATAGCAAACGGATCGTAATGTATTTTCAATTCACAATAGTTTTTAAATTCCACAATGCTTTGGATCGTATTTTTAGGTCACAATAGATGTGGAACTGTCAAAACTTTTGCGAAATTTTCAATAAACTAACAAAAGCTAATTAAATATCAAAATGAATCCAACTTTGTTTTTTCATTTGAGCTCTAGTGAAAGTGATGGGGATACAAAAATAGTGCGGAGATAACTGAGAGATCGTAGCAATAGCGTAGGTATAAACAAAAAATTATGAATCCTCATTAACAAAATTTTCTTTGTAGATGTATCGTTGAACAAAGCATTGGAATTTTAAAAAGACGGTGGAGAATTTTAGGAAATTGGCAAGAGAGAAAGGTATCACCCCACAAAAGTGGAAGATTTGCTAACGTTTGAGGCATTACATAACATCTGCATAAAACTTACAACAAGTTGCGACCCTCAAAATTGCGATTTTTATCACACACAAGAAATGGACACCGGGGTAGCGAACCGCTTCACCGCAATCGACCAAACGATAAGAGATCAAATAAAGTATTCTTTAATAAATTTAATTAAAAAATGTATATGTCCTTAACCTTGTAAATAATTTTATTTTTATTGTCAACTAAAATACAACAATTTTGTTCATATAAATAAATTTTTTTTAATTTTTAATGAGATATTCCATTCATTGGTTTCTTGTTTATGTTCTTTATTACTAAAAATTATAGAACACTTAAAATTTAAAAAAATTTTGCTCACATTTCCATAAATTTGTCTATCACGATTGGTAGTTCGCGCTCGAACGA
The DNA here is from genome assembly GCF_016617805.1 of Bactrocera tryoni. NCBI lineage: Eukaryota > Metazoa > Arthropoda > Insecta > Diptera > Tephritidae > Bactrocera > Bactrocera tryoni. The sequence continues at coordinate 41,245,433 of NC_052500.1, read as the reverse complement.
CGATTCAAACGAACGGATACGTTTATACTATACTCGTTCACGTATGTCGTCATGCCAGATTACGATAGAAGCGCTACGATCACGTATGTCATAATACGAAATACAGGCTTTTACGTGACGAGTGATACGTTCACGGATGTAACGATTCGACCCCTGGTATTTCGTACACGGAACTTCAACCTTTATAATGTCTTTGCGTTCAGGTAGCAATGGTAATGTTTCCCAGCCCTCTTGAAAATTTAACGATAGCTGCCATGTATATTCCTCCGCGACACAATCTATCGCAGGACATGTATGAGCAAATTATGAACCAATTTAGTAATAAATTCATTGCTGGTAGTGATTTTAATGCAAAAAACAAGTGGTGGCGTTCATAGCTCACAAATACTGAGAACTTTGGAATTGCAATGGTTTGATGTGTCATTCAACTGGTGAACCAACTTACTGGCCATCTGACCTAACGAAAATTCCAGTTCGGGTCTCCTTTCTGATCACAGCGCAGTTCTGCTCGAAGTAAATACGCCGGTACTCGCAATGAATAAACCCACCAAACAAATTGGCAAACATTTTAAATTATCGTAAACGGCAAGAGGAAAGTGGGGATCCCAACATCGCTATTTCCTCTAAAGTAGATATCGATTATGCTGTGGAAGTCTTGAAGCACACACAATATTGCCCATACAAGTACGCCAGAAGCTAAAATCACACAGAGCGTCCACAATCGGAACAGACATCTCTGGTTCAATAACGAAGCTCAGAAAGAAGAGACGTCTTCGGCATGCATGGCATGTTCTCGAAAAGTGCGCAACAAATCCCTAGAGGCGTTTCGGGTTGCTGTTAAACCAGGAAATTCAGCACACAATCTTTGGAACTCGGCTAGACAAAACAATAAGCTAATATATATTAAACAGCAGAGGCCATTGGTGCAGGACCAATGTTGAGAAGGCAGAAGTGAAAAATTTGAATTCCATAATGCGAAATAAAATTTGATATCTAACTATTCGGTCGTTTATTACAAAGCTCGCCCAGTTTCTATACACCAGTAAGAATAAAATTTGTCATTGACCGTATGTCTGCAGCTCCGCCTCTTGCGTTGCCACTAGAGTGATTTGACTTTTAAGATCGTATCCTGAATGAATTTCTGCTACAAGTAGATCATCGAAGTTGTTAGTTTTAACATAGTGTTCGACTTCGGCGCTGTTTTTGCATAAGCTGTTGGCATTCAAGTCTTACTTGCATAGATCATTTGATGTCATGAGTTGAGTTACCAATTGTGTAAATTCAGCAGTCATCAGCATTACCATTTGCTGAATATGCATTTCCACTTTTTATACTCTTGCAACCAGTTGCTACAGAGTATTTTAGTCTTGTTCCTCTAACGGTTGTACATATCACCTAAGACTAATCAAGATAGATATAGGATAATATATATATATATAAATAATCAGGATGACGAGAAAAGTTGAAATCCGGGTAACTGTCTGTCTGTCCGTCCGTGCAAGCTGTGACTTGAGTAAAAATTGAGATTTCTCGATGAAATTTGATATGTGGGTTTCTTAGTGCAAAAAACAATTTCGAGTTCGTAGATGGGCGTAATCGGACCATCGAGCGTGGCCCGCCCTCTAACAAGTTTAATGAAGATATCTCCTAAACCACTCAAGCTACAACAGCCAAATTTGCTGAGTACAAATCTTATAAGAACGTCTACTGACAGTGTGAAAATGGATGAAATCGGTTGCACCCGAACTTAGCTCTTCCTCACTTGTTTCAATATTGATTTCTCATTAACGACTAACGAGGACATGTGTTGAGAAGGGTTACATGACTGGACTTCAGGGCCGTTCCGAAACAAACGTGTAAAGGTAGTATCAGTTTAGTTTAAAAACCTTTAGAGGATGCAGTGTGGCCTTCTCCACAGTGCACAGAGCAGGCTGCTGTTTCTTTCGATTTTGTGCTATCAGATGTTGGATGATTTTGTGCACATTTAACACACCTAAACGGTTTGTTGTTGTTGTCCGAACTCTTGGTATCTATGACACTGGATTTTCTTGGTGATTTGAAACATACAACTTCTCGACAAAGCCTTTTCACATCGAAAATAAATTTTTTTGTTGACGCTGGTCTCAAGGTCAATAAAAAATGACATTTGTGTTTTATTTATATGCAGTTCCTCAATTTACTGATCGAGTGTGCACAACTTTTTAAATATTTCTTTGCTGATGTTAAATAAAATGTTGTACTGTACTAAGAGTACTGTTAATAGTACCGCTAATATTTCCATTCTTTGTAACTGCATAGCGTGTCGTTGACCTCATTTACTTCGCTGAGTTCATTGGGCGTAACTGTACGCGAAAACTCATTCGATCAATTATTTGAGTATAGAAGCAAATGTTGGATGTGCACATATTTTGTCGGTAGAAACAAAAGAATTATATTACATTTCATTTTTGTTTTACATTAAAACATTATTATTAATTTTTTTTCATAAAGTTCCATTTTGTACGTAAAAAAAATTTTAGGAATCATTGCTCTACGTCCACCATAAAAAATTGTGGCTATGTTTCGCAAAAAAATATAAAAATTTGACAATCAAAGATTGGAAGAAAGTGATCTGGTCTGACGAGCCCAAAATAAATCGCTTTGGATCAGATTGGAGGCAGTGGGTGTTCGTTGATGCTATGGGGTTGTATGAATTGGAATGGGATTGGAAAATGTCATAGGAATATAAACGAATTACTCCAAACGATTATATTCATATTTTAGATCAAAACCTCTTAAGAAGCTTGAGTCAATGGGATCTCAATGTTGAAAATTCAACTTTTCAACAGGATAATGACCCCAAACATACCGCAAGAGTTACGAAAAGTTGGTTCCAAGATAAACAAATTAAAGTTCTCGATTGGCCACCGCGGTCACCGGACTTCAACCCAATAGAACAATTTTGGGGAGAACTCAAAAGGTCCTTGGTGTGGTGATTCAGTTCCTCGAAATCTTGACGAACTTTTGCAACAAGTGACAGCGCACTGGAACAAAATCACAATAGAAGCCTGATAGAAACTAATTAGCAGCATGCCTACCAGAATAAAAGCCGTTCTGCAAGCAAGAGGTGGCTATACGAAATATTGAGGTCAAGCTCAAATTAATGATCGAAACACTTTATCTTTGTTTTGTTTCACTTTTTGAATGAATTATAATTTGTTTTTTTAATAAAAAGTATTCCGATTTAATTTTGGTTTAATTTTTTCTTATATCCTTAAATAAGTTAACAAACCGCAAACATTCGATCATTGAGGAACTGTACATAATTTTTGTCATTAGTGAGGTGAAAAACTAAGTGTTTTTGATTGGCACGGTCACTCTTGATGTACATATTGTAGAGGAGTCGAATAATGAAGACCCTTCAGCACTGCTTTATACGCACGCTCCTCTTGCACTTTTCTATAGCTATCACTATCATTGACATAAGCCTTAATTTGCCATCTCTGACTGACTTGTAGGTAAACGTGACTATACCTGCAGCTTCTTCAGTCGTTTCCATATTATTAACATTCTGTGGTGGAGAACTTTCAGCCAGCGATTCGAGCTACTGGCCGCTTGAGAAGTGGAATTTTCCGAAGTTGTTTTTGCTTTTTGACGCATTTTCCTTTGTTTTTCTGATGAATCAGTGTCAGAATCTTCTATATCTGAGTTCAAGTGAGCCCCACATTTTAACTGCTGCCTTCGGAAATATCCCTTTGCGCTTAGAGGGTGCTGTCAGCCATTTTGTTGGTAACTGCCAGCAGACCAGCTCAGGATCTGACATCAGTAGACACTACAAACACTATAACACCAATCAACAAATGGAATTTATTTAATTTTTTATGATTGGTTCCTGATAATTTGTTTGGAAAAGAAATATTTTTTTTCCAAACTAATTTTAAATAAAGTTTATTTTTTTTCCGCTCTGACAAACACTCAAAACGTTTGAAATACAGGTTTTTTTTACGACACAAACACGTTTATGGCATCGTGAAAGACGATGAATAGTAGATTTACGCATATGGGTCCGAACGTAAACAACAATCAATTGTATGGGTGTTTCAAGATGAGTCGACTCCAACAATAGTTTTTCGCGCACGGAGCACTTCCAAGCTAATGTTACCCTGGTTTTTTTGGAAAAACTGCACATGTCGCAACTATACCGCCTAAGACAAATCTATCTTCACCACAACAATGCGAGCTCTCACACATCGAGTGAAAAAACTGTAATTTTAAGCACTGATTAATCGATTTGATGAGTCATCCTCCGTATAGTTCTGACTTGGTACCGAATAACTCCTTATATGCCCATACGTAGAAAATAATTTAAGAGGTCAAGGTTTTTTGACACCTGAAGATGGGGATAATGCATTTAGAACGTATGTTTTGGGGACACTTCAATCAGAGTGGCAAAAGTGCTTGGAAAATTGGTTCAAACGTTTGACGTAATGAAGGATATTTTGAAAAACAATAAAGCGATTTTCGATAATTAATATATGTTTATGTCCTATAATCACAAAATTTAAAAAGCAACCTGTGTACATATGTACTTTGTAGTTGAATATGTATATTCAATCATAGAATCCATTGACCCTCTTATGCATGGGTTATTGTCCGACAATGTATTTTTTGTATAGAATACTTCATTGTTTTCGTTAATTTTCATAGCGGCTTGGCAATATTATGCATTATTTTGAAAGAATGTAGGGTTTTGAGGAGCTCTTGACGTAACTTCTCCCTCCTTTAAGATTCTTTCGAGTCGTTCAATCAAAGCCAGGGAAATACCTTAAGGTGTACAGTACCCCGCCAACCCATTAGAAACATGGTAACTATGTGTAAAAATTTCCGAACAACGTTTTGTGAAAGTTTTTTTTTGCATTAAATAGACTGTGCACATGTTACTACGTGTCAAATATAAAAAAAAAATGTACCGTGGCAATTAGCGGGACTTAAATACGAAATCATATTGAAATGTTTACTTCACTTGGAGTTAGCATTTGTGATTTCTAACTCATCAAAGATAAATTGAGTGGCGTAGTGGAAGAAACCGAATTTTGTATAAGTGTTTAACTATTATTTTAGAGATTTCATAGTTTTATTTTTAGATAAGTATTTTTTTTTTTTGAAGTTTTCTGAAGCTTTATAATATAAGCAATGAAAAATATACTTTTTAGGAAATGGGGCATTTCTAACAAAAAAAAGTACATCCTATAGAGAAAAAAAAACAAATAGAAATGGTGCCGTTGCCCACACAAGAAAGCGGCAAAGTGCTGCCCAAATTAGGAAAATGTCTGGACGCATTCGGCGTAAAGTAGTGAGGCTCGCTCTAAAAACGCACACAAACCAGCTAGAAAAATTACAAAGGAGCTAAATGATGCCCAGGTAAAAATATCGCAAGAGATAGTTCAACGCATCTTTTCAGAAAAAAAACTTGAAATTAAACCAAAATTGAGATTAGAACAAGGTAAACATAAAAAGTTATGAACGACCCCCGAAAGGGGGTTACACTGCTAAATAACATGATTTTCTTCTTAACAAAGATTATCTTTAGCGACGAATGCCGACTAGAAGCAGTAACAGAAACTATTCAATTTATGCAACGTAGGCCGTGTGAACGTTATGCAGAGAACTGCATTTAAAAAATGATAAAACATCCCCCCAGTGTAATGATTTGGAGCTGCATATCGGATGAAGGCCCAGGACCAATTTATTTTGTTGAGAGAACGATAAATAGTGAGCAGGACATCAGTGTACTTCAACATGTTTTTGTACCATATTTGGCAACACTGAACCTTCCAGCAGCCCTATACACATATGTACATATATACACGATGAGGCGCCCTGCCATACCTCCCCACGAACGACTGATTTTCTTAACAACTAGGATGTCAATATATTACCTTGGGCGACTACACCCGACCTAAACCCCATCGAAAACTGTTGGGTGTTCCTTAAATAAAAGGTCTATTCCCGAAGAAATTCCAAAGCAGCTACACTTAAAGACAACATAAAGAACGTGTGGGTAAATGATACAGACTTAAAATAATGATAACAAATTGCTTAATATTATGCCTCAAAGAGTGAAGGCTGTTATTAAAAATAAAGGTTGTCAACCAAACGCAAAACTATATAAGTATTATATATGTACATATTTATAACTCATACAATCACCGACATATTCGGCATAAGATTTGTTAGAAAAACGGATTTCATTAAGACACAATACAACCAAGATTGCAGTGCAATCCTCATCTATCTATCATTAGGGTACTTTACATACAATCAACAATCACATGGAGTAAAGTGAGCCGGATGTTCGAAAATCCTGATACTAGGTAGGTCAAGCTTCCGCCCAATCTTATTTACCGTTACATTGACCGATATTTTCGGTCAAAAGTCAACAAAGGATACTTGATTCCAGATTTCCGGTATTTGGGGGCTTAAACAGTTCTGGTTTGGATTTGGGAAATTTTTGGTCATAAGGCCATACTTTAAAAGAATTAATATTGCCCATTTTTATTCCGTTATATTAAATACTTCTTGATTTGTACACTGAAATGTAAAAAAATTAAATGGAATTTTAAATTGTTATATGGGAAGTAGGCGTGGTTGTAATCCGATTTCGCACTATGACATAAGAATATGAGAAGAATGCCACGTACTACGTTTAGTCTAAACGGTCGGTCGGATATGTGATTTCACCAAAAAGTGGACGGTGTCACGCCCGTTGTCAAATTTTCACCCCGGCTCCCACAAAGCCTTCTCATACCATCTCGGAGGTAAATTTTAACGTCTCTGGCGTATTTACTTATTGATTTATCGCGCTGTTACTAGTTTATAACCATACCGTTTTACGAGGAGTGAGCGGAATTGTCATTTGATTTCATCCTTTTTCATACTGTCAGTAGGAGTTCCTATTATATTTAAGTCGGGTAAATTTGGTTGTTGTGACTTTTGAGGTTTATGATAAGTACATTAAACTTATTAGAGGGCTGGATCACGCCAACTTTTTCAAAATGTTTCGCCCTCAGGTGCGAAATTACAGTTTTATATCTTAAGTTAGTGCTTAGTTATGACACTTTATATGTTTTCGGGTAATGGCGTGAGTGTGGTCCGATTACACCCATCCACAAAGTCGTAATGTTTTTTGTGGTAATGAACCCTCATACCGAGTTTCATCAGAATATCTTAAATTATAGTCAAGTTACAGCTTGCATGGACGGACGGACAAACAGAAAATCACCCGCATTTCAACATTTCTGTTCATCCTGATCATTTATATATACAAGAAGCGTTCCAAAGTAAACAGGATTAAAAAAAAACAGAACAAATGGGTTTTTCGGCAAAATCAATTTATTTTATTCAAAATAGTCTCTTTCTGCTTCAATACAAAAAATTCAATATCTTTGGAATGGTATGGTCTTTTACAGATTATTAAAGGTGAATATTTTCTGCGTTGTGTCATATACTTTTCGATTTTTTTAGCGCGAAGAACACTTTAAAAATATCAATTGTTATATAAAAAAGTATGTAAAATTTTATTATTTAAACAAATGGATCGTGAAAAAATATCTATAATGTAACATCTATAATATAGCATTTTTCTTTGACTTCACAAAATTTCATCGATTTATCTTTAGTAGTTTATAAGAAAAAAATTTTACAATTTCATCATGCTCTAAATTTCAATCTTCAATAACTTTAACAAAAAAAATAATTTTGAGGAAATACCACGGGATATGCTTCTGGTCCCCTTCCTAATGAACTACTAATTTTCAAAGTCGGAGATTTTTCGAAATTTTCATGGATCACTTGACGCGGTTTGACAAACCTGGTAGTCGTTACGCAGCGAAGAAGAAAATCACGCATCACAAATAAAGTTAATGCTTTTTGACATGACATAATGCTGGCAAGAATATTAAAATGGAAATTATTTATTATGAAACTATTTGATTACTGCGAAAGTAAACTTTCAGTAAGCCCTTTTATGTCAAATTATACAACGCATCGCATAAGTCTTCGAAGGCAGCCGTTCTTCCGCTTTCTGTCTGTACTCATCATACACTATCATCACCATTCCTAATTTCCTATCAGATTTTTTTTGTGTTTAAGTTATCATTTTTATAACTTCCAAGTTCTCTGAGCGCCATTCACTTGAAAGTAGCTCAAGCAGCTGACGACTTCTAGTTTTAGACCTAGTATCCTCTGGGTAGCCAACAAACATCTGTTTACAAGCAAGATAAAGTGAGAAACATCTCTTCCAAGGGTTGTGCGCTGGGTTTGAGACGGTAAATTCAACCTCTACGATGAAACATCCCCAAATGGGTTGAGGCTGATCGACTTCGCCAGGGCCCGAAATATGGTTATCTGTGGTACTAGATTTCAGCGTAAGAAAATTCATAAGATAAGATTGGTTTTCGGAAAATGCAAAATAACAGCTGGTAAGATGATGAGTGCCGTGTCGAAGTGCAGAGAAAACAGACTGTCTATTTCGCAACGTTACAATCGATCACACCAGGTGCGGGATGGGGTAGATACCGAGAGCTGAAGAGAGAAGCGAGACGCATTTGCAGACAAAAAAAAAGAGCCTGAAATGCGTGAGTATGAAGAACTTGACAAGCTAGCCGATAGGAGTAATGCTCGAAAATTCTACAAGATGCGGCGACTAACAGAAGGTTTCAAGACCGGAGCAAATTATGGAGGGTATACCTCTCCATCCTGCTGAAAGGTAGTGAAAGCCTAAACCCAGGATATGGGGAACCAAATTCCTCAATCGATGACGATGGAGCAGACGTTCCATTGCCCGACCATGAAGAAGTTCGAATAGCAATTACCCGTCTGGAGATTAACAAAGCGGCTGGGGCCCATGGATTGCCGGCCAAGCTATTCAAAACTGATAAGGAACATACATCTTTTTTGTAGAATATGGCCTGACTTAAGCCTGCCCGACGATTGCAATTTAAGTGTGCTCTGCCCAATTCACACAAAGGGAGACCCCACAATCTGCACTAACTACCGTGGGAAAAGCCTCCCAACATCGCAAATAAAGTTCAATCGGGTGTATTGTGTGGAAAATTAAAGCCTACCGTTGGAGAGATTTGGTAGAGAAAGACCTGGCTGCACTTGGTATCTCGTATTGGCGCCAAATTGCGAAAAGAAGAAATCTCTACACGTCCATAAGTTTTTGCTACCGTTATTAATAGGTTAGCAAAAATCCCACGCAAAACACTCCCCGAGGGCGCCGACTATCACCAGTCCACCACAGTATCCTAACGAATACGATACGGTTCAATTGGAAGGTTTCCTGCAAAGATCTGATTTTTTATCTGGGTGTTCGTTACTCCTCATTAACACTAGATAGTTACTATGGTTGGGGTATGAAAAAGGGCTAGATCAAGGTGTCATGCGACCTGTGCCGAAGATCAACATGGGCCGGGGATTTTAAATAGCCGAGTCTCGAACGGAACTTACGGTTACGTTGCGCACTCCGTAATAAGACAGCTTCGTAGCTCGGCCTATGCGCAAGTGGACATACATTCCACTACACTTATGGGTCGAAAACTTTAACAAGGGCAAGGGTCTCGATCCCGGTTACACCAATGCAGTTCATTTAAGCCTTTAATTTGAATCTGTCTATAGAGGGGTTCAAATTCATTAAGTCTTTCGAGATCCCCGTAGCAGAATCTGGAATAGAGCAGACTCTGTTATTGCTAAAAAAGAAATCGATTGAACCGCTGCAAAAAAAGTGGCGGGGAGATCAATTACGGAGGTGAGAATCACTGCCTATGAGACTAATGGTGCAGATCGCCTAGCATCGGAAAACGAGATGGGAGGAGTCTAGAAAGATCCTATGGAGAGCTCGAGGGATGTTGAAAGTATAGAGCAAGGTGAGTTTTCTTCGGGTCTGAGCTTGCGGACAGACTCCCAAAACTTTATACTGAATAATAAATAATAATAGGTTGTCAAAAAAGTTTTGCGGTATTTTCGCTAGTTGGCGCTGAAAGCGCGTAGTTCTAGTTTTATTCGTCGCATCGGGTCATGCTACACCTTTTTGGAAAGCTCATTTCACGCGCTAACACGTGTTTAATTGTCGCTTCTTTTAAGTCGTTCGTGAGTTATAGCGTCGCAAACATGGAGCAAATAAAGAGAAAATACGGCATATTTAACAGTACTACTACGATAAAGGCAAAAATGCATCTCAAGCCGCCAATAAAATTTGTGCAGTTTATGGACCCGATACAGTTTCCATTTCCACCGCACAACGATGGTTTCAACGTTTTGTTCTGGTGTAGAGGTGGTCGAAGATGCGCCACGCTCCATAAGGCCTGTCGTCGAAAATTGCGATAAAATCGCAGAATTGGTCGAAAGAGACCGGCATAGTAGCAGCCGTAGCATCGGTAGCTGGGCATGAGTCATCAAAAATTCATTTCAATTTCAATAAAAAAAAAAATCAATAAAAATACCGCAAGACTTTTTTGACAACCCAATATAAATCACAGCAAGCTATTTATAATCCGCTCATCGCAGTTTTAAAATTTTTTTATTAAGGAAGTCTGGTATTTTATTATCCTTCTCGTGGATTTATTATATGTCCATTTCGTAATATCCTAATGTTAATAACCATCTCTTTGACATAGGATTTACGTCTTTGAAATGCGATTTTGCATATAACATTTAAGTAGTTTTGTGATCAGTTTACAAATTGAACTGTGTGCCATGAAGATAAGGTCGAAAATATGATACTACCCAAAAATTAGCCAAAAGCTTCTTTTCGGTGGTTTTTCTCATAATTATTTTATCTATGTTTCTATTTTATTTTAGCACTGTCTCTTTGTGGTATGGTTTTTAAATTAAAAGTATATACTTATATTTGGGGACCATCGGTGGTCCACGTCGCCAGATAAGCGCAGTGCCCGTGGACCATCAGTGGTCCACGCGGGGTAGAACACGTTAATGTCCTACTAGCATCTGTTGTCTGTCTGTTGTTTCTTTTGAAATCTGATCATTTTAAAATTTGGGTTTCAATAAGCGACCCGTTTAATTTCTAAAATGAATTAATATTATTGCACCCTCAAATAGGAAAGTTGTATCATTAATATTTACAGTGTTGTTGCCAATATTTATTTTTCCCTATTCCTTTTTCGTCTCAAAATATTTTGTCCACCAGATTTGACAAGTTTCAAGTCATATCAGCGTCTTTGTTAAGTTTTTGAGGAAGAAGTAAGAATCTCCTTTGTTACTGAACTATTTTCATTCATTAGTGATAAAAAGTGCCTGTTCCTATTACGCATTTTACTTTTTCATAATTGTATGCTAACTGAAAAAGTATCTGTAATTGTTGTATAGGCTCAGGTTGGCTTTTTTCTTGGCTAAAATTTAATCGCTTTGAGACTTGTTTAAAAGTATTAGTTACGTTAGTTATAATAACTAAAGCTAAGTTAGCGGTTATATTTGTAATTAAGGTTTTCGAGACATCCTTTTTATTACATAATGTTTTAAGGTCAACCGGTTTTAATACATGATATTCATATTTTTCAATAATTTCCGACAATAGCTATAAAAACTTATATACATATATAAATAGCATGTGACTCCCTCGCTGCCAGTCCTTGCTAATTAAAGTCCTGCCCTCTGTAATTGTAATTCTTAATTATCGGCCTCCTAAAACATGGGGGAATACTGGGGTATAGTTATGGTTGTGAGGTTATGCAGTTACAGGTTTAGGACTATACCCAATTCTTACTCTTGCGTCCTCGCCGCGGGTCCTGGAGACGTGAGTAATCCTTGTGTAAGATGCGGTAGCCAAAGATATGACTGTGCTTGGCAATTTTAACGCCAGGGTGGGCATAGAAGGCGCCTTTGGTGCAACAGTCGGAAAATTCAGCCCCCATAGCCAAACCTCTCAAAATGGGTTAAGGCTGATCGACTTCACAGGACGGACGGACAGGGACGGAAATATAGTTGTCTCTAGAACTAGATTCCAGCGCAAGAAAATCCATCAAGCTACTTAGTTCGTAACCAGACCAATCATGTTGTAATACATGTACGACACGTCTCGCCGATTTCGAGAAACTTCTTTCACAACCGACAACGAAACGGTTTTCTATTCGACTTGCACTCCTGCTCAGAAATGCAAGCGAAACCAATTGTTTTTTTGTAAATGTCGAAAAATAGCTGTTACGAGAGGACTGCCGTGTTGCAGTGGGGAGAAAGCAAACAGCCTACCTCGCAAAGTAGCGATCGACCACACCACCAGCGGGGAGGGATAGATACCCAGAGTTGAAGAGGGAAACGAGACGCATATGCAGTCAAAAAAAGTAAGAGGCACTCCTGCTCTCTGACTCGCAACTCGCTATAAGGGAACTGATGCCGTCCCACGTCAAGTTCCTTACGTCAGATGCAAGCGAAACTTTTTGTTTTTGAAAATGTGAAAAAAAAACAGATGTTACGATGAAGACTGTTGCAGTGGAGAGAAAACAGACAGCGTACCTCACAAAGTTTCGATCGAACACACCACGGGCGGGGAGGGATAGATACCCAGAGTTGGAGAGGGAAACGAGACTCGTGTGCAGACAAAAAAGGAAAAAGGCCGAAATGTCTAAATATGAAAAGCTTGAAAAGTTGATCGACAGGGGTAATGCTCGAAAATTCTACGAAAACGAAAAATGTACAGCTGCTAACAATGGAATTGATATCAGGCCTCAACAACCACGCCGCTTTCCCATGCTAGATAAGGAAGCGAAGCGTATGGGTATGGTTGTGAAAGAGAACAAAAGAAATATTTCCTGTCATCAGTCATTGCATTCGCGACTTGGCTCGAACGTCACTGTTGACAGTCATAACTTTGAAGTCGTGGATAATTTCGTCTATCTTGGAACCAACATCAACACCAACAACAATATCAGCCCCGAAATTCAACACATAATCATTTTGCCGACAGAGGTTACTTTGGACTGAGTAGGCAAATGAAAAGTAAAGTCCTCTCTCGACGAACAAAGACCAAAGTCAACAAGTCTCTAATCATTCCCGTCATACTTTATGGTGCGGAGGCATGGACAAGGACGTCATCTGATGATCCTTGTTCAAGAGAAAGATTATGCAGAAGATTTATTTACCTTTGCGTATTGTAAAAATTACTTTTCACTGAGCTCGTACAGTTAAGCCTTGATGGAAGGTAAAACACCTCTTATTACTAATTATGCGTAAGCTGCTGAGTTTACAGTACCGTCTACTATAATTATTTTGCCAACATCATAACTCGTGAATGCTCCGCAGCAATTTCTGAAGTTTTCTTCTTTCTTCGATTTGTTTCAAAATCTCCTCACTTAAGATTCGCTACATTCAACTTTTCGAGAAATAGGCACCATTTGTCATCTGTGGCTTTTTAGACACAATAATGTCTATCTTTCGCATTGTAATTAAAACCATTGTTTTCACATCAACTTACTTCACCAATTACTCGTAACATAATATTAATTTCAATTAAATTTTTGTACTTTAACCACAATAAATATTGAAACATCAAAATACTTGTCATTTGATAACGGGCTTTTCCAGAAATACCAACAAAATCACTCAAATGCTTTTTTTTGTTTTTTTTGTTTTTTTTTAATGAGCCGGAGTGTATGTTTCACTTATACCTGAGACAGACATGTAGTAACAATACCATATGTGTGTCACCAAATACTGACAAAATACCATATGAGCAATGTAGTATTTTGCTGCAATACTATGATGTTTCATTGTGGTATTTGTATAAACACAGCTAAAAAACAAAGGTTAAAAACTTTGCTAAAAGCTTTTACACAAAAGCTTTTCAAAATATTCTGTCAAAATGACTTAAAAAATGAATTAATGAAATGGAAAACAAAAAATGTTTAACAATTTTTCTTCCGAAAAAGCAGGAAATTCCTCATTTCATGTGAGGATTTTAGGGAGACTTTAACCAAATGGCTTTTTTGCAATGAAAATACATTAACTTTAGAGTATTTAAAAAAATTGCACTTATTTTTTCAATAACACACAACTACATATTTATTGTTTACAATTTTTTTGGGTAGCCTTAGAACAACTGTTTGAAGGCGAGCTAAAGTGAGAGGGCGAAACATCCCCTCCACAGGGTTGTGACCCGCCACGTAAAAAACGCCTCAATGAAAAAGTATAAACAGCCTCGAATTAGAGACCCTCCTTTTGATGACGATCATGGCAAGCGAACTAAGTATTACGATTTTAGGGCATGCACCTGGAATGTCCGATCCCCTAATTGGAAAGATGCCGCTGCTTAGCTGGTTGATGTCCGCCGTGCAAGAAATGCGATGGACAGGACAAGGACAGAGACGAGTAAGTCCTTGTGACATTTACTACAGTGGCCATATAAAGGAGCGCAAAGTTTTGTGTTGGATTCGTGGTGGGAGAGAGACTCCGTCGCCGAGTACTGCCATTCACTCCGGTGGATAAAAGTCTAGCCATAATCCACATCAAAGCGAAGTCCTTCAACATATCACTGATTTACGCCCACGCCCCGACGGAAGAGAAGGACGATGTGACCAAAGTTGCCTTCTATGAGCGCTTGGAGCGCGCTTATGAGAGCTGCCCCCGCCACGATGTCAAAATCGTGCTTGGCGACTTTAACGCCAGGATGGGCCAAAAAGGTATTTTTGGTACAACAGTCGGTAAATTCAGCCTCCAGGAGGAAACATCCTCAAATGGGTTGAGTCCGATCGACTTCGCCGGGGCACGAAATATGGTTATCTGTGGTACTAGATTTCAGCCTAAGAAAATTCATCAAGCTAACTGGCTGTCTCTGGATCGAAAATCTACCAAACAAAGACGGAAGACACGTTCCCAGTGTTTTAGAGTATGGAGTCCTAACATCGACTCGGACCACTATCTTGTTGAAGCCAAGATGCGCACCCGCCTCTGTGGAAGGAAGGTTTGACGTCGAGAAGTTGCAATGACAATAGACAGCCGAACGAATTTCGACTCGACTTGCACGCGTGCTCTTTGAGAGCACTCGTCAACAACTCGGTTTAAGGGAACTGTGATACGGCATATCAAGCTCCTTACGTACAGCTGCAACCGAAACCATTGGTATTCGGGAAATGCAAAAAAACAGCTGGTACGATGAGGAGTGCCTTGTCGCAGCGGAGAGAAAACAGACTGCCTACTTTGCAACGTTACAATCGACCACAACACGTGCTGGATGGGATAGATACCGAGAGTTTAAAAGCGAAGCGAGACGCATTTGCAGACAAAAAAAAGAGAGAGGCCGAAATGCGTGAGTATGAAGAGCTTGACGAGCTGGCCGACAGTAGTAGCGAACGAAGATTCTACGAAAAGATGCGTCGACTAACAGAAGGAAGAAGTTCGATTAGCAATTACCCGTCTGAAGAACAACAAGGCGGCGGGGGACGATGGATTGCCGGCCGAGCTATTCAAACACAGCGGCGAAGAACTGATAAGGAGTATGCATCAGATTCTTTGTTGAATATGGTCGGACGCAAGGATGCCCAACGATTGGAATTGAAGTGTGCCCTGCCCAGTACACAAAAAGGGAAGAGTGGGATAAGCCTTCTTACCATTGAATATAAGGTGCCATCGAGCGTATTGTGTGAAAGATTAAAGCGCACTGTCAATAAACTGATTGGAACTTATCAGTATGGCTTTGGGACTAGCAAATCAACAACTGACCAGATATTCACCATGCGCCAAACCTTGGAAAATACCCCTGAAAAGGGAATCGACACTCACTACCTTTTCGTCGTTTTCAAAGCTGCTTATGACAACACGAAAAAGAGCTGACTTTATGGCGACTAATATGACTAATACGTCTGTGTAAACTGACGTCGAGCAATACCAAAATTGTCAGGATCGGGATGGACCTCTCCGAGCCTTTCGACAAGGCGACTCCCTTTCGTGTGGCTTCTTCAGCCTACTTTTGGAGAAAATAATTCGAGCTACAGAACTGAATAGAAAAGGTACCATCTTCTACAAGAGTGTACGTATGGTGATGACATTGATATCGAAGGTCTAAACATCCGCGCCATCTCCAGATTGGATAAGGAAGCAAAGCAAATGGGTCTGGTGGTGAACGAGGGCAAGACGAAATATCTCCTTTCATCAAGCAAACAAGGTGGAGAAGAACCTGGCTTCGCTTGGAAGCTCCAATTAGCGCTACTTTGCGAAAAGAAAAAAACAACTGGCGCGCTGTTATTAACTCGACTTTAAGCGCGTAAGCGATTTATACGCCAGTAAAGAATAAGAATATACTAAATGAAACCTAATATCCTTTTTTATAATTAACCCTTTCGTGAGCTGAATTGATTAATTTTGATTTTTCGTTTAAATATTTTCAGCTGTCAAATCATCCGTTTATAGGTTAGCAACATCTATAAAACTTCTACTATTTTCAACGCAATACCTAAAAAGAGGTTGCTTGGCCTGAAGTTGAATTTCTTAATTTCAATTCAACTGAGTAGAGTTGAACGCCGTAGTAGGTGCAATAAGCATTTTCCCTAAGTAGAATATATTGCGTTTTTATATAATTCATAAACATTCTTACTTACTAATCCGTTCGGCATAGTTTGTTGATTTAAATTTAAATATTGGTAATGGTTATTATATCCCGTGCTATTAAAACATCGCATTGCTGGACTCAAGGTATAAAGAAGTGAACTTTCATTACCTTAAAAAAAGGTAAATTATTAGAAATTGATGAAAATTATGTACACATATCATACCAAAAAAATGTGATTTTAACGCCCAAGACTCTGGGCTGTAACCAGCAAACAAATACCGATCTTCGTCTTCGATAACCAAAAGAGTAGGTCCCTGGTTCAAAATCTTTCCTAACATTGTTGAAAAGCTTTCGCCCATTATTTGTGCTGAGAATAAAAAGCGCCATTTGTTTCTATGTTCATTTGGCAAATTACTATTCACAAAAATCACATGTGGAATGTCTAAGATTGGGGTGTAATTTGTGCCAACGGCTAGTCCTAAGGAAAGTAGTAATTAATATATTTTTTAATTTACAATTTAATATTTACCTTCTAATACTGGTAAGATGTTAGGGGAGGGAAAACAGCTTGATTTTAGAGACTTTGTGGAATTTCTGCTATATAAGCCATTAAAAACTTCTCTCCATATAATGAGAAATGTTGGATTTATCTGCAGCCATTCCTCCAGCTGGCTTAAATTAAGGTAATGATCATGGCCTTGACACATACTGCGAATAAGTCCTTTTGAAAATGCAAATATTGTCCGATCTGTCGACTGAAACCCATGTTGCTTCCAATTTTCAAACGCTTCGGTGCAATGATAGGACTCGATTTTTAAATAACTTTTTAGAACAGCTGAAATATACTGGTAAACAAATATTAACAAATAATTTACGTGCACAATAAAAAATCTTCAGAATCTCACATGTTCCAATTCCTTTATTGTGTATTGATTTGTATCAGTTTGCTCCAAAGACAAGGCTAAAAAATTTACTTTATCATCGATTGTTCCACTCTCGACTATATTATACGGTTCGGCATACCGGCCAAGAGTAATTGGAAAGTGTATCCTTTTGAAAATAAAATTTGCAGTGCATTGAGCCAAATGAGGATCTATAATGTTTGACCAATACCCCTAGAAATTTGAAAAAAGTGTAAAATCTATGAACAAAATCAAATCGCAATAGTTTTATTCAACAGATATTTATAATGAAATAAGGCAATTATCAAATATTTTCAAAAAATAAGGAAGAGCTAAGTTCGGAATTCGAGCGATTTGTGTTTCTAGCGCGAAAGGAAGGTAAGTCCAGAAATTTGTTTATTATTAATATATTTTAAATTAATAACTTAATTCCATTACAGCATTTAATATCTAATGCGATCTAATCTAATGCGAAAAAAGGCAAGGAAATTTTTTTAAATATTTGTAAATAAATATAATTAATTCCTATGTATATCTCTCACTTTAGAAATCTGCAATTACATCAACATCAACAGCAGAAGCTGGAGCACAATTTTGTTTGGTGAGTTTTGTCAAATTATATATAATATTATTATTCTATATATAATAGTTAATTAATTAAATGGCCAGTGCGGTTGGTCCAAATTATTGTCGGTTTATAAAAAGAAACTATTATGTTTAACCAGTGCGAGCGGTTGACAAATGTTTATTTTATATATGTGTTTTTTTATATGTTTAAAGCGGCCTGGGCAGTGCTAAAATTACGTTAAAGCAATGCTTGTTTTTTGAAATTGTCGCACTCGTTAATTTTAGTGTTATCTATGCTAATATAAATATAAAGAGGATAGAGAAAAATTTTTTCACAATTGGGAACATCAAAAAAGTTAGGCATCCATACCAATAATGTAACCCAAGGTATGAAAAAATTATCAAAAAATACCAATACCACACTGTTGCGACTCAAATAGTTCTTATAATTTTTCAATTACATTTTTATATATTGTAAGCAAATAATTTAGTACAGTTTAACATAATTTCATTTTAAAATGCACAAAAGATCTAGATCTCAACTTTCTAGAAATAGTTTCCAGGCGAGGGTATCGAAAACGCTTTTTGTTTGTGATGCACCAGCTCGCGCATTTGTAACTGGTGTGAAGTCACACGCCAGGAAGAATAGCTGCCCTAAATGCGTTCAGGAAGGTATTTGTAAAGAATGGATAGTGTATTTCTCACTCGTATGAGAACTTAGGACTGATAGTTCATTTAAAAATAGATTAGATATAAGTCATCATTTAGACCAATTTAGGCAGAAGGAAAATTTGCTAGAATCGGCAAATATTGACATTGTTTTTTAATTTCCGTTAGATCCCATGCACTTAGTTGATTTAAGGTGTTTATACGACTTCATGGCCTCTCGCCCCTCCACACAACATTCATCCCACAACTCACATTCATCACACCACACCACATTCAGCACATATATTGAAGTTTCGCCGGCAAAGGGAAATACATACAAATATAAATTGCAACATTTTTATATATCTTTAATTTAACAAAACCCACAAAGGGATACATAATCAAAGCGTAAGTATTCCCCCCACATAATCAGTGAAACTAAGTGCAACGAACAAATGGTCCTTCGAGCCGCTCAGAAAGGCACCTAAGATAAAACACCACAAAGGAAAAATAGAAAATTAAAAATTAAAAGAAAAAACGAAAAAGTTAAAAAGTGCAAAAAAGTGAAGAAAAACGGGCGCGTTATAACACAAAACAAAGGCCAATAACCTCAACTCTACAAAATACATAAACGGGCGCGATATAATACAAATTAACTAACTAAAGAAACTGTGAAAAGAAATATATAAAAGAATGCTCAATAGCACATAACTAGAGTGCGGTGCAGTACTAAAAGAACAAGGAAAATACGTACATACATACATACGTATTTAAGTGACAAAAACCCCAAAACATACGTCAGAGCAAACGAGGACTAGAAGCAACGTGGGGACAGACTACAAACTCAACACGGAAAACATCAGAGAAGGAATAAAAACCAAAAAGAGAAAAACGACATAGAGAGAACACATAAGTATTGCCCAAAAACCCTTGGCGGAGGAAAAAGTGAGTCCTTTCCAATTAAATTTTTAATAAAATTATCTATGCCCATATATATGTTTAATAGGGTGTGTCATTCTGAGTCAACCTTTTTTTTTCAACTGAAAAACAAGCTAAAAACTTTCGAAAATGTGAAAAAGAAAGTCACTCAAAAGATGAGCTCTTAATATTAATATCTTCAGTATCGAAGTCGATTAAGAATCGATTCTTGACATTCAAAAAATCGATTATTTTGCGAGAAAACTCGATTCTCGAGTAGAATAGAGTTTACAATCCCTACTGGCAGCCATCGCGTGCACATATAATAACCTCCGCACAATAACCACCACAAAAAACATGATTTTTTTTTCCATGTACCTGCGTATTGCTTATTTTATGTTTCCAAGCACACTGTAATTTTTCCAAATCAAAAAAAAAAAATAAAAAAAATTTTCAAGTCAAGTATTATTACTTGCAAGTTTTGGTGACACCCCTTGGGTTAAAAAAGCAACAAGCAGGATCGCATAATAAATAAGCAAAGGCGAACAAAAAAGAAAATGCAAATACATACATATGTACACATATAAGTAAAGGTACTCAATTGTATAAAAGATACATACATATGTGCATATACATAGATACAAAAAATTTATGGGCCATCAAACTTCCCGCGCCAAATTTTATATTCCGTAATTAATATACATACACCCGCGGCCAAGCATAACTGACCACTTGATTTTTTTCACTATTTTCAATTTTTTCGTTCTTTGGGTAACTTTTTTATGGATTTAATAGAATACGGGGAATATATCGATGGGTCGAATATATTTGGTTAACTGTTGACTTTAATCTGGTCCATTTGTAAAATTAAATTAAGACAACTTTTTTTATTTGCACACAAGTCTTTGATTTCATTATTATTAATTCTTGTAATAACTTAACAAAATTTTTTGTTTCAATTGAAAATGGAATTACAACATATTCAAAAAGAATAACGGGAAATCTAATATGGCGTCGGTCCACCTCTAGCGGATATTACAACTTCGATACGAGCAGGCATTGACCCAACAAGTTTCTCCAAAGCACTGCTTGAAATTTCCTCCTCCCAAACACTTTTTAACATTTTTTTTAGTTCTGGTTTACTTTTACTTTTTTGACACAACTTATTTTTTTTCTAATATTTTATATTTGTGTAAGTTAAAGATCACTTCGTTAAAACTTAACGGAAAAATTCCATTACCGCAACAAGTACCGTTACGCTTGGCCGCGGGTGTACATATATTCATAGACATATGGTACATACATAAATCAACTGTATTAAGGAAAATTTTTGAAAAACTGTTGTTAAACTATCTGTCTCCAAGCACACTACAAAAAAAAACAAAATTTTTCAAAGTCAAGTATTCTTACTTGCAAGTTCTGGTGATACCCCTTGGGCTAACAAAGCAACAAGCGGGATCGCTTTAACATAAGGGCAAAGGAAGAAGAAAAAAAACAAAAACAACATAACTGTGGATATTTATGTATGTACATACATATACATATGTATGTATATCGCGATCCAACTATTTCTCTCCTTTATTTATCTTACGTTTTCTCTCTCTCTCTTAAGCCATTTACAACCAAGGAGTCAAAAAATAAGTTTATTTAAAATTTTCAGTTTTTTATTGATTTATACCATCGCAGAGATGAACAAAAAAAAAAACAAAATTTTGCTGTACCCACACGAGTACAATGGTCAAAAGTGTCGCGTTCCACGCACAAAGCAGTACCACATAGCTCGCAAATCCACCTGATTCGTTAATGGCAGACTCTGCATCTAAGAGGCTTGAGGATTCTCTTTGGAAAATGTGATCCTCCAGCTGTAGAAACACTTGGAGTAACGCGCGCTTAGAATATCTTTTCAATGTGTAGTGTCGTAGGGAGTATCGCGTAATGTCACGTTGAAACACAAGCAAATCTTTGGTACTATTATTCACGTCTTTGTACAGCTTCCAAGCGTTTACCATTGTGGAGCACATCATCGAAGTAAACTGCGGCCACCACCATTTTTTGCCTCGAATCCCAATTTTGTATACATTTACGGCCTGATCATGTAGATCAACACCGCCCATACCGTGGTTGTAATTTGAAAGTAAATTTGGCTGAGGTATACTTATCTTTTTTTGTTCCAGTTTTGACCAACGCTTTACGTATTTCAACGGTTTAACCGTATTAAAATTAGTTCCCATAGTTACGACATTATTGTCATTCCACTTGACCAACAATATTTTATTATTGTGGTCGTATTTGATCTCGAAATATCCTCTTGCTTGTTTTTGGAAATATTTTTTTGGATTCAAAGGACATTTTTTAGTTCTATTTTCTCTCGTTGTTCCTACGGCTTTGAAGTTTTTCTCACGCAACATACGTAGAAGTTCATAACTTGTGAAAAAATTGTCAAAATAGATAATATAATCGCTTGGGTTATTTATGGTTTTTATTAGATCGAACACAACTTGAGATCCAAGGGGAAGATGTCTTGTATCACTATCAACATTTTTAGCACCACAGTAAGTATCAAAATGGTACAAGTACCCACAGCTACTTGTGAGCATCCAATTTTTAAATCCGAATCATACGGGCATTCCTTTGCTGAATTGTTTCGCTGAATGGTGGCCAAAATATTTTACCATTGCCTCGTCAAATGAAAGCTTTTCGTGCATAAAACCCCACCTTTGAAACTTTTCGCATAATAGACGGTGGGCGAGTTTTTGCCATTTTCTCAGACTTGTCAATTTCATTATTGTTTGTAAAATGAATGTGGCGTTTTATTTCCAAAAATCTGTTTTTAGAAATGTAATTGCTTGCAAGAGGTGATAACGTGTCTTCATCCAATTGCCAATACATAGATTCTTTTGGCATTGAATGGTATCCAGAGTAAAATAAAATGCCTAAAAAGACTTTTAGATCATCTTCGTCGCATATAAATTTATGCGAATATTTTTGAGAAGCATACAAATGAGTTTGTTCTATGATCAGTTGTACAACATCTTTATCAAACAGTGTATCAAATACCTCAACGGGACTTCTACCATCCAAATCCATTTTCATCTTATTTTCTATATACATATGTATATAGTAGTCGAATCCTTTGTCAAGTTGCATGCTTCGTTGTTCCAAATAGGGCTTACAGAACGTATTTCAGCACCCATTCTTTGTAGCTGGGCAAGCGGTATTTCATCTTCGCTGTCAAAGTTTATGCTGTTATTGAATACAGTACAAATAAGAATTCATATTTTTGGACTACTATATAATAATTGTGCTTAAGCATTCCTATATAAACAATGTAATATTTATTTTATATTCATTTGTGGTTTTGCGCGCAATAGATGAGCATTACTTACGCCTCCTTTACACTACTCGCGAAGTTAAACGTATTTCTCAAAGCAAAACAATGTCGGAAGTAAAAAAGAAGAGACGGCAATACTGTGCGGAATACATTAAATTCGGATTCATTGAAAATCCCACAAGCACATCCTCGCCTTTGTGTCTTCTATGTCTAAAAACATTTTCGAATGAAGCAATGAAGCCTTCACGACTGCAAGATCATTTGAATAAAATGCATCCAGATAAGAGAGACAAGAATGTAGCATATTTTCAAGACCTAGAGAAGAAGCTGCTAAGCAAGATGACGACGGACTTCGAGCTTCGTACAATATCTCTTTGTTAATTGCTCAAAAAGGCAAACCACATAACATCGGAGAAGAGTTAATATTGCCAGCAATAAATGAAGTAATAACTACCGTGCTTCATAAACCGGCCGCAGATATTATCCGAAAAATTCCTTTGAGTAATAATTCTGTGCAAAGACGAATTGATGAAATGGCTGAAAACATTGAAGAATCATTGTACGATCACCTGAGGTCAAGTCAATTTTTAATTCAGCTGGATGAGTCCACTTTACCAACTAATGAAGCATTGTTGTTGTCTTGCGTGAGGTTTATTAAAGATGAGAAAATATGTGAAGAACTATTATTTGTAAGAAATTTAGAGACCGATACAAAAGGCGAAACCATATTCAAAATATTGGAAAAGTTTTGCGATGAGAAAGAAATTCCTTTGAAAAATATTATTTCAGTTGCAACGGATGGCGCTCCGGCTATGACAGGGTGCCATAAAGGCTTCATAACGTACTTAAAAAATAAAATTCCAGATGTCATTGGTGTACATTGCGTTATTCATAGACAACATTTAGTTGCTAGAAACTTAAGTGAAAAACTATTTCAATCACTGCAATATGTCATCAAAGCAGTCAATAAAAACCGCAACAGCTCTTTGAATGATAGATTATGTCATCAGATGTGTTACTAACGACGAGAATTTCAACCGCTTGTTGTTTCATACTGAAGTTCGTTGGCTATCAAGAGGCAATTGTCTGACTCGATTCTACAACCTGTTTGACTCTGTTATAGAGTTCTTGGAAACTAAAGATACAGAATTTCAAGACAAGCTCATAACATCAAAGAATGATATAACTTACATGACAGACCTGTATAAATTGTTCAACGACATGAATCTCCAACTGCAAGGCGATAAACTAAATTTAATTAAAACAAAAAACGTCGTTGCTGCTTTCGCAGCCAAACTGCTTCTACACAAAAAGAATCTGAGCAGACGTGAGTTTCACAATTTTCCGAATTTATCAGTATCATGCAGTAACGACGAATTGTTTGCCTACTGCCAACATTTGGAAAACCTCCACATTGACTTCACCGAACGATACCAGGACATTTTGAACTTGGAAATACCAGACTGGGTGTTGGATCCGTTCTCAAATGTCAACACAGCAATGTCACCTCAGCTGGAAGAAGAACTTATAGAATTGACAACAAACGAGGAAATAAAAATCAAGTTCAAAAATGTTTACCAAGAATTTTGGCTACAAAAACCGATCTCGCAATTGTACCCTGGATTGTGGTGAATCGTTCAACGATTCTTGATAGCATTCCCATCGTCATATTGGCGTGAACGTGGATTTAGTGCTGTGACAACACTGCTTAATAAAAATAGAAATCGTTTGCTTGTTACCGAACGTGGCGACTTGCGACTGTTCTTGAGTAAATTGGAACCTGATATTAACAAAATTATTAAACAGCATCAGATTCATCCTTCACATTAGTTTTTATATATGGATCGATTATTTTAGTTTTATTTTTAAAAAATATTCTCTGTTTTAATATTATAAAGTTGTGTTTCAATAATCATTCTTATTGGCAGGTGGTACCCGTAAGAGTTAACTTGAGACCTAAGCGCCGTTGTATGTTACCTACTGCGCTTAGGTTTCAAGTTGTTGCTTATCATACTTGTTGCAGCTCTCTGATTCAAACTCCATACCGTTAGGAAAAAAAACGAACAAAGGGGAAAAGAAACGAATAAAGGAGAAAAGAAACGAACAAAACAGAGTTGCAATTGTTTTGTCGTGGCGGATTGCCATACATTTTAAATTGTTTTCAAATATAACTGGCAAAATAAAAAAAGATCGCGATAAACATTGCAAAATATGTAACCTCAATGCTGTAAAAAAATCGAGGACTTCGCTCAAGTTGCAAATGTTTGGTCGTTACTGTAAGTACTATGATATAAGAGTCATAGCTCAATTAGATGGTAGGCTTATAATTGACCAGAACAAAATTATTGTAGCAGTAAAATCTTTAATATACACAATTGTAAAACAGAAATTACAAAAACATATTATTCCAAGCGAAGCCAGGTCCTTCTCCACTTGGTCCTTCCAACGGAGTGGAGGTCTTCCTCTTCCTCTGCTTCCCCCGGCGGTTACTGCGTCGAATATTTTCAGAGCTGGAGTGTTTTCGTCCATCCGGACAACATGACCTAGCCAGCGTAGCCGCTGTCTTTTAATTCGCTGAACTATGTCGATGTCGTCGTATATCTCGTACAGCTCATCGTTCCATCGAATGCGGTATTCGCCGTGGCTAACGCGCAAAGGACCATAAATCTTTCGCAGAATTTTTCTCTCGAAAACTCGCAACGTCGACTCATCAGTTGTTGTCATCGTCCAAGACTCTGCACCATATCGCAGGACGCGAATTATGAGTGACTTATGGAGTTTGGTTTTTGTTTGTCGAGAGAAGACTTTGCTTCTCAATTGCCTACTCAGGCCGAAGTAGCACCTGTTGACAAGAGTTATCCTGCGTTGGATTTCTAGGCTGACATTGTTGGTGGTGTTTACGCTGGTTCCAAGATAGACGAAATTATCTACGACTTCAAAGTTATGACTGTCAACAGTGACGTGAGTGCCAAGTTGCGAGTGCGACGACTGTTTGTTTGATGACAGGAGATATTTCGTCTTGCCCTCGTTAACATATTGTATATTAAAAAAAAACATGTTTGTCAGAAATTTAAATAAAAAAAACAAGAAAATGTAAAAAATGAAAAGAAAAAAATTTGCAGATAAAAGAAATAAAAGCAGGAGCAACATTAGTTTCGGAAAAAAACATTGTAGGCAATCACACATTAATTGGAACATATTTAATAACATTTGAAAATAATACAGTAATAAATGATCAAACTTATGAAAATATTGAGACAAAAATTTGGAAATATTTTAAAAATACCATATCAATAATTTTTAAATTTTAGAATATATTGAAACAACTAATAAACTGTTAAAATTAGATAATATACATATTTTAGGAGAATGTAACAAGGACATCACAGTTCATTCATTTTTTTGTACTTTTTATCATTCTTTCATAACTTACATAATATTAAAATAAAAAAATTTCGTGGAATTCCCCAACCAATCGAAAATGTGCAATTGCAAGAAGTCACATATAATGCTCTTTTTGACCAAATATATAAATTAACTCAAAATAATGAATCGAGGACATTAATCTTAGGAACGCGGAAGTTAACGACAGCCTCTTAATAGCAACTTTAAAGTAGCTGGAAATATAATTGAATCTTTGCATTTTGTAATTATACATCCTCATAAATAACAAGTAAGAAAGAGCTAAGTTCAGATGCAACCGAATATTTTATACTCTTGCCCCTTGCAAGAATCAAAGCCAGGGAAATACTTAAGGCGTAAAACGGCAACCAGAGGATCGAAATCCAAGCAATTATATATATATATATATATATATATAAACATTTATATATATATATATATATGTGTGTGTGTGTGTATAACATATATATAATATATCGGAGTTTGAAGAAGTAGTGACCCGATTTTATCTATTTTTCTCAATAACAGATACCAAAAGACCAATCATATATAGTAATGATATTGATATCATCAGCCTTAACACCCGCGCCGTTAGTTCTGCTTTCTCCAGACTGGACAAGGAAGCAAAGAAAATGGGTCTTGCAGTGAACGAGGGCAAGACGAAATATCTAGTGTCATCAAACAAACAATCGTCGCACTCGCGACTTGGCTCTCACGTCACTGTTGTCAACGTCTGTTGTGTTTAACGTGGGATCCTACTGTCGACAGCTTGACTCCACGGTGCTCAAAAGCACAACGGATCAATACAATGCGTCGATCAGCGTCCTGAAAATTGGGTAAGCATTTTCAGTACCAATTGGCAGTGTGGCATGGACACACTAACCACCTTGGTAGGGCTCGAGGCCCATCTAAAACCTCTGCCGTACTTTGGGTCCGGCACCCGGTTGCAATGCAACTCCACATTCAACTGACAGAGTCAGTTCTTCCCGCGATTTGGGTTTTAACCACAGTCACCACGAATCTCCACAAAGGGCCAAGCCCAATAAGCAGATTGGAGTTACCTCCAAGGGCTACTGCTCCCCGTGGTACCAGGTTAAAGTCATTGGTATGACCTTGTAGCCGAAGCTACGACCAGTTTAGCTTCCACACAGCTCTGACTGGTGGCCAGGATCTCAGTCGCCTCTTACGACAGGCATGCCTTACCGCGGGTATATTCGGTTTCCCCTCGAACCCGGAGGGGTCCCCCCGTACCCGCAGGGGGAGTCACAGTTGACAGTCATAACTTTGAAGTTGTAGATAATTTCGTCTATGTAGGAACCAGTATAAACACCACCAGGAGGATGGAGTCATATGTAGAAGTTCACTCAAGTGAGGAAAGTTCTCTGATCGCCATTCACTTGGGAATGGCCAGAAACGATTCTTTTACATATGACTCATGCAGCTCACTACTTCCGGTCTTTGACCAAGTATCCTCTGGGTAGCCTAAGAACATCACAGGGTTGTGCGCTGGGTTTAGGACCCGCCACGTAAAAAATCTTACCAATGAAAATTAGCAATCAGCCTCGGTTGAGAGACCCCCCTTTTGATGACGGTCATGGCAAACGAAATAAGGACTACGAATTGAAGGCATGCACCTGGAATGTCCGGTCCCTTAATTGGGAAGGTGCCGCTGCCCAGCTGGTTGATGTCCTCGTAAAAATAAAGGCTGACATCACCGCCGTCCAAGAAATGCGATGAACGGGGAAAGGACAGAGACGAGTAGGTCCTTGTGACATTTACTACAGTGGCCATATAAAGGAGCGCAAGTTTAGTGTAAGATTCGTGGTGGGAGAGAGACTCCGTCGCCGAGTACTATCATTCACTCCGGTGAATGAACGTCTAGCCACAATCCGCATCAAAGCGAGGTTCTTCAACATATCGCTGATTTGCGCCCACGGCCCGACGGAAGAGAAGGACGATGTGACCAAAGATGCCTTTTATGAGTGCTTGGAGCGCACTTATGAGGGCTGCCCCCGCCACGATGTCAAAATCGTGCTTGGCGACTTTAACGCCAGGGTGGGCAAAGAAGGTATCTTTGGCACTACGGTCGGTAAATCCAGCCTCAACGAGGAAACATCCCCAAATGGGTTGAGGCTTATCGACTTTGCCGGGGCCCGAAATATGGTTATCTGTAGAACTAGATTCCAGCATAAGAAGATTCATCAAGCTACCCGGCTGTCTCCGGATCAAAAAACTGCCAACCAGATCGATCATGTTGTGATAGACGGAAGACACGTTTCCAGTGTTTTAGATGTGCGTGCGCTCCGAGGTCCTAATATCGACTCCGACCACTATCTTGTTGCAGCTAAGATTCGCGAGAAGCTGCAATCACAACAGACAGCCGAACGATTTTCTACGAAAAAATGCGGCGGCTTACAGAGGGTTTCAAGACCGGAGCATACTCTTGTAGAACCCCCAAAGGTGATCTAGTCACTGATGCCCAAAGCATACTTAAATTATGGAGGGAACACCAGAAGAAAGGGAACCCGAATCCCCAATCGATGACGATGGAGCAGACGTTCCATTACCCCACCATGAAGAAGTTCGAATAGCAATTGCCCGCCTGAAGAACAACAAAGCGGCAGGGGCCGACGGATTGCCGGCCGAGCTATTCAAACACGGCGGCGAAGAACTGATAGGGAGCATGCATCAGCTTCTTTGTAAAATATGGTCGGACGAAAGCATGCCCAACGATTGGAATTTAAGTGTGCTATGCCCAATCCATAAAAAAGGAGACCCCACAATCTGCGCCAACTACCGTGGGATTAGCCTCCTCAACATCGCAATTAAGGTTCTATCGAGCGTATTGTGTGAAAGATTAAAGCCCACCGTTAACAAACTGATTGGACCTTATCAGTATGGCTTCAGACCTGGAAAATCAACAACCGACCAGATATTTATCATGCGCCAAATCTTGGAAAAGATCCGTGAAAGGAGAATCGACACACACCACCTCTTCGTCGATTTCAAAGCTGCTTTCGACAGCACGAAAAGGAGCTGCCTTTATGCCGCGATGTCTGAATTTGGTATCACCGCAAAACTAATACGGCTGTGTAAGCTGACGTTGAGCAACACCAAAAGCTCCGTCAGAATCGGGAAGGACCTCTCCGAGCCGTTTGATACCAAACGAGGTTTCAGACAACGCGATTCCCTATCGTGCGACTTTTTCAACCTGCTTCTGGAGAAAATAGTTCGAGCCGCCGAACCAAATAGAGAAGGTACCATCTTCTATAAGAGTGTACAGCTGCTGGCGTATGCCGATGATATTGATATCATCGGCCTTAACACCCGCGTCGTTAGTTTTGCTTTCTCCAGACTGGACAAGGAAGCAAAACAAATGGGTCTGGCAGTGAACGAGGGCAAGACGAAATATCTCCTGTCATCAAACAAACAGTCGTCGCGCTCGCGATTTTGCACTCACGTCACTGTTGACAGTCATAACTTTGAAGTTGTAGATAATTTCGTCTATCTTGGAACCAGCGTAAACACCACCAACAATGTCAGCCTAGAAATCCAACGCAGGATAACTCTTGTCAACAGGTGCTACTTCGGACTGAGTAGGCAATTGAGAAGCAAAGTCTTCTCTCGACAAACAAAAACCAAACTCCATAAGTCACTCATAATTCGCGTCCTGCGATATGGTGCAGAGTCTTGGCCGATGACAACAACTGATGAGTCGACGTTGCGAGTTTTCGAGAGAAAAGTTCTGCGAAAGATTTATGGTCCTTTGTGCATTGGCCACGGCGAATATCGCATTCGATGGAACGATGAGCTGTATGAGATATATGACGACATTGACATAGCTCAGCGAATTAAAAGACAGCGGCTACGCTGGCTAGGTCATGTTGTCCGAATGGACGGAAACACTCCAGCTCTGAAAGTATTCGACGCTGTACCCGCCGGGGGAAGCAGAGGAAGAGGAAGACCTCCACTCCGTTGGAAGGACCAGGTGGAGAAGGACCTGGCTACGCTTGGAATATCCAATTGGCGCCACGTAGCAAAAAGAAGAAACGGCTGGCGCGCTGTTGTTAACTCGGCTATAATCGCGTAAGCGGTGTCTACGCCAGTAGAGTAGAAAGGAGAAGAAGTTATATTGGGACCATGTTAAGTTTTTGCCCAATTTTATCTAGTTTTGGCAAAGTCAACAGGAAGTTCGAAAATCTTTATATTATTTTCGGTAACAATGTAGCATTATTCGTGCTAAGTTTTATCCCGTTATATTAGTTGCTTCTTGAAGTGTGTACTGGAAAGTGAAAGAAGCAAATTAGCAATTTTAAATTGAGCTATATGGGAGGTAGACGTGGTTGTAGTCCAATTTCGCCAATTGTCGCACCGTAAAATAGGAAGAAGAATGCCACGAAATAAATTAATTCGAAATCGGTGGGGCGGGTACCAAGATAAAAGGTTTTACCATTTTCACACGTCGGAAGAAGTTCTTAAAATATTTGCGCTAAGCAAATTTGGTCGTTGTAGCTTCAGTGGTTTAGGGGATATGTGCGTTAAACTTATTAGAGGACCTACGGGGCCAAGCCTACCTTTTCAAAATTTTTACCCATAAGTGCCCCTTACTACTGCGATCCCCTGTTAATTTAGTGTTATTTTATGGCATTTTATAGGTTTTCGGTTAATATCGTTTTATGGGCGTGGCAGTGGTCCGATTAGGCCCATCTACGAACTCGTAATCTTTTTTACTAAGGAATGCACATACCAAGCTTCATCAAGATATCTCAACTTTTACTCAAGTTACAGCCTGCACGGACGGCCGACAGTCACCCGGATTTTAACTCGCCTCGTCATCCTGATCATTTATATTTGTACACTATATCTATCTCGGTTAGTTTTAGGTGATACGTAGAACGTGAGGTGAACAAAACTATTACCCACTTTGAGCAACATGTTGCTAGAGTATAAAAATGTTGAGAAAGATTATTCGATGGCGTCCAATCAATTTTGGGATCTTCTTGACTTATATTAAAAAAAAAAATCGAATGACATATGTAATAGGTGTGATATGTGATATTAGCTCGACAGTAAAAGCTAAATTTAATATATTAGGGGTTGGTAAACTGAGCCTTAGTCGCCTGCCCCAAAACACACCTACACCCATCGCTAACACGCTACACTCACCACACTCACCTCGACCTCACCACAATCCACATCAACACCACCCACACGCGAGCCCAGGATCCACACATGTAAACACATACCACACTTGGTTCCACTCCACATAAAAAGGGTCAGCATATCCACATGCCAGTTCTGAATCGTCCGCTTTTGAACTTACACGTCGCTTTTTTGGTACCGCCAAAACAAAGAGACAAATTTTATCCTCAATGGCAAAACTTTTCGACCCCGCAGGATGGCTTTCGCAAATTATGATACAAGTGAAAATCTTGATTCAAGAATTTTGGCTAGACGGAACAGGCAGGGACGAACAAGTGAAACCTCTTCGCTTAGAAAAGTGGTCCCAGTTTGCTAATAATTTGAAAAACATCTCGCAGATACAAATTCCACGGTAAGTAAACTAATCCTCCGAATACAAAGTGGAACTACACGGCTTCTGCGATTCCTCTGAAAAGGCATATTGTGTCACTATATATGTGCGCACCCAAAGCGACACCACAACGACAAGCCACCTCCTAGCGGCAAAAACAAAAGTCGGACCTCTAAAAACGTCTACCACGACTTGAACGCTACTACTTAGTAAAGCTGGTTTCCATGGTGCAGACCCTCTTGAACATGGCAAAATACAAATTATATCTATGGTCCGATTCCGAAATCGTTCTAGCCTGGTTAGAAAAGTCACCACACTCGTGGAAAACATACATATATTTCTAATCGAACCTCTCAAATCCTTGACCTAGTAGGAGCAGCCACATGGCGACACGTAGCCAGTGCCGACAATCCTGCTGATCTAGGTACAAGAGGGTGCAAGCCCCTGGATCTTGCCACCACCACGCTCTGTTGGAATGGCCCCCGATGGTTAACCGAATCCACAGATTCTTGGCCACCATCGGCAATGCGCAACATGATTGCCCCAGAAAGTCGAAAATTCGACACCTATCATACAATATTGGATGATAATGAAATCCTTGAACGATTTTCATCGTACCCCCAAGCCCTCAGTGTAGTCGCATATATGCTCAACTTCATAGAGCAACTTAAACTTAAAGTTAAAGGAGTAACTTACCCCCATTGCGATACATCAACCCAAACGCGATACATCAACCCAAACCCAAACTACTTCAGTCGCGACATATCATTACTCAGAGAGTCGAAGCCGATTGATAATAAGAGCTCACTCTTAGTTCTAAGCCCATTTCTAGACACGAAAAGTCTACTTCGTGTCAATGGTCGGCTTGCTAATTCAAGCTGATTTACAACGAACGCCACCCCATAATAATATCTGAGAAGTCTCCATTTGCCACATTATTCCTGAATTACATCCATATTATTACGCCAAGAGTATTATATTACCCGTCTTAAGCCCCAAATCAAGAAGTGCATATTCCTGTGCAAGATCGGCATTATGCACCAGCAGAAACGCACGCTGCAATTTCGCTCTGCTTTTCACCACCACCGGTGTCGATTTTGCCGGGCCTTTTCAGATAAAGGCGTCCATGCTAAGATCTCCCACTTTCATGAAAGGCTAAGTGGCTGTATTTGTATGTTTCACAACAAAGGCAGTACACCTTAAGCTATGTACTAATCTGACGACGGAGAATTTTCTCGCGGCATTTGCTCGCTTCGTCGCTCGACGTGGCTTCCAAAATCTTGAGCGACAATGGCAAAACATTCATAGCAGCCCAACGAGCCACAGAAAAACAGTTTGTGGATTTCTTTCTTTCCTGATATCATACAAAAGTACGCCCCCCAAGGTATCTGTACAGATGAGCATCCTCCCCAAGGCATCCACACACACACCACACGATCACACCACATCAACTTCACAACATTGACACGCACCTTCATCATACCCACGTCACAAACCACCAAAGCTTACATTCCACCCTACACACCAACCAACCACATCACACCAGCTGATTCCACACACAAGAGAAAAGAAAAGGGGACCAAAAGGACAACTGCAACTCACTTCGCTTTCGACTTTAACCGCGACTTGCACGCGTGGGCAAATACCTCGAACGAGCGTTTTCTTCAATATCCAGTTTTTCGCAAGTTAAATCCCCAGTTTTTTCGGCAATCCATATCCAGTTTCTCGGCAGTTAAATCTCCAGTTCTTCATCCAGTTTCTTCGGCAGTTAAATCTACAGTTTTCCGGCAATTAATATCCAGTTTTTTCGGCAGTTAAATCTACAGTTTTTTCGGCAATCAATATCAAGTTCTTCGGCAGTTAAATCTCCAGCTCTTCATCCAGTTTCTTCGGCAGTAAAATCTACAGTTTTCCGGCAATTAATATCCAGTTTCTCGGCAGTTAAATCGCCAGGTTTTTCGGCAATCAATATCAAGTTCTTCGGCAGTTAAATCTCCAGTTCTTCATCCAGTTTCTTCGGCAGTTAATCTCCAGGTTTTCGGCAGTGCATAGTGTTATAAGCATTTTTCTTACTCATTACTTTTTATAACGTTAACATTCAAATTGTGAAGATCCTGATAAAATACCTACAATATACCTATACACGCGTATACCCATTTTAAAACCAATTCGTCAATTCGCCAATTTCATTTTGTTTGTTTTTACAAAACAGTGAGAAAATAGAAAAGCATTTGCAGTGCACAGTAAAAACGGTGAGTTAGTGAAAAATACAGTATCAATTGGCAATTTATACCCCCAAGCACTCCTCATATGTGTGGTTTATGGGAATCAGCTGTAAAGAGCTTCAAATCTCATTTAAAGAAGCTAGCCGGCAGCTACAAACTTAATTATGAACAACATTATTAGCTAAAATCGAAACCGTTCTCAACTCACGGCCACTCACGGCACCCTCGCAAGATCCCTCCGACTTCACAGCCCTAACTCCAATTTAACTAATTTTCTAAAAGGAGCACCCATTCTGGCCACACCTGAGCCAGGCGTTGAGTCGCTATCCTTATTAAATAGATGGGAAAGAATTCAAATTCTCCATCATAATATCAGCAGCCGATGGAAAGAAGACTATATTGCAATTGCAAATATGCAAGACCATTTGCACGATTGTGAATTGCCCTAATATAAAGACCTCCACAAGAGGTACCGATGGAAAAGTACAGAAAATGCGCCAGAAGTTGGAGATTGGGTCCTGAATCATGACGATTGTCTGCCACCTACCGAATGGCGGCTGGGCCGCATAGAGAAGCTTTACCCAGGCTCCGACGGTCATATTCGCGTAGCCGATCTACGTACGTAATACGGAAAGCTAACAAAACCGCTCGTCAAACTATGCTTCTTACGTGGTCGATTAACTTAACGACCCACTCATGCCGCATAACGTGTCAGCAATGTTCATATGCCCATATTTAACAAAATTCTAATTCAAAGAAAACTCTTCCATACAGATCAATATGGATGCAGACATGCCATGCTCGACACCAACCACTCGTTCGGATGTCAATGTGCCACGCCAAACGGCTGCCCCAGTTGCAGCGCCCCGAACCACCACACCAACGGCTCCTCGTAGTGAAACGGTAGCATTGCGTCAACACCCACACTAGTAGCATACCCATAGCGCCTTCGATGCCCTATATATCGTCGACCCCACCGCTTGCCACAATGCGCCATCTTTAAGGGATGCCACCTCAGCAACGCCAGCTGGTCGTCCAAGCGCACAGCCATTGTCTTAATTGCCTGACGCCTACCCACCACACACAGGATTGTACCTCGGTTAACCTGTGCCAGATTTCTATGCGACCGCATCACACCATGTTGCACCGAACCACTAGGAACGACATCAGTCAACATCCTGCCGGCCGCAACCGCGGCGCAGTACAACGACCGCCATAAAGCCAGGATGCACGGTCCCGTCGAACAATAGGGTGCACGAATTGCAGAATTTTCCACTTGGTGCAACGGCACAACAAACACGCGCAGAAAATTATTTACAAATATGTCAGACCAAAACCCATGTTTATTTTCGTGCAATGACACGTAAAAATATAATTGCAACCCTGTTTTAGCTGTCATTTTACATAAAGACATATTACGTCGTTAAATTGTTGGCGAAGGTAAGTTTAAAATAGATTTTATACTTTCTACTTAAATTATACAGATTTGTTTCAGTTTTTTGTTAAGAACTGATACAGAATGTGTGCCAATTCATAATAGTCATGCACAACAGTCATTCTCAATAAATCACTACATTCTGTAATGGGTGCTCTCTTGGCCTTGCATATTTCGGTATAGGATTTTTGCATTCTTACAAGAGCAAGAGAATCCTCATATTGAGTTGTTGTTATTAGGGATATGAGGCTTAGGCCAAAGTCTTGACCAAGTCCATTCTAATTCAGCTCTAAACCACCATAATTTAAAAAAAAAACTTGTCCATCGAAATCGAAGGTGGGATACTTCAAGCAAAGTTTAATCTCGTTATATTGATACATATATGTACAAAAAGTGAAATAACCAAATGGAATTTAAAACTGTGTTATACGATATGTGGTTGTAATCTGATTTCGTTCATTTTTGCACAGTAAGATAAAACTAACAGTAAAATGACATACACCAAATTTGTCACTCTGTGTCACGCCCATTTTCCCTTTTTGACTCGGGCTCCTATAAAGCCCTCGCCCAACTCGGGTGTAAAGTCTTGTTTCTGGCGTATTTAGTTATTAATTTATCGCACTTTATGGAGAGGGCCGAGTTTATCATTCGATTTCATTTCATTTTTACACTGTGTGTAGTAGTATTCATGGAATTAGTTCGGAGAGAATTTGGTTTTGGAGATATCTACATTAAACCTTTTAGAGAGCGCAGCCACGCTCATTTTTTTGTTTTAATTTTTAGCCTACAGGTGCCACTTGCCAAAGCGAACCGCTGTGTCATATAACAGATCTATACCTTATTTAAGTGCTTAATTAAGACATTTTATAAGTTTTCGGTTAATGATGTTTTGTGGGCGTGCCTGTGGTTCAGTTACACCCATCGACGAACGCATCCCTAAAAAATCCTCATTTTTTATTTTTATAAGTAAAAAGTAAACATATAAGAATAGAAGGATGAGTGCATTGGGAGGCTGTTGGTTGCCTCTCAATGCACCTGATAGCAGTTAGTGTAGAGAATGAAGTGTAATGACAGACTGTATCAACATGTACTTATGCTGCTAAGAGAAATAATCACTTCTCTCCCAAAGTAATAAAGAAACAAATACAAGTACTAAACATCGGTGCGAGCATCAAACGTCAATAACTTTGCTGGATTAGAGGCTGTGAGTAATAAGCAAGATGAATGTGATGAAACAATTTTCACAACAGCCGATTCTACGCAACGGAATTGACCCGAATTTTGTCCGGCCAAGGGCTGTTATTACATAAATCTAACCCGATAAATAATATAAATATCGGTAAGTCTTAGTTTAAACTTGTTGTCACTGGAACAATGCTTGCAGCAGTTGCTCCGTATCCGCCTGACTCGTGCTGGCATTGAGTCCAACCCGAACCCGGAGGAATTCTTCTGCTGCGTTTGCGCCAAAAGGCTCCATCTAAACTTCGCCTCGTTCAGGCGCCTAGGCGACTTTAATGCGCACCACGATCTTGGATCATTCTTGCCTGTCAAATGATCGTAGGGGAATGGAGCTGACGGAACAGGTAGATGATTCGACGTTCCACACAATGAATGACGAAGCCAGAACAGAACCACCAAAATTAAGGCAACCTGTAATAGCTCGCCCAATATTACGATGGATAAAGCACCACCGGTATGAGTAAGCTTTGGACTACTGTCAAGGCTGTCTAATCCGAAGAGATATGATGACCGACTTGAAAGACAGAGCCAAATGATGCGTTACCCGACGGCTGCGCAAAATTCCAAAAGACTGCGCACCACTTACTTTCACCGGTGAGGAGGTTGAGTGTCATCTCAAGCCGAAATTTTTCAAATCCATTAGCCTTGAAGGAATCAACATGCTGATGCTAATGCATCTAGGCTCGACGAGAGTAAGCTACCTCACCAAGAAAGAGTGGTCCCACTACTGAAAACTGGAAACCCGCCAACAAGTCAAACAGCGAGTCCTATCGTCCGATAACTCTCTTCTCTCCAGCAGTGAAGAAACTTGAGGCCTTGCTAGTCCCAACCTTCACATCACGATCTTATTTCAAAATTATAGGCTATGATCTAATAAGGCGATCATCCTGATGGCAAAGCTCATGAAGGAACAGCCATCTTAATAAAGCGATAAATAAAATATAAAATTGAAAGCGGAAAATTAAGCCCCCAACTTGAAGCGACATGCATCAAAGTTAAATGCGGTTCTTACAATATACATAGTACTTTGTGCAATATATTTTCTGGCACGATTTAGTATAAAAAAACGAATGCCAAGCTATATACAGTTACTCACAAAAATGAGTATACACAGGAGTTCGTAAAATAAATACACATACTATTGAAAATTTAGTGGATAAATATGAATTTTTTTGATGCAAATTTGGAAATAGAAATCTTAGTAACTATAATTTTGCATGAAATAACTTTTTTCTTTAAAATTAACCAAATACTTAATCAAAAAACTAAATGTATTGATAAAATTGGGTCACAAAATTGAGTATACATTTGCATTTTATATGTGGCATCTCTAGTTATTTTTTTACAGTTATGTGATCATGCTCGTATTTAAATACGTTTCAAAGTTTTTGTATTGTATTATCGTTAGATACGCAATTTATTGTATTTTGTGCATTCTTTTCGCCATGGCTGGTACTAGGAAGGAGACAACCATTGAAATAAGGGAATTAGTGATAAAATTGTGCTGTGAAGGTAAATCGTACAGACAAATTGGTCAAATTATTGGTAGACCTCATTGCACAGTCCAAAAAAGTATAAATAAATGGAGATACGAAGAAACATTGCGAAATTCCGGTGGGAGAGGCAGAAAAAAAATTTTGACTGATGTTGATGAGCGTAATATTGTACGTAAAGTGGAATTAAACCTAAAGATAAGTGTTCCCAAATTAACGGTTGAAGTGTCAAAAACAATAAATAAAGAAATATCAACTGAAACAGTTCGTTGTGTTCTTCGAAAAAATAATTTACATGGTCGGATAGCACGTAAAAAGCAATTTATCTCTATCGTAAATAAGAAAAAAAGGCTTGAATTTGCTAAAGCTCATGTTGATAAGCCTTTAAGTTTCTGAGAACGCGTAATGTTCACTGACGAAACAAAAATTAACATTTGGGGATCTGATGGACGACGAATTGTATGGAGAAAGCCAAACACGGAGCTAAGAAGTAAAAATTTAGTTGGGACAGTGAAACATGGCGGTGGTTCAGTTATGCTGTGGGGGTCTATGGGAGCTAATGGAGTGGGCACCATTCAATTTATTGAATGCAACATGACCAAGGAGATTTATTTGAATATCCTGAAGTCAAATTTACGTGCAAGCATGGAGAAAATAAAGCTTCCGTCAGTGTTTTGGTTCCAACAAGACAACGATCCAAAACACACAGCGATGATAGTTAAAGAATGGTTGCTTTATAACGCTCCAAAACAGCTTAAGACTCCCCCACAATCTCCTGATATGAACCCCATAGAGCATTGGCTAAATGAGTAGCGACGTCGCATCACATCTGCATCAATTCACCACACCGAATCAACCATGCACCTCATCACGCGAGAGAAAACCACACATTAACACACATACACGCACATGCACCCAAACGCGATGACATTCCACATTCTAAGTAGAACAAAAGGAAAAGAGAAAGGATCTCGCGCACCTTTTGTCGATACGACGTCGATCAAGTAACAGCTCCGCTTTCGCAGCATCCCGGTTCCGATCCGCTTATCCGAGTGTATATATCTAATATATATTTAACTTAATACCTACGGGTTCCAATATATAATTGATCAGTTTATATTCATATAACATAATTTAACATTGTTAAACTATCCAATACTTCAGCTCAGTTAAACCCATTTTATTATAATAATTGTGAAGTGAATTTCGCAGAAAATAAAAGTTTGTAACGATCTTTGAAATTGGTGCATTTTCTATTAACGAAACGTGTGAGTGGCCTAAAAGGTGAGTTTAATATACATGGTCCTTCGAGCCATAAAGAAAGGCACTGTGGCTAAACAAAGTCAATAAAATTAAAATTTGAAAACAAAAATTAATAAAAATCTTAACGTGAGAAAAAGTGCAGCTATAAAAAACGAAAAGGTAATAAATAACAAGTGACAAAACCAATTAAAAAAGCAAACAACAAAGAACATATATGCCAAAAACCGGTTTTGGCTAGCAGCAAGTGCAGTGACCAAACAAAAGAAAATATAGTATTATACATACATATACACATATATATAATATACTGTGCTACAAAAGTGCATATATAAAAAAGACAAAAATATTAAACAAATAAACAAAAGTGCAGTGCAAAAAGCATAAAAATACGTATATTTAATTAAAAAATAAAAAATTTATAAACATAAATTACTACATCTAGGCCAAAAATGTACGGATAATTTTCTTTTCTGAAAACATAAATAAATAAAATCAAGAAACAAAATTTTACAAACATTTTTAAGAGTTATCCAGTGCGAATAGTTCACATATAAAACAACAAAAATATATAAAAAAAAAACAAGTAGAATACAGTGCTGTGAAAAAAAAAAAATATATATAAATAGAATAATAATAATAATATATATATATAAATAAAAATGAATTGTTGTTCGTTAGTCTGATTAAAACTCGAGAACAGCTGGGCCGATTGAGCTGACTTTGGTTTTAAAATGTTTGTCGTAGTCCAGGGTAGGTCTAAACGGTGAGCAAATAAGGAAAAATTACGAGTAAGATAGAGTAAAACGACAATTCCATTTTCCCATATAAAAGTTGACCACTTACTTGCTGTCAAACATTTGACGGTATTTGTACTCTCAGTTCCACTCGAATTGAAGAACGCATTAAAACAAGACTTTTGAATCGACAACATAATATCAACTTTGCTCATAACATCGTGTATTTAAATTTCAATTTCAAATTTCAAAATATATAAATATAATTAATGTGTTGACATGTTTGATGGTGCCAACCTTACAGTGTTACCAACTCTCAAAAATACTTTTATTATAATAACGGGGCATCTCTGCCTGTGCAGACTCCACATTGCTCATTGCTTACTAGATATAGAATACTACATAGTTTGCCATATATGGTAAGCTAGAAGCTGTCTCTTCAGCAGTTTAACAGCGCAGTTTTCATTTATATGAAAATTTCGAAGAGGCAACATATTCCATTTCCACATATGCCGACGGCATTTTAATTTCGGTAATATGAAAATTAGAAGAGCGAGTTAAGACGGTTGTGTTATATTATAAAAATAAAGTACATTTTCAAAATAACATTTAATATTTAGTATAATATTGTTAATTTATAGAAATATTATGCAAATTGGGTTGGGAAGTCTTAAATTTAATAAACTTATACAAGCATAAATCAAAATATCATTTCTCATTTTAAATTTATTACTTTAATTGGTATATAAAAGTTATGCCACAATTATTATATAATAGTCCAAAAATATAAATTCTTATTTTTCCCAGAAACACATTTGTAAAAAAGGATCTTTATCCTTTGTTATTATCTTATTTTTTCCAAAAATACATTTGTAAACAAAAGGATATTTATCCTTTTTTTATGTTCCACACAAAAGATTTAAGGAGTTCAAGAGCTCAAAACGCGCCCTACATCAGCTACCTACCCGACGGCATTTCCCAAATGATAAAATAAATTTTTCAAGAGCTCAAAGCATACGCTACATCATCTCGAACCTACCTACCCTACGCTTTTGCGCAAATGATTATATCATGATAGCAAATGCCCACATACAGATTTGGCAATGGCAATAACAGTTAGTATTCTATAACTTCTATCTTGTCGAGATGCTCTGTAATAAGTGTATCCGAACGTTCCATTGTTTTGTCATCTCATGTAAAAAGCACGTGTATCCGAACGTTACATTGTTTTGTCCATATAGAGAGAGACTTTTTGCTGCGCTCCTACTTTAACATCCTTGGTTTTGTCATCTCATGTAAAAAAAAGAAACATTTAATTGGAGAAATAAGAAAGTAATAAGTAAGTAATAAGTGTATCCGAACGTTCCATTGTTTTGTCATCTCATGTAAAAAGCACGTGTATCCGAACGTTACATTGTTTTGTCCATATAGAGAGAGACTTTTTGCTGCGCTCCTACTTTAACATCCTTGGTTTTGTCATCTCATGTAAAAAAAAAAGAAACATTTAATTGGAGAAATATTGAAATACTGCTAAAAGTGATTTTCTTCTCGCTGCTTACAATGCCGAGGAAAAGAAAACGACCTGACATAGGTCGTCGAAGTCGTGTAAATGTGCAACGAGCT
The DNA here is from genome assembly GCF_016617805.1 of Bactrocera tryoni. Classification (NCBI taxonomy): domain Eukaryota; kingdom Metazoa; phylum Arthropoda; class Insecta; order Diptera; family Tephritidae; genus Bactrocera; species Bactrocera tryoni. The sequence continues at coordinate 41,203,586 of NC_052500.1, read as the reverse complement.
ACTTTACGCTCCAACCGCACTAATGACCAGCGAGATGCTGATAATGATAACAGTCGTACACGTATGGGAGAATTACGTTCAAGAGTAAATAACTATCAATTGGATAGGGGGAGAATGGAACGAGTTCGTGCACATCGATCATAACAGCAGCGAGCACTGGATAACGAATTTAATCGATTCCGCAGACGCAATGCTCCTGTAAACCTCGATCGAGGAGCATTTTCCTACGATCCGGAATTTGATTATAGTGCCAACAAATCTGTGACGATTGGAGAAATGTCAATCATTTGTCAACATTGTAAAGCATTAAAGTACAAGATTATGTTGTGCTGGTGGCAATGTACAAATGCCTCAATTGGTTCCACCACCTGAACCGTTACACTCATTAGTTAATGGGATGGAAAGTGAGTCTAAACACTTATTGGCTAACATCCAAAAATATAATAATTGCTTCCAAATGACATCGTTTGGTGCAACGCATATAGTACAAGACGGGTTCATGCCTACTTTCAAGGTAGTATACCATAATTGTTTTAGTGAAATTCTAATTTATATTTGTATCACAATTAATTTAACTTGTTCTTAAACAATTACAGATACAAGGACAAATTCATCACCTACGGGGGGCAATGCTGCCAGTGCCAGATGCAGATCATAAATTTTTGCAAATTTATTTTATGGGCAATCAAGATGTGGAAGTTGATACACGTTGTGGTCATAATCCAACCGTCAAGCGAATCATTGTCCAACAACTGCAAACATTTCTTCACGAGAATAATGAATTAGTGAAGATGTTCAAAATGGCACTGGATCGGATGCCATCAGACAGCCATAATATTGTAATAAGAGCCGACAAAACACCTGCTGGAGAGCATGCAAGGAGGTTTAATTCACCGACAATAGATGAAGTGGCTATTGTCGTTGTTGGAGAGAATTTGCAATCAAGAGATATTGTACTTCATCGCCGGAACAATGAATTGAAACGTGTATATGAAACGCATAGAGCTTATGATGCTTTACAATACCCATTAATTTTCTGGCAGGGAGAAGATGGGTACCATTTTAATATCAAAATGGTTAATCCAACAACAGGTAATTAGATTATACAAAATAAAATATTTTATATGTTCAATATATAAATGTATTTTTTTATCATATGTACTTCCAGGTGCTGATACACACAAAAAGTCAGTGCCATGAATTATTATGCATACAGACTCATGATCCGTGAAGGTGAAGTAAATCACATTTTGATGTGTCAACGGCTCTTTCATCAGTATGCAGTGGACATGTACGTCAAAATTGAGACTGAAAGATTGACATACATCCGTCTTAACCAACAGCAGCTTCGATCTGAAGAGTACATTCATCTTCGCGATGCGATCAATGCTGACGGCAATGAAAATAATGTAGGAAGAATGACAATTTTACCGGCCACTTACATCGGAAGCCCGCGCCACATGCACGAGTACGCTCAAGATGCGATGTCTTATGTTCGAAAGTATGGCCGTCCAGACCTATTTATTACATTCACCTGTAGCCCACAATGGATTGAAATAAAAAAGAACTGCTACACAACCAAACACCACTTGATAGGCATGACATCACAGCCAGAGTTTACAAGCAAAAATTAAAATCTTTAATGAATTTCATTACAAAGCATTGTGTGTATGGCCATGTACGTTGTTGGATGTACTCTGTTGAGTGGCAAAAGCGTGGTTTGCCACATGCTCATATATTAGTCTGGTTGGTTGACAAAATAAGGCCAGAAGAAATTGATTCCATTATTTCAGCCGAAATTCCTGATGAAACGGTTGACCCAAAATTGCATACGATAGTAACTAAACACATGATACATGGACCTTGCGGAGTTTTCAACAACAGCTCACCCTGTATGATCGACGGCAAGTGCTCCAAACGGTACCCGAGAAACTTGCTTGCTGAAACCATCTCGGGAATCGATGGTTACCCATTATATCGTCGGCGATCAGTTGAGGACGGTGGACGATCTGTAGATGTCAAGATAAAAGGACAAGATTTTCACGTAGACAATCGTTTGATTGTGCCGTTCTCGTCCATATTGTCCAAAACTTTTGAAGCTCACATCAACGTGGAATTTTGTAACTCTGTGAAATCCATAAAGTACATATGTAAATATGTTAACAAAGGCAGCGACATGGCCATGTTCGCAGTAACAAACACAAATGATGAAGTGTCTCACTATCAGATGGGTCGCTATGTAAGCAGCAATGAGGCTATTTGGCGCATATTTTCGTTTGCAATTCATGAAAGACATCCCACTGTATTGCATTTGCGCAGTTCATTTAGAAAATTTACAACGAGTGTATTTCAACCCAAACAACGCTGTGGATAGAGCGGCACGTCCACCTGTGACCACATTGACAGGTTTCTTCTCAATTTGTGCAACTGATCAATTCGCTCCCACTTTGCTGTATGCTGATATGCGCGCTACTACACATGGAACGCATCATCAAAGTCTTTTCAGCGTCGTAAACAAAGAACACCACTTGAAGGATATGAAAATGTATTTGCCACAGATGCTATAGGCCGTATATATACAGTACATCCTAATAACGATGAATGTTATTATCTTAGATTGTTATTGGTGAATGTTCCTGGTCCGACATCTTTTCAACAATTGCGAACAGTTGATGGACATCTGTGTGCGACTTGCCGTGAGGCGTGCCAATTATTACGGTTGCTTGAAAACGATTCGCATTGGGATGATACGCTCAAGGATTCCGTGATATCTTCATCGCCGCATCAAATTCGCACACTGTTTGCGATTATAATATCGACTTGTTTCCCCTCAAATCCGAATGATATGTGGATGAAATATAGGGATGACATGTCTGAGGATGTGTTGCATCGCGCGCGTTGTGAAACTTTGAATCCTACATTGGAAATTACGGCAGAGATTTACAATTACACATTGATCATAATAGAAGATATGTATTTGTTGATGGCAAATAAAGTATTGTCGTGTTTGGGCCTGACAGCACCCAATCGTGCTATGCAAGATGCATTAAGGGGCTATACCAGTGTGACACTTTCAAAAAAAAAATTTTTTTTTTTGCTTTTTTCGATAGCTTATATATTCAAAAATATCCTGTGAAATCGGCGAGGTCGTATTTTAAATAGTTTTTGAATGGCAGCGTTCTAAATAGCGACCGCTCAGAGGTGCAAACATATATATAAGTGAAACTTTAAACGCGTTTTCTCGAAACGACATTTTTCAAATTTGCTGACATTATAACTCAACGAGAAATTAACCGATCACGGACTTCAAATTAAAACTGGATATAGTTGAATACATTTGCTATACAATAGACTACGATCGATTTTTTTGATTGGTTGAAAATTGTCAATTTGGCATTGAAAAAAAAAAAACAATTTTTTTCGTAAAAAAACGATTTTTTTTTTCAAAATGGCGCCATTTTCTTAATTTTTGATATTTTTCAAAGATCGTAGTCCATTGTATAGAAAATATATTTAAGTTTAATAAACATTTTGAATATTTTTGTTCAATCGACCGGAATCATGCCAGCAGTTGAGGCACTTTTTTTTGGCACTTCCGCAGACAGCACACTACTCCGTTATTTTCCAATATTTTTGTAAATTTTTTTTTTTTTAATATAGCTAAAAATATACTTTATTACGTCCATAGAACGTCGAAACATTCAATCTAGTACTTTCTTTTAAAAAAATTCACGAAAATCGCCTAATTTTTCATGCGTCACACTGGTATAGCCCCTTAAACCATGAGTTGCAAAGAGAACTCGAGTAAGATACTCAAGCTATGACCGAAGCAGTTCGCACAACTGTTCCGCAATTGAACGAAGAACAAAGGATTGCGTACGATCGTTTAACACAAGCTGTAAACAGTGGGTCTGGGGGGATTTACTTTCTTGATTCTCTTGGGGGTACTGGGAAAACGTTCCTAATTTCATTGCTATTAGCAAAGACCCGATCGCAAAATGAGGTAGCCCTAGCGTTGGCTTCATCTGGAATAGCAGCAACTTTATTAGAAGGCCGACGAACTGCACATTCAGCCTTAAAATTACCATTAAACATGTATATCAACGAAACGCCAGTTTGCAACATTGCTGAAAATAGTGCTATGGCGAAGACTCTCCAAGTATGCAAATTGATAATTTGGGACGAATGCACAATGGCCCATAAGAGGTCGCTGGAGGCACTAGATAGGACGTTAAAAGATTTACGTGATAACCAAAACATTTTTGGTGGAGCTATGATACTGTTGTCAGGTGATTTTCGTCAGACTCTTCCAGTAATTCCTCGATCGACTGTTGCTGACGAAATAAACGCATGTCTAAAATAATCAAATTTGTGGCGGCACGTAAAGACACTACAATTAACTACTAACATGCGAGTGTTTTTGCAACAAGATCAAACTGCGACTGTGTTTTCGAAGCAGTTGCTGGATATTGGCAATGGTAAGGTCGCAGTTGACTGCTCGACCGGATTAATGACTTTTCCCACAGATTTCTGTCACTTCACAGAATCGAAAAAGGAGCTTATTCAGCGTGTTTTTCCGGACATTAAACAACAATATAATAACCATGATTGGCTAAGTGAACGAGCAATATTGGCAGCAAAAAACAAAGATGTCGATGATCTCAATGCTACCATTCAGAATTTCCTTCCAGGAGAGTTGTTTACGTACAAATCAGTTGACACGGCCACAAACCAGGATGACGTAGTCAACTATCCTACAGAATTTTTAAATTCATTGGACTTGCCTGGACTACCACCATATAATTTGAAATTAAAAGTAGGGTCAGTTGTCATCATGCTGCGTAATATTAATCAACCTCGACTTTGCAATGGAACGAGATTGGTTGTGAAGAAACTCATGAATAACATCATCGAAGCTAAAATAATCAAAGGAAAATACAAAGGAGAGGATGTCTTAATCCCACGAATACCTATGATTCCAACGGATTTGCCATTTGATTTTAAGAGGTTGCAATTTCCCGTGCGTCTGGCGTTTGCGATGACCATAAATAAATCGCAAGGCCAATCGTTGCAAGTTTGCGGAATAAACTTAAGAGTTTCCCTGTTTCGCTCATGGACAATTATACGTTGCGTGTTCGCGTGTCGGAAATACAACATCCGTATTTATTTACGCACCGCAAAAAAAAAATAAAAATATTGTCTACCAGAAAGCACTATATTAATTAACTGTATATGATCATAACTGTGTTGTATTTAATTTAAGCAAAGATTTGTTTATCATGTTCACAGTCCAGAAACGAGCACATCCAAGAAAATTTTAAATTTTTGTATATGAAGTGCATAAATATAAATAAATGACTTAATATGTATATAATATGTGCATTTGGATCCTTAATGTCAACGTGTATTAGTAACTCCTTATTTACATCAACTTGGCTCCATCTACTTGGGAACCACTTGGCTCGCCAGGACATGATAATATGGGGGAAGTACTAGGCGACTCGGACAAATCTGATTCGATCAGAACATTATCAATGTTAAGCTGCTGGCTGTCTTCAATAACATCAATATCTACCAGAACATTCTTGATGTTGGGCTTTTGGCTGTCTTCAATAACTTGAATGTCCTGTATGTCTTCGGCCGATAAATCTAATTCACAGAATGTCTCCTCAGATGATGAAGATGGCATTGTAGAAACGTGTTTTGGATTAGATAGCAGCTTTTGCTTTAATATATTTTTTTGTACTTTTTCCCTGTTCACGCGTATTATTCGTTCTACATTCTTACCAGACTTGGTACAAAATCTGAAGTTATTATTTTTTTCTGCCGTTCCATCCACTTTTTACAAAACGGACAATGCATTTTAAGGAGTTGAGGGATATATAGCTTCACTATAACTATATTATAGTTGCTTGAATTCTTTATTTTCTCGATGACAGATGTAGTTCTTCTTCTTTTCCTAACCATGGCCATCGTCAAAAAAAAAAAAACGACAGATGTAGTTTGATAGTTATAGTGTAAATATTTGTCAGTATTCACTCAAAAAAAATTTTCTATGGTAAAATGTCACTTGAAATGTTAACGTCTCTTTGCTGTGCATCTATACTATAATTCTTTAATATTCCTAAAAATCTAAAAGCAGCAAATTTCAATAAAATTAAAAAAGTATTGTGTAGTGTGTTTCTGACTTACTAAATATGCCTCCAATAATTAGGCGGTGCGAAGTTCGCCGGGTCAGCTAGTTATATAAATATATGTACTGTATTCTCCCAAAATTCCCTTGAGGCGAGACAAAGTAAGTCATTTCAATTTTTTATGAACATACATATGTAAATATGTATGATATCATACGGTTTTATCAAATATAAAACCTATGTATATAATCCGCTTGATCATTTTCTAAACGGGAACAAAATACAGTTGAAAAAATATATCATCCATATATTTTTATAAATACAAAAGGAAATCATTTACTGCCTTCTAAGCTTACCCTTGTGTATACAAACACACCCACTACAACAGAGAAAAAACAAATTATATTTAAGTATTTACTTGCAAATCTTCCCAGCAATACCTCTTCTGTTTCTTCAAACAGTAAGCAGGATTGCATAAAATAGGTAAGCAAAAGGCATAAAAAGCAAAATTTCCAATGCGAGAATAAATACAAACATACATATTTACATATGCACTCACCCAAATCTTACTTATAAAATACATACATACATACAAACATTCAAATATTAATATATTGAAGCATATACTTGTTAATCCGCAAGTGCAGAGGCTTATGAAGCTACACGCTCTAAACACGGTACAAACAAAAGAGATCAAAAGATCATATAATATCGAAATTTATCACTGAAAGTGATAGCTTTATAAGATATTGCACACGGTTCCAAGCTTCCCTTATTACTGATATCACGGAATCAGTTTTAAATATAAAATTAGAAAGTGTTAACAATCTATGGGCACGTCTTCTGGCAGCGTACGATACAGTACTAGATACTGACGACGCAGAACTCCCAGAAAACACAAAAGCTTCGGCGACAGCCAAGTGTGATAACTGCCGTGATCAGTACGAGTTGACAAAGGGAATGATACCTGAACAAATAAGTTTAGTAAGGCCAAGTAGAGCCACTACTCCCCCTCCCAGAGTAGTTACAACACAAAAAGAAGACCAAGATAAAGGCATGTACCTAAAGGTACCAGCTTCTGATACTGAAGTTTTCAATGGATGTTATGACCAGTGGCCGTCCTTCCGGGACATGTTCACTGCTGTTTATATAAACCATCCTAAACTTTCACAAGCACAAAAGCTATACCATCTCAGGTATAAAACAAAAGGGGAATCAGGCAGTATCGTCAAGCAATTCGCTTTAAATGACGAAAATTTTAAACTGGCTTGGGAAGCACTTGTTGAAAGGCACGAAAATGAAAGGGTTATGATAGAAAACCCAATAAAAACTTTATTGCATTTGCCAAAAATCCAACAAGAAACTAGCCAGGAATTTCAAAACTTACACTCCACAGTGACAAATTGTCTATCAGTGTTAAAAACACAAAATGTATCCACAGAATCGTGGGACCCTATTATAGTAACCATTTGCGCAGAAACACTGCCTGATGCTGCGTTACTACGATGGGAACAATCACTAGTGGAAAGAAAAATAATGCCCACCTGGCAACAGATGAAAACATTCCTCACTGCTCAATTCGAGATAGCTGAGCGAATAGACAAAAAAACTATAAAGCCAAAAAGTCATCAAAATGACTCAAATAAAAACTTGTTCAAACCCCAAGCCAGTAATAACATACAATATAATAGACACGTCAATAAAAGTCACACATTCGTGTCAAATCAAAGTAGTCAATGGCAATCATTGTGTGAACCCTGTAAGGCAGGTCATAAATTAAGATCTTGCGAGAGGTTCAAAAAATTATCCGTTTCAGATAGAAACAATCTGGTCCGTCAACACAAACTTTGCATAAACTGTCTGTCGAATTCTCATATGACAAAAGGCTGTGAAAGCAAATTCAATTGTGTATACTGTCAACGAAGACACCACTCAATGCTTCATGTTACCAATTTTCAAAATGTGAAGAAAAATCCATTTCAAAAAACCACGGGGTTAGTCGCTACAACTGCATCAAGTAATCCCGAAACCTCAAATCCCGGAAAAAGGGAAGAACAACCATGTTGCTCTAAAGCAGCAAAAATTCAAGCGCTTCATTCAGAAAATGAAAGCAAAATTCTTTTACCCACTGCGGTCATCACCATTGAACATAAAGGTGATTTATTCAAACTAAGAGCGTTAATAGATCAAGGCTCTCAAAGATCCTTTATATCATCAAAGGTTCAAAATCGGCTAAAATTGCCAATAAAACATTCCAATTTTCAAATTTCGGGAATGGGCGGAAGAATTATTCAAAATTCTAATAAAATATGCCCAATCACCATAGTTTCTCCAAATGCGGATGTACGAATAGATGCACAAGCCATCGTTCTACCGCAACTTACAAATTTGCTTCCAAGCTATGAAGTAAATAAAATACACTGGGAAAAATGCTCACATCTCAAATTAGCAGATCCCAACTGTCATACCCCATCACAAATCGACATATTATTAGGCAGTGACTTAATACCTCAAATAATTCTTGAAGGTATAGAGAAAATCTGCAATAAATTGTTAGCCCAAAATACAATCTTTGGGTGGATATTAAGTGGCCAAGTCACAGAAAAAATTAATTCTTTTACAACTGAAGTTGAAAATATTTCAAACGAATATTTAAATAATGAACTCAAAAAATTCTGGGAAGTGGAAGAAGTACCCCAGATTACCAAATTTTCAGAAGAAGACCAGGCATGCGAAGCCTATTACCAGTCCACAACAACAAGAAACGAACATGGTCGTTATGTTGTGCGACTGCCATTCAAATCCACCTTTCCAGAAACTATAGCTCTAGGCCATTCTAGAATCTCAGCAGTCCAGCAATTCCTAAGCATGGAAAAAAGCCTGACGAAAAAAATGAGCTAAAATCAGCATATGATAATGTGATGGAGGAATATCTTGACCTCAATCATATGGAAGAAACTGTACCATATGAAAAAATATCCAAAGGTAGATATTTATCTTTTTACCTTCCACATCATGGGGTAATAAGACCAGATAAAATCACAACGAAATTACGAGTGGTGTTCAATGCCTCAAACTGTACGAGCTCAGACAAATCACTCAATGATGTATAATACACAGGGCCAACATTACAACCTGATCTCATGTTGCTAATACTAAATTGGCGCATGTTTAAATACGTTTTTAACGGGGATGTTGAGAAAATGTATAGGCAAATTCAGGTGCATGAAGATGACCAAGATTTCCAACGCATACTCTTCCGCAATTCAATTAATAGTCCAATTAGCGACTACAAACTTAAAACAGTTACCTTTGGCATCAACTGCGCACCCTATTTAGCCATTAGGACATTACATGAAGTTGCAAAAACTTGTGAAACAAATTTACCTTTAGCAACTTCCGTGTTGCAAACTCAAACATAAAGAAAATAACCTCAAATCATCCCGAAATAATCAAAGATATAAGAAAGGAAGACTTATTAGATACTGACTTCCTTAAATTCGAAAAAGCTAGTACAACAAAAACACTAGGGATTCAATGGAATGCGATAACAGATCAATTATCATATACAATTGAGTCAATATCTGCAATGTCCGCCATTACAAAACGACAAATCCTTTCCTCGGTGGCAAAACTTTTCGACCCCGCAGGATGGCTTTCGCCAATAATGATTCAAGCTAAAATTCTCATTCAAGAATTGTGGCAAGATGGCACTGAATGGGATGAACAGGTAAAACCTGTACGTTTAACAAAATGGGTTCAATTTGCTAACAACCTACATACTACATCAGAAATTCGAATCCCTCGATGGGTAAATTTCACCCCTAACATTAACGCAGAATTACACGGTTTCTGTGATGCCTCTGAAAAGGCTTATTGGGCAACAGTCTACACACGCACTCAGTATTCATCTTTTGGTAGCCAAAGCCAAAGTTGCGCCTTTGAAGACACTAAGCCTGCCACGGCTTGAACTAAATGGTGCTCTTCTGTTAGCAAAATTAATTTCAATAGTTCAAACCCATCTCAAATTAAACGATCACAAAATGTATCTCTGGTCAGACTCAGAAATAGTTCTAGCATGGTTGGAAAAACCACCCTATACTTGGAAGACATATGTATCGAATCGCATATCACAAATCTTAGACTTAGTTGGCTCAGCAAAATGGCAACATGTTGAAGTGCAGATAACTCAGCGGATCTGGGGACAAGAGGTTGAAAACCACTTCACCCCACCAGCACTACACTCTGGTGGAATGGTCCCACATGGCTAACAGAATCACAAGAATTCTGGACAAAGTCTCCTGCTCGGAATATCATACCTCCGGAAAGTCGGAAAATAGAAAATTTTCATACCACTCCAGAAGAGGATGATATTCTCCAAAGATTTTCATCATTTCCTCGAGCACTAAGGGTAGTCGCTTATATGCACAAATTCATTCATAAACTTAAACAAAGGGCGAAAAGAATATCAAACAATTCTTACATACAACTAACATATTCCGACTTGCAACATGCCAAGGTCAGTCTAATTTTGTATACACAAACTCGATATTTCAGCAAAGAGAAATCAAAGTTGCTTGAAAAGCGACCTCTCGAAAAGGGAAGCTCACTTCTCGAGTTAAACCCATTCCTGAACGCTAAAGGATTACTACGGGCAAATGGAAGACTAGCCAACTCCAGCCTTAGTTACAATGAACGACATCCCATCATTATCCCAGAGAAATCCCGTTTTACCTACTTATTTCTAATACATCTCCACCAGCTTACACTGCATGGTGAGCATCGCTTGATGCAACAAATGGTCCGACAAGAGTTCTATATACCGCGACTACAGCCACAAATTAAAAGAACCATTTTCATGTGTAAACAGTGTACTATGTACAAGCACAAGATGCGTACGCAGATCATGGCAGCCCTACCACCTGAACGCTGCAACTATGCTTTACCCTTTACCATCACTGGGGTTGATTTTGCTGGACCTTTCCAGATAAAGGCCTCGATGCTAAGGTCTTCCTCATTTAGAAAAGGTTATGTGGCTGTCTTTGTATGTTTTACAACAAAGGCAGTACACCTCGAGCTATGTTGGGATCTGACTACTGCGGCTTTTCTTGCAGCATTTGCCCGCTTTGTCGGACGACGCAGATTTCCTTTAAAAATTATGAGCGACAATGGAAAAAACTTTGGCGGACTCTGGGAATCAGCAGTAAAGAGCTTTAAGTCCCATTTAAAGAAAACCGCTGGTAACCATAAATTCAATTATGAGGAGTTTACTACATTACTCGCTCGTATCGAATCCGTACTAAACTCTAGACCTATCTCACCACTCTCGCAAAATCCCTCCGACTTCACAGCCTTAACCCCAGGGCATTTTCTAAAAGGAGCACCCATTCTGGCCATACCTGAACCAGGCGTGGAGTCGCTATCCTTATTAAACAGATGGGAGCGAATTAAAATCCTCCATCATGATTTCAGCCGCCGATGGAAGGAAGATTACATAAAGGACCTTCACAAGAGATACCGATGGAAAACTCAAGAAAAGGCACCAAAGCTTGGAGACTGCGTCCTTATACAAGATGATTGTCTCCCTCCTACGGAATGGCGACTCGGCCGCATAAAACAACTTCATTACGGTTCCGACGGTTATGTTCGAGTAGTTGATATCCGCACTCAAACCGGAACGCTAACCAGACCGCTCGTCAAATTATGCTTTTTACCAACCGCCGAAGATAAAGAAACATAAAACCGAAACCGCTATGTTAATAAATCAATAAATCGATAAACATATAAACCGCTTACCAAATCGAAACCTCGAATAACATAAATGACACAAAAGACTTAACATAAATGTCTGATAAAAAAATGACATCCTATTCATGCCACATATCGTGGCACAAAAGTCCATATTATTGTAAATTTCACAATATATTACTAATATCATCATTCCTCTCACAGAGAAATATGGACGTGGATATGGCATCATCGTCAACGCCAACCATGCGTTCGGCAGTTTCCGCCCCTCGCTCTGAAGCTGACCCAATAGCAGCACCCCGGGCCAACACTGCACCGGCAGCGCCACGAACAACGACAGGCTCCACCGCGACAACGGCTCCGCGTCAAAGCACGCCTGCATTACCAGCGAACCTGCAACAAATTCTTTGTCCACTCTGCCGCCGCCCGCATCGGCTATCGCACTGCGGTATCTTCAAAGGCATGCCGCCGATGCAACGCCAGCAGGTGGCACAGCCGCACGGGTATTGCCTGAATTGTCTGGCAACTTCCCACGCAACTCAGGAGTGCCCATCACATAATCGTTGCCAAATCTGTGTGCGGGCTCATCATACGCTGCTGCACCGTACTACCAGACGTGACTCCGGGCGCACACCGGCTCCTCGCACCAGTAGTAACGTCAGGCGATCTCAAAGGACTCCTGTGACGACATACCGCCGGCGCGGACCCTCTCCAGCAGAATCCCGTCCCTGGCGCCAAAACCGGGCAACATCAACACGACGCCATCATATTAGGCCGCAATCCCGCCGTTCAAAAGGTCTCAGCAGCGTTGTAGCTACGCTACAGCAGCTACAGCGGCTTCTAGGGTAAATACTCGCCTAGTGGGGCCGGGATGGCTAAATGAGTAGCGACGTCGCATCACATCTGCATGTGTATTTCTTTAACGAATTTCGGTGTATACTCATTTTTGTGAGTAACTGTACATACATAAGAATTATTGGGCAATTGCTTTCTATTTCAGAAAATTTAGATTTGAGCTCGGTTCATTCGCATTCTTGTCACCATAAACCTCACGCTTGGCACTACATAAAAAAAGGCAAAAGTTAATAACTGCGGAAACTGACTTCTTTATTTTCATCTATATTTGCATGCTCCTACCGAATTAAGAGGTTATACACACTTAGAATTTTCAAAAAATCGTTCTTTTATTTTATATTTTTAATGTACATATATTTAAGAAAACACACACACGTTCCGGTGAATACATTTGAAGTTATACCCAAATTTATAAGGCGTTTCATAGGTGCTTGAAATTACATTCCAATAAACGCGTTTTCCTCAAAATTGTTTTTTCGGTAGGTAAGTCGGTGACCAATATTACTCGTAAACGGCTAAACCGATTTTTTTTTTTTTGAGACACCGCAATTTTACCTAATTTCAGAGAATCCAGTTCAGAGATATAGTGGTCACCGTAAAACGTCTTTTTTTTTTGTTAAGAGCCCAAATATCAGCTGTAGATCCTTTTCAAATATTTCTACAAATTCTTCTTTTTTTCTTTACTGTCGAAGACGCCGTTTGCGCGGTTATTACCGAGTTAATAAAGGCACGTCAGTCGTTTCTCCTTTTCACAAAGTGTCGTCAATCGGGAATTCCAAGCGAAGCGAGGTTCTTCTCCACCTTGTTTGCTTGATGACAGGAGATATTTCGTCTTGCCCTTGTTCACCATCAGATCCATTTGCTTTGCTTCCTTATCCAATCTGGAGATGGCGCGGATGTTTAGACCTTTGATATCAATGTCATCACCATACGTACACTCTTGTAGAAGATGGTCCCTTTCCTATTCGGTTCTGTAGCTCGAATTATTTTCTCCAAAAGTAGGTTGAAGAAGCCACACGAAAGGGAGTCGCCTTGTCGAAAGGCTCGGAGAGGTCCATCCCGATCATGACAATTTTGGTATTGCTCAACGTCAGTTTACACAGACGTATTAGTCATATTAGTTGCCATAAAGTCAGCTCTTTTTCGTGCTGTCATAAGCAGCTTTGAAATCGACGAAAAGGTAGTGAGTGTCGATTCTCTTTTCAGAGGTATTTTTCAAGATGTGGCGCATGGTGATTATCTGGTCAGTTGTTGATTTGCCAGCTCTGAAGCCACATTGATAAGGTTCAATCAATTTGTTCACGGTGATGTGGGGTCTCCCTTTTTGTGGATTGGGCAGAGCACACTTAAATTCCAATAGTAGGGCATGCTTTCATTCGACCATATTTTACAAAGAAGCTGATGATGCATGCTCCTTATCAGCTCTTCACCGTCGTGTTTGAATAGATCGGTCGGTAATCCATCGGCTCCCGCCGCTTTGTTGTTCTTCAGACGGGTCAGGCAATGGAACGTCTGTCCCATCTTCATCGATTTGGGAATCTGGTTCCCCATCACCTGGGTTTGGGCTTTCACAACCCTTCAGCAGGATGGAGAGGTATACCCTCCATAATTCCAGTATGCTCTGGTCATCAGTCACTAGATTGCCTTTGAGTGTTCTACAAGAGTATGCTCCGGTTTTGAAACCTTCTATTAGTCGCCGCATCTTTTCTTAGAATTTTCGAACATTACCCCTGTTGGCCAGCTTGGCCTCTCTCTTCATTTGTCTGCAAATGCGTGTCCCCTTCCTTTCCAGCTCTCGGTATCTATTCCATCCCGCACTTGTAGTGGTCGATTGTAACGTTGCGTAATAGTCAGTATGCTTTTTTTTTCTTTTTTTTGCGACACTGCACTCCTCATCGTACCAGTTGTTCTTTTGCATTTTCCGAAAACCAATGGTTACGATTGCAGCTGTACGTACGTAAGGAGCTTGAAATACCGTCTCACAGTTCCCTTATACCAAGTTGTTGACGAGTGCTCACAGAGAGCAGGAGTGCAAGTCGATTAGAAAATCGCTCCACTGTCTGTTGTGATTGCAGCTTCTCTACGGCGAACCTTCCTTGTGTTTGTTGACGTGCGTTATATTTCGGGCCATGGAAGATAATTTTTTTTACCTACTTTGGCTTTGAAGTCACCAAGTAGCACACAACTCTGGAGAGGAGATACTAATTACTAGTTCAAGTCTTAAAATACACAAATACCATAAGCTCTTAAAGTTGAAGCTGCTGACTCCGAATTTCGTAAGTAACTTTTAATCATTTCAACTCGTTATCCGTATATCCTTTCATGATGAAATGGCAGAACTATGTATATACATATTTGCAATGGCTGTAAAATATGTCAGACCAAAACCCAAGTTCATTTTCGTGCCGTCATTATCATTAGATTCTGCAATGGGTGCTCTCTTGACCTTGCATATTTCGGTATAGGATTTGTGCATTTTGTGTCATCGTGCAATCTTGCAAGAGCAAGAGTGAAAACTCATCGAAAACACACATTGCTGGACGACTTAGATTCCACAACCCACAAATGTGTTTTCAATGTCGATCCGAACATAGCATAATTTCTAAAAAATGTTGATGTTGATAAGAACAACGAGTACAGCTTATGGAAAACCACGAAACATGTAAAAAATCCAAGAAGAACAAATGTTGTAATGGTTCATGGTGTAAATCTGGCAGAAACATGCTTGCACCATTTAGCGTAGTTATTCAACACAATCCATCGGCTTTCATATACTATATAATGTATACTGTCAGTGTCAAAAGAAGGTGTACACCTTTTTTTATACATTTCACTCTGTATTTCAGTATAAAAAAATTTAAATTTTTTCAAATCAATTATTATTTATATACATGTAACTAAATATTGTTCTTGCAAGAAATTAACAGCAATCCGAAAAAGTTCTACAAAAACAAAAACAACACAAATAAAAACCACAAATAAAACCATATATACTCAGTATTTCACGCGTCAAAACAAAGTGTACAATTACGATAATATGTCTTGCATATTCATTTTACGCAAAAAAATTTACTGTTATCAATAATTGTTTGGGGGTATATGGCGGCAAGTGGAGTGGGATGGCTGGTGTTTATCGATAGCACAATTAACGAAACAGATTATCTGAACATTTAAGTCAATCCTGAATCTTCCAACAGGATAACGATCCTAAGCATACAGCAAGAACGACGACGTGAAGACGATCACGAGATTGGGGGCCAATAACTTTAGAAGATGCCTCTGTCACCAGTTTGACGGTTCTCTCGACTGCCACGGTGTGAGAGGGGAATTCACTAAATTTCCATACCTCTACAGTGTCTCCCGACAGCCCTTTTATGAGTTCTTCGTTAGAAACTGAACAAAGAACTGGTGGAACAGTCAAGGTCTTCCAGTTAATCAGATCGTAATAATTATTAGCTTTGAAATTCAGCTTTGGCACTTTATTACATCTAACCCTTCCATTTACAGTGTCAGACTCTGCTTCTCTGGCTGCCAGAAGACGGTCAAGGGCCAACTTTCTGACTTCTATCCGTTCGTCAGTCATCATACTAAGGAGAATTTTTTCTGGAAGAGCAAACAAAGCATTCTGTTGAATGGATGAATCGACAACCTTGCGCAGTTTAGCAGGTAAGTATCTCGACCTTTGAATTGCAGCATAGAGATGGCGCGAGCCATCTTTGATTGAACTGTTGAATCTTATTGAGAACCACAAAGGTAAGTAAACTGTTAGTATGTACTTGACCAAAATCTTTATTTCCTTTGTTGGTTTGTCAGTAGATATGTATAATCTCAGAATTCTATTTGCACAGGTGAGTCAGCGAGATTTGCTCATGTTACCTGGATGCATCGACGCTAAATCTGAGGAACATCGCCCGGAAATAACAGCTTCTGATATTTTATAGAGATAAGCTTGGTCTGTGCTAAGTTGGGTCGGATTAATAACCTCAGAAGGTAATTGGCAGGATGGAAAACTTTCAAATTTGACAACAGGCAACTTCTCACAATCAGGGAGCAGTTTACCTACGTCGACAGAGAATGTATTTGGACTCTTTGAGACACCATCTATGTGTTCGAAAAGAGCACGAAATGGAAGTTCGTTGAAATGTAGAAGACAAACAACCCACTGTAAGGGCCTACCTATTCTTTCTTCTAGTTTCCGAATGATTCCACCTTTCCAACCTGTGTTCGTGTTGGTGCCATCAGCACCGACAACTTCTAGATGTTCCACATCAACTGAATTGTCTTGTAAATGTTGCCATATAGCTTGCGTCTCATCCTCAGCTGACCCGGAAGGAGAGGTGGCTTGGCCAAAGTAATGCCAACCAGGTTCCGCTATAAGAGAAATATATTCCTCTTTGACAGTGTCGCGGTAGTACTTTTCACCTTCGCTTGACTTGTGTAAGTGTATTGTCTTTGCGCCCGTCAAAATACAGCCCATATACAGAGTCAATACTTTCGGTGTTTGGGCATCCAGAAAAGCAGATTAAACAATCAAGGCCGCTGCTCTATCACTTACTCCAAATCTTTTGGCAGCTAAAGCAGTGTGTTCTAATGGTTGGTACGCAGCTCTCAAGTAATTGCTCAAGAAATAAAATACATTATTTCTCAAGTAATTTTGACAGCTGGTTACGCATTGTGAATGATCTACATTAGAAGAGCAAGAGAGAATAAACAAAGAAAACAAACTTTGTGCGTAATATGTATGTGTGTATGTGTATGGTAACATATATATTTTCATTGAGATTTAAGAAATGTTGTTGATGATTGGTAGGTTTTATGCAACATTTCAAAATGGAATATACTTCATAATAATGATTTCAACTAATTTAGGACGAATTTGACGATTACTTCGAATTTCCTTCAAGAAACAATTGTTGATTTGATGTTTCTTCGCAAAACAAGGTTTGCCATATTCACATTTTACTGAAAAAAAGTATCAAAAATTAGTACTAGATTTCTTGAGAGCTGCGTACTAGCACAAGTAAGTTTGTCGCAGGAAAGTATCTTGACCGTTTCTTAAGCGTTTTTTTATATGAAGTTTTTACGTTTCTTGAGAGCTGCGTACTAAGCTTAATACTAGTGTGTTTTGTTTGGTTTTAGAGGATGGAAGATAAAATTCATCATCAGCATCGTTTTTGGAAGAATCAATGTGCGACGCACCTACATTGTTGTAGTCTGTATGAGAGTCTGGCTGATCTGAATGGTCACGTGTTCTAGCTGATACTTTTCTGGGAAGTGTTGATGTTGAATGACGTTTTGAAAGCTTTTCTTTACGTTCATTTTTCTTTGTAATCTTTTTTGTTTCAGGTAGATCAACACTTCCAATGCGACCAATTCTTCTGGTTCTCTGGTCCAGAAATGGTTGTTCATTGATAGGAACTTTCCTCTCCTTTGAACAAGTGCAAGAAGAAAAATAAATGCATTTACAAGCAGTGATATCAAATAATTTTCCGGCAGAAGAGACAAAGTCGTTTCTTTTGGAGATCAAACCTGTTGGGTTCCTTAAAAACATTTGTTTAAGTGTCAGAAATTTCTTATGGTATGTGGTGAGCATTTGTACAACTCTGGTGTGTGAAAGTATCGGAACGGACTATCGGATGATTTTTTGAAAGTATTTTCAACCTTTTTTGCAACTATTTCTGTAACCTCTTTACTCCTAGGTTCATAGTTGTCGCCTCGGAGTCGCCCTATACGAAATCTTTCAAACTGATAACACAAAAGAACATCCTGGTAAGTAGGTAACTGGGACTCAGAGAGATTGTACGGATATATGCCAAACACAGGACATTTCTGTCAAAATTTAAATTTAGATACAGACATTTTGAGTTCTGTGTTCTGTTGAGAGAATATAAGTGATAACACTCGGCGAAATGAACGACAAGAGTGAAGGAACTCGATGAAAAAATATTTATGTGGAGACCAGTCCGAACGTGTCGTATGGCGCAGGGAAATGAATGTCAGTGATAGAACCCGGCGAAATCACCGACAAGAGTGAAGGAACTCGATGAAAAAATATTTGTGTGGAGACCTATCCGAACGTGTCCTTTGGCGTAGGTGAATGAATGTGAGTGATAGCACTCGGCGAAATCGACGTCAAGAAGTGTGGCCGCAAGCCGATTTTCACCTTGCACTGTGGCGCGCCGCATTTTCGCTCGTATCTCGGGAACAGTTCGTCCTATGGCCATGATCACATATCGATAGCAAATGACGTGACAAATAACTTTTGTTTTATACATTTTGCCATGAGATGCGTATTTCAGGCGCTAGGTAGACAATTTCACGATTTTAGGCGAATTTCCGAAATTTCAAGGCCGGAGTTGGGGTTAAAGATGCAATCCGATCTCAAAACAAAAAGTTGCATTGGAATCAGGAAGTACTAAGGCAACTTTTCCGCACTATTAGAAATCCCGAATCGAAAAAAGTCCGGAATCGATCCACCCTAATAACCAGTAAGAATTATCTGAAAAATATTTTACTAGAAGCGTGGTCCAGAACTTCCCCGGAAGTAGTGTCCAACTTAGCAGAAACAATGCCATGGATAAAAAATAATTGATTTGAAAAAATCAAATTTTTTTATACTGAAATAAAGAGTAAAATGTATAGGAAAAAGGTGTACACTTCTTTTTGACGCTGACAGTTTACAAAGGGCACTCCAATTCCTCAAAAAAGTTCTTTTAAATACTTTGGTATGTATCTTGACCGACGATTTACGTGGAAAGACCGTATCAAAGCTAAAAGACAGCAACTTAAGATTAAGACAAACAAAATGTATCCGTATTGGCTCCTGCACGAATTCTGAACACAGTCTCGAGAATACAATTAAGCTACATAAAGCGATCTTAGAACCAGTATGGACATATGGTATTCAGGTGTGGGGTACGGCTTCCAAATCAAATATTGATATTTTACAACGCTACCAGTCAAAGACAATAAGAATTATTAATGGTAATTTTGCTATTTTTGGAAAATCAATATAAATTTAACGAAAAAATTCGTTTATTATTAAATACGTTAAAAGATAGAGCAATTAAAAGTAATACTCTGAAGGATGAGATTCCTCCAGATTAACCTCCACCATGCGAAGGCGGCCTCCGCCAATTTCCTGATTTGTCTAAAACAAGACGAAGCCGATGTCGACCTGAACCAGGAACCGTGGCTGACGTGTAATGGCATCTCTAGATTGAGAACGAATAGTCATGAGCTGCCGGCGACCAACGATGCAGATGGAACCAGAGTCTGTATGATAGTCCGAAATAAATTAACGATATTTCTTTTACCTAATTTCAGCAACGCTTTAGGGTCACGAGGAGGAGCCAGAGTCATTGGTTCTGACGCCAACTCACAGGATTCAATCTGGGGCACTGCGGGCACTAATAGCAGAAGTGAGTCGCTCTCTGATTTCATTTTTAGCGAAAACTTGTTTATTTGTAATATCGGAAACACTTCTACATTCGTGACTACAGGCGGCGAGAAATTTCTTGACCTCACCCTCATATTTAACGAATTTTCTCCACTGATCTCAAACTAGGAGGTCCTTGACGATCACGCCTTCTCTGATCATAGGTATATCAGGTTCAGTCTAGTCGAAGAATGTCCACCGACACTGTGAACGAGTGGGTCAAAATCTTTAGCTCGGAATGTAAAACTGCACTGGAGAACTCCTGTCCACTGAAAACACCGAAAGGCAGAGGGAAATTCCTCTATTGGACTATAGAAATCTCGGAAATCAGAGCGTCCTGCAGACGTTTACTCAACAAGGCCCGAAAGAGTGGGTCAACTGACGACTGGGCGTTGTATAAAACGGGACTTGCAATATACAAATTAGAGTTAAAAAAGGCAGAGGACTTTAAGAAAAGCTTCTGCGAAAAAGTGAACGACTGCCATAAGTCCTTTAGATTCAGGCGTATTCTCGCAAAGAACCCCGTCCCCTAGGGTTATCATAAGGACGCAAATGGGTATAGGGTTCATGGAAGCCGAATATCGGAGAGAGAGCAAAACCGGAATCGATTGCCTTGAACTGCCGTAGAGGAGACATTTGCTAAAAATGAGGTCTCTCACAACAAGTGATTCTCTGGCGACACCATACATAATCAAGGCCATTATTTTCTACGGAGTCATTATGTGGCGGATGACTCTTGCAAAGAAACTCGAGAGCGTTCGACGAACGGCGCTCGTCAGCATGTGTGGCGCACTAAAATCCACTCCAACCATGGCACTTAACGCTATCTTGAACATATTGTCCGTAGACATCGTCGAAAGGTGTATGGCTGCGAAAGTTGCTATCAAACTCATAGTGTCTGGGATTCTAAAAGAACACGTGTCTGAACACTCGAAAATCTTTTTCTGTCCATATACCGACGAGGAAGTTGTGGAGATGGGCTGAGAGCTTCTTTACGAATGTGTCAAAGCTTGGGGGCAAGGTTGGTGGAGAAGTTTACTGTCGGAACTCTCTATAAACTCTAACTTCAGCCTTCCTGACTATTGCAGTGTTTTCCAGGCCGAGGTTGCAACCATTAAAGTAGCAGTAGATTTATTGGTCCGGAGTGTAGCCTCCTTCAGAGAAGTGACCATCTACTCAGATAGTAAGGCGGCGATACTAGCCTTGAGCCCAATAACAGTGCGTTCAGGGTTAGTCGAAGAGTGTCTAAAGTCGCTACCTTTAGCAGCGAGTGTCTTTGCGATAAGACTGGTATAGGTGCCGGGCCACAGCGGAATCGCAGGAAATTGTAAAGCAGATGAGCTAGCAAGAAAAGGCACCCTAGAACCGCTATTGGTGGAATGGAAGCGGGTCGGAGCTCCCGTATCCTCTTGTGTTCTACTACTAGATAGCTGGGTTTCGCGAAAGCTTGGCCGATACATCCGATGTCGCAAAAGACTAAGCGAAAGAAATACTTACGTCCGTGCACAGATCGCCAAACATACTAAAGGAGATTTATTGATACGTCAATCGTTTGCAGTGATTGGCATTATGACATCCGATAGCAAACGGATCGTAATTTGTTTTCAATTGACAACTGTTTTTAAATTTCACATTGCTTTTGATCGTATTTTTAGGTCAGAATAAATGTGGAACTGTCAAAACTGTTGCAAGATTTCAATAAACTAACAAAAGGTGATTAAATATCAAAATAGGTCTGACTTTGTTTTTATACTCTCGCAACAATGTTGCTAACGAGAGTATTATAGTTTTGTTCACATAACGGTTGTTTGTAAGTCCTAAAACTAAAAAGGAGTCAGATATAGGGTTATATATACCAAAGTGATCAGGGTGACGAGTAGAGTCGAAATCCGGATGTCTGTCTGTCCGTCCGTCCGTCTGTCCGTCCGTCCGTGCAAGCTGTAACTTGAGTAAAAATTGAGATATCATGATGAAACTTGGTACACGTATTCCTTGGCTCCATAAGAAGGTTAAGTTCGAAGATGGGCAAAATCGGCCCACTGCCACGCCCACAAAATGGCGGAAACCGAAAACCTATAAAGTGCCATAACTAAGCCATAAATAAAGATATTAAAGTGAAATTTGGCACAAAGGATCGCATTAGGGAGGGGCATATGTGGACGCAATTTTTTTGGAAAAGTGGGCGTGACCCCGCCCCCTACTAAGTTTTTTGCACATATCTCGGAAACTACTATAGCTATGTCAACCAAACTTTACCGAGTCGTTTTCTTCAGGTATTTCCATATACAGTTCAAAAATGGAAGAAATCGGATAATAACCACGCCCACCTCCCATACAAAGGTTATGTTGAAAATCACTAAAAGTGCGTTAACCGACTAACAAAAAACGTCAGAAACACTAAATTTTACGGAAGAAGTGGCAGAAGGAAGCTGCACCCAGGCTTTTTTTAAAATTGAAAATGGGCGTGGCGCCGCCCACTTATGGACCAAGAACCATATCTCAGGAGCTACTAGACCGATTTCAATGAAATTCGGTATATAATATTTTCTTAACACCCTGATGACATGTACGAAATATGGGTGAAATCGGTTTACAACCACGCCTTCTTCCAATATAAAGCTATTTTGAATTCCATCTGATGCCTTCTCTGTATAATATATAGTACATTAGGAACCAATGATGATAGCGGAGTAAAAATTTACAAAAATACGGTATTTGAAAAATATGTAAATGACGTATAATGAAATCTCGATTATCACTTTACCATGCGAGAGTATAAAATGTTCGGTGACACCCGAACTTAGCCCTTCCTTACTTGTTTATTTTAGCTTTAATGAAAGTGATAAGGATGAAAAAATAATGCAGAGATAGCTAAGAGATCGTATAAAACCTCATTAACAAAATTTTCTTTGTAAATGTATCGTTGAACGAAGCATTGAAATCTTAAAAACAAAGTACAGAATTTTAGGATATGGCAATATAGAGGAAGGTATAATCCCACAAAAGTTGCAAGATTTACTAACGTTTGTGCGGCATTACATAACATTTGCATAAAATGTAAAATAGGTTATGACCCAAGAAATAGACACAGGGGTCCAGGGTATCGAACCGCCCCACCGCAATCGGCTAAACGATAAGAGACCAAACAAGATATTCCTTATTAAATTTAATTTGAAAATGTATACGTCTTTAACATTGCAATTAATTTATTTCATTGAAGTGATGATCATCAGTTGATGTTGATGGCCGTCCAATCGTGGTTCGTCGTTTGAATAATTTGTACCAATCGAAAATACTTGCTCGCGACAAGCAATTATCACCGAATGCCTTTTCCAATTTCTAAACATTTCGGCAATTTGAAATTTGAATCCGCACACAAAATTTAATGGAACTTCTTTGTTGCGTAATTTCACTCATCGTAAAAATCGCCGAATTTACTTTATGTCTTTCAGAAAGACAAGCGTATACTAAACCCTAACAGTCATACCAACCTAAAAAAAAATCGACAACTGGGTTTTCGCGCAAAATTTAACTCAAAAAGTCTTAGTATTTTTTCCCACAGTTTTAGATGACACAAACAACCGTTAGGTGAACAAAACTTTTATACTCTGTACATGTTCCAAGAGTATAATAACTGCATAGCAGACGCACTATCATCGACCAATAACATTCGAGCAAGTTTGCCACATATTTTCTAAGTACAGTAAAACCTGGATAGTTGGACATTCTTATAACTTAGACACTCGCTCAAATTGGACAAAATTTTCTATACCAAAAAATATGGTACAAATCCATATATTCACTGCTTAATTTAAACACTGTCTATCTTGATAGTTGGACAAAATTTGGGTAAATTTTTTAACAGCAAGCATTAAAATCCCTTTCTATCTACAATGCATTTAATATGTATGCATATTTGCTGCCATTTCCACATCAATGGAATGTTTCAAACGTTGCAATACCACTATTTTTGCGAAGTTAGGTATGCATAAAATTTCCTGGATTAGCTAAGACACAATTGTGCGTATTTTATCAGTTGCTGCAATCATGCCAAAAAGAAAAAACCCAATCGATTTACCTCTGAAAATTAATGGCGAGATATTGAATGAGCCAGCAAATAAAAGCCTATACATACATATACGTATATGTAATAGGGCTCCTAAAATTATTCGAATATCTGGTTTGTAACCGTTTATATGAATAATAACCGGTTAATAATATAGACGCACAATTGACACTTGCACAAATTTAAACAAGCAAAAATCAAAGGATGCTCTAATTCCAAAAATTGTGCAGAGCAACTATTGGAATAGTCGTTTTACTGCGATCTTCCTTGTTGTTGTTTGGCACAAATTTGGAGATTTCAAAGACCTCTCCACCTGGTCTTTCCAATGGAGTGGGGGTTTTCCTCTTTCTCTGGTTCCTTCGGTGAGTACTGTGTCGAATACTTTCAGAGATGCAGTGTTTTCATTCATTCGGGCTACTGCCACTGCAAGAATTGCAATTGACTGATGTGACGTTGAGGCGTATTACAGTCTGACACACGGAACAGACTATGCGAGGAACCAGGAGTTGCTACCGCTACCGCTCGCTTCATCCCAGCTAGCGGCAATCCGCCCCAATTTCCCAGCCGAAGCAGCCGTTTTAGCTAACGAGCGCGACACCTTACGCCATGCCGATCCCGGCTCTCCCCGAATAAGGGATCTCAATTTGGAGATTTGGCGTATGGTAAATCATCATAAGTGGACGAAATGGTTAGAGCACCGGAAGTCCTGCAACCACTCTACCGGTGTGAGTAAGCTTTGGGCTACTATCAAAGCTTTGTCTAACCCGAAGAGACACGACGACCAAGTTGAAGTTCAATTCAGTGGTCATGCCTCTTCGGACCCGAAGAAGTGCGAGAGCTATTTTAGCTGGCAGTTTAAACTGCACCCTTCGGTAGACAAAGCCAAGAGTTGTGTTAACCGACGGCTGCGCGAAATGCCAAACGACTGCGCGCCATTTACTTTCACCGATGAGGAGGTTCAGAATGCCATCAACAAAGAAAAATCCTCTAAATCCATTGGCCCTGATAGAATTAACATGCTAATGCTAAAGCATCTAGGCTCGACGGGAGTAAGTTATCTCACCAAGGTCCTGAACCTGTCGCTGACTACTCTTCAAATACCCGATGTGTGGAAAATCGGAAGAGTGGTCCCACTACTAAAATCTGAGAAACCCGCCAAACAAAGGGGAATCTTATCGTCCGATAACTCTCCTCTCCCCAGTAGTGAAGACACTAGAGGCCTTGCTACTCCCGACCTTCACTCGCCACCTAACCCTAGCCAGCCATCAGCATGGATTCCGAAAAGTGCACCACCACAGCACTTAGCGTCATAAACGCTCAGATAGTTCGTGGCCTCAACCAGAAACCACCCTGTGAGAGAACGATCCTCGTAGCATTGGTCTTGTCAAAAGCTTTTGACAGAGCCAACCACACAACGCTACTGCAGGACATTGAGAAAACTACGCTTTCTCCAGGGTTAAAGAGGTGGACCATGAACTACCTGAACGGTCGTCAATTATCCGTACTATGTCGAGGTGAAACATCTAAACTGAGAACAATTAAACAGGGGTTCCGCAGGGTGGTGTCCTCTCCCCGTTACTATTTAACTTCTACACCTCGAAACTCCCGCAGCCACCAGAGGGAGTTTCCATAACCTCGTACGCAGATGATTGAGCGATATTGACGCCGGGCAATGGAATCGATGGCATGTGTTCGAAAGTAAACCACTACCTCTCCAACCTTTCTCGTTTTCTCACTGCACGGAACCTCACACTTTCCCCCACCAAGTCCACAGCGACCATTTTTACGAACTGGACGAAGGAGTATAGACTTGAACAAATATTGCAGTCGATGGCGTCAAAATTCCGACTGTCAATAACCCTAAGATTTTAGGTTTAACCTTTGATAGTCTATGCTCCTTCACTCCCCATACGAACGCGATTATCGGCAAGGTACAGAGCCGCAACAAAATCCTCAAGTCGCTAGCCGGCAGCACATGGGGAAAAGACAAAGAAACGTTGTTGGCATCATACAAGGCAATCGGCCGGCTGTTCCTCAACTACGAAACACCAATATGGTCGCCTGGATGCAGTGGTACGCAGATGAGGAAACTCCAGACCAGCCAAAATACTGCACTCCGGACCACGACATGCCTTTTGATGTCTCCTATCGAACACCTTCACAGTGAGACGCTTATGCTCCTAGTTAAGGAGCATAATGGACTCCTCTCCAAGCAGTTCCTGCTGGGATGTTTTCGTAGAAATCACCCTTGCAGCCATCTTCTTGGAGAGGAACCGCCTCCTAGGAGCATCAAAAGGTCTTTCCTTGACTGCGTCGACGACGTCGTACAGTACGCCGACCGGACTTCGGACGCAACTGACTTTCGACAGGTACTGACCGCCATTCACAGTGGAGCCATTAACACCTTCACCTACTCCCTTCCCGTGAATGACGCTCTTGGAGTCAACCACCACCCATCGGAGACGAAGACCTTGCCGCGAGAACCCGAGTGACCCTAGCGCAACTTCGTTCTGGATATTGTAGCTGGTTAAACTCCTACTTATCCAGAATAGACCCTGACATACCCAATGTATGTCCTGCATGCAACGAGTCTCAAAACAAACCCCTGCAGCCACCTGCTTGGAGCGGAACCAGAGTCAAGAGTTATTTTGTGTTGGATTTCGTGGCTGACATTGTTGTTGGTGTTAATACTGGTTCCAAAATAGACGTAATTATCTACGAATATTAGTTATGACTGTCGACAGTGACGTGGGAGCCAAGTCGCGAGTGCGACGACTGTCAGGATACCAAATTAAGGAATAGCGGCATAAAGCAGCTTTGTTTCGTGCTGTCAAAAGTAGTTTAGAAATCGACGAAGAGGTGGTGTGTCTATCTTCATTTCACAGGTCTATTCCATAATTTGGCGCATGGTGAATATCTGGTCAGTTATAGATTTTCCAGGTAGTAGTTCTACAGCGATTATTTAAATTAATGAAAATTGTTTGAAATCCAACCAGATTTGATTTTTCGTGCGATCGTTTATAACTATACTTCTCTCTCTTGTTTCTATTTTGTAAAACACGTACTGAAATCCAGTTACGTCGTTACTAACGAATCTTTTAATGCCGCGAAGTTATTTTAGTGCTTCAGTGCATGACTTAATTTGACTCGCATCATGGGGGCATACTTCATTTAGGTCTTCGGTTTTTTTATCAGATAATTTTTGATCAGATAATTTTTGTTTCGAATTATTGTCTTCTGTAGTCACTATTTCGTCGATTAACAAAAGTTCGTCGGAACGCTGCCCTTCTCCATTTTCATTTAAAAGCTTTATCAAAGCCGATAACGTCGATATGGAAATATCGTACTCTGGTTTGAAAACAGAATTTTTTTCAAATTTTTTTGAAAAACAGTTTTTTATTGTTTCTATTGTTACGTTGTTCTATGCAAGACTAATAAAATAAAAACTCTCCAAAATGTCAAATATTTTTAAAAGTTTGTTCATTGAAATGTCATCTACTCCAATCAATATACATAATATATCGTCACCTGAAATGCAAAATAACGTAACATCACTTTTCGTAGGTTTACAGGAGAAGCAAAAAAGCGCATAAAAAGAAAACCACTTGAGATATTGAAACAAAATTTATAAATCTGAATTAACATGAAACTATACATAAGTATATTTTAGAAAAAAAATAAAGAAAAAATTAAGCAAATTTTATAGTAGGTGTCTTACGTTGTTTTGAGTTTCCATTTCTGAAACAAAATAACGTATGATCAATCTTAATTTGTATAAAAATTAAAAATTTGATATTAATACTTTTTTTTAATTTTAAATTTTTATTATCAATATGTACATAAGTACTAGAAAAAATGTAAATATTTCAAGCTAAAAAATGAGGATAATGTTTAATTATTATTTATTAAATAACTAATTATTCAAATGGTATATTATCATAAAAGTAATAACAGTTATGTTATAGTTAGTTATTGTTAAACTTTGCAAAATAATAAGCTGCTGAATTCCTAAAACAGCCGAGTCTGATAACTTGGATCATGGAGTCGCTAAACCAAACTCTGGCGGCTCCTTCTCTACCCATATACCGAGGGAGTTGTGGGTGGGAAGAAGCTGTTGGAAAAAAGGGACAGTGAGCTTCTTCACGGTTGGGTAAAAGGTGGAGGGGTCTACTGTCAGGAGCTCTTTATCAACTCCAGTTTCTCCAACTTCCTAAGTATTGCAATGCCTTCCAGGCCGAGATTGGAGCCATTAAGGTAACAGTAGATTTACTACTCCGGAGTGCAGCCTCCTTCATAGGAGTGATCATCGACTCGGATAGCAGAGCGGCGATTCCAGCCCTGAACTCATTAACAATGAGAGAATTCAGAGCTGATCGAAGACATAACCGTGCTATCAATAGCATCGAGTGTCTTTGTGATAAGAATGATATGAGTGCCAGACCACAGAGAAATTGCAGGAAACATGAGCTAGCAAGAAGGGGCACCCTAGATCCGCTATCGGTAGAATGGGACCGGATCTGTGCTCCCGTTTCCTATTCTATTACTGCTGGGCCACAATTTTTACACACGCTGTCGAAAAAGCCTTTTGTCCCAAGATCGTTCACGGTGATCTCTTTGCCCTCAGTAAGGCAGCCTTTCCCTTTTCCCATTATCCTATGGGCTTCCACGCAGTAAGGCTGGAAATCATACCAGACGCCATCTGCAGAAGCTGCATGGAAGAAGTTTAGGTGGAAACAACTCAACACTTCTTTCTTGGCTGTCTTGCGTTAGGGAGATCAAGACTTAATCACTTGGGGGCGCATACCTTCAGGCATCCCACCGAACTGGCGCGAAGCATTTGTAAATTTATAAGTTCGAACACAGGGGTTCTTCTTTTCTATGGCCTCACAAAGGACTACATATACACTCAGTCCTTTTTTTACGCGATTATTGGTTATGCCACTAATCGCGTAAAAATGGTTAGTTTTCCAATATTAACTGACGAATTGGTTCCGAATATAAAAAATATCGCGTATAACAAAATATACGCGCAAAAAAATATTCAAAAACAATACAATAAGTTTCAAATTTCAGACTTATGATTTATTCATTCATAACAAAATAAAAGATACAAAACAAAAACCATATATAAAAGAGAAGAAAATAGAAAATAGGTAGATTTATTGAAAAAACCGTTCAATGCTGTTTAATCACTGTCATTATCCGTAGTGGAAATTATTCTTAGTCGCTTATTTTGATCGCCGGCACTGATATCACTAGAATTTGTATCAGAATCAATAGTAAGAACTATGGATTGATGTTCTGATTGACTTAGCATCTCCGACTGAGTTTGCACCATAAATTCAGTTCATTTTGTTTGAATGCTTCTTTTTGGACCCAATAAATTCCGATGTAGTTCTTTATATCTTAACATGCAGAGACTCAATTCTTTTTGAAAAGTCGTTTTCTTCCTTTTGTGCTTACCACCGAACCACACTTGACGATAGCAACGCCACGCTGCCGCCCCGCTAAAACGGTACTTCTTGAAGAGACGACATGCAAACAACCAATCACAACACAATCAACGGCTGCTGCAATAATGAGGAACTTAGTCTTTTAACGAAATTCCCGAAACTGTATTCCCAAAAATTATTACGCGTAAAAATATGTATGTAAACAAGCAAAAAACGAAAAAAAAAACAATCGCGTTAAAGTGAGAAATTCGCATAAAAAAGGAATTTGCGCTGCAAAAATAACCGCGTTAAAGTGAAATAGCGTAAAAAGAGATCGCGTAAAAAAGGACTGAGTGTACATATGTATATAGTAGTCCACGTTCGATCAACCATGTAGCCTAAACTAGCCAAAGCGCATTGAACTTAATCACTAAAAATAAACATAAACAATAAATGAAGACTAACTTTGATACAAAAAAAAACAAACACTCTGTTATATTTACATACATGAGTGATTTTTTTTTTAACGAAATCAAGCACTTGATGATACGTTTTTTTGAATTTTTAATATAGCTTGGGTATTTTTGATCGCAGAAGCTTAAAATTTGCGACACATATGTGATATGATGTGGTGAATCGTAATTATTTAAAAACTCAATTTTGAATTTTTTGATGGTACGTTATTTTGCATTTCAGGTGACGATATGTTTTATGATGTTGCATCTGTAGTGACATTTGAAATTCTGTATAATGCACTGATCAAGGGCATGACAAACGGATGTTGTATTAGCAGGTAAAAAGATAAAATGTATTTTATTAAGTTTAATATCTCGAGGCTGAATTGTGGCATAGTTCAAAAATAGTAAAAGTTTTCTCTTCTGATAGCCACTCACACGTAATTTCACTAGAAATCAAAGCTTTCGGATTTGACTGCCATTCAACTGGTAGGCTTCTTACATCTCATTTTTTAAATGCCCGAGTTATGTTAGTATAATATATACAACATTTATTTGTGAAATGAATCCTAAGACTAACTTATAATTCTTTTATTAAGCTTATACCGATAAGACCTTAATACGTACATATGTATTATATATCGTAATGAGGTTAGTGAAGGGATAGTTGCCAGACTATTATGTTAGGCTACGTAACATCCCCTCGTTAAAATTAAAGTTTGCATGAATTGTGATGTAATATTATAAGTAAATCAAATATTTACATATATCCATAACCTATCTAATTTTTTTGTACAATTTGTTTTGTTTTTACATATATGTATATCTATTAAATTATTATTTTTTGTTTGCGTTTGTAATCCTTTTTTGTTCAATTATTCTAGATTTTTATTTAACTTCACAAAATTATTATTTTATAATAGTTCCACCAATTAACTTTATGAACTTTTGGGTATAGGTAAGTTCCTTTATGTGTTTTTGGGGAGCGACTGCGCCAGTTATGTTAGTATAATACAACATTTATTTGTAAATCTTATGGGGTCAGTAGGGTAATCTGGCCTGCTTTTTTGACATTTTTTTTTCATAGAAATTTTTATTATATAAACAAATTTTTTCTGAATTTTTTGATGACATCTGTCGGAGAAATGACCGGGTGAATGAGATGCCAATTTATTCTTAAAAAGTACGTGAATGTTATCGTCCCTACTAGAATCATGAGAAATGTTGATAAATAAACAAGTAATTATTTTTTTTTTTTTAATTTTTAACCATGTTTTTTACATAAATTTTGTCATAACATTGTCAATAAATTATACAAAATTATGAATGAAAATTAAGCAAATCGGTTGAGTAGTTCGACCTAAATCATGTCCGCCAGTTTAAAAATGTGTGTGTTTGAGAAAAACGAGTTTAAACTGCCAAGTGTGCACTCCGAGCGCTCAGAACGTCGAACGGTATCATTATTTTTGGGCCTTTTTCGAAACCTTTCAATGGTAAAGTGGGTTTCAACATTAATTCTAAAAGTATAAGAGAAGAGAAAATGCAAAAAAAAAATAAAATAAAATAAAATTGAAAGAAGATGACCCTACTGACCCCTTAAGACTAACTTATAATATTCTTATTAAGCTTATACGAGACCTTATTATCGTACATATTATATATCGTAGTGAGGTTAGTGGAGGGATAGTTGCCAGACTGTTATGTTAGGCTGCGTAACTCGCGTGGGCATGCTACTTTTCCAATCACTAACGGTTTTTCTTTATCTCCAGCCATATTGGCACATCCATCTTTCTTTCGATAACACTGGCCTACAAAAAAAAAATTTGGTTTGGTGCAGCTCTGTGCGCATCAGTAGTCGGTATAGTAGGTAGGATGAACCACATTCCCGCTACTAGATGTTTTTTTTCTTCTTTCTTATGAACAAGAGCTGATATGGAAAATGTGACTTGTTTTCTCGTATCAACTCACAAAATACATCCAAAATCAGGTATAAAACCTTAGGCACCACAATGATTTACCTCAAACGCATTTTTCGTTCTTCAAGGCAAATCACGGAATAAAAGTCCAGTTTCAACCGCGTTAAATATATCTTCTGCTCTGTAGCCCAATAACATGTCTGGCAGCTTTCGTTTAAATTGATGCACATCCTCGTGATTAACCTCAGCAGATTCCCCACATACTCCTTTCCGCCATTTTTCCAACCATCCATTTGATGGCGAAAAAGTTTGAACTCCTAATTGACTAGCAATTTTTTAGCTTTTTCTTTTATAATAGGGTCCGACACTAGTATATTTTGATTTCTCGCTTTGACAAACCACTCAAAACACAAATTGTCTATTTTTGAACCATCATTATTTAGGAACTTTTTATTTATGTTATCACTACTCATCCATATCCTTTGATCCTTTTTTTTACAATATATGTAGCCTAGGTCTTTCCAATATCGAATCTTTCAAAGCAAACAAATAAAAGTAAAGAAAGAAATTTCTACTTTTAAAAAGCACTAACCTTTTACCGAGTGCAAGTTAACACGTACTCGTAGGAATTGCACTTTTTGTTTGTGAAATGCAAGAATGATGCAATGCACTTTGTTTACATTGCAGCATTCTACTGACCCATAAGTTCGTTGCCCGGCCATTGTGGCCAGCAACGATAATCCGACACTTGCCTATGTCGCAAGCGATTGTGTTGGCGTATGCTGATTCGGCTTGCCGGATATAGTAATGCACACTTAGGTTCAATAACATTTTTAGAGTTCAATATTAAGTTCAGTTTGTATTTTGTATTTGATCTATAATAAACGTACTTACTCCGGCCTCGCCGTTACAACATTGATTAGGAATGTCTCATAATATGTAAGTTCATTACAATTTTTTTTGAATCATACAAAAATTATAACTAAACTGCTGCGTGATATGTTTATATCAAGTTATTCTAAATAAAAGTATATAAAGAATATAACATAAAATATTTACATACATGCTTCATACTTTAACGGTTTATATATATTTCGCGACAATATAAAAATTTCGGCGTAATATAATAGCGCACAGCTTAATGATATGAGCGCAAAAGTTAACAATTTGTGAGTTCAAGCGCCACAAGTAGAAGTTTATCAAAGAATTTCAGTAAATCCAGAAATCAGGTGCGATATTCCTCTCGATATAATTAAGTCAATTCCCGAGTTTAGCGGGGAGTCTGAAAAGTACGAGGCATGGAGGCAATCGGCCGTAGAAGACGCTGTAATCGAAATCGAAGACGATCGCGAATCATGCGACAATGACTCATTGCATTTTTTAGAGAACGCTCACCGGTGGGTAGGAAAAATATAAAAATATTAATTGACACAGGGGCGCCAAAAAATTACATTAAGCTCATAAAGGAGCTACAAGTAATTCCTGTCGAAAGCTCTTTCACCGTACGCTCGATACATGGTTCGAGCAAAGTGCCTTATGAAATGAAAATTATTGGCCAAATTTCCCCATTCTTCATGCTAGACACACGCAAGCAGAAATAGCGTTGAACTTAGTTATCAACACAATTAATTACAATAACAAATCCGAGCAATTGCAGTATCATTACTGAGACAGTGTAAACTTCACAGATGTGGATGACATAATAGTGCCTCCATCCTCAGTTATTGCTACAATCCGCACTATAGACAGCGAGCCCATATACTCCAAACCATACCCTTACCCTATGGGAGTTTCAGATTTTGTAAACAACGAAATCAAACAGTTACTTAAAGATGGTATCATTAGACCATCAAAGTCCCAATACAACAGTCCAGTCTGGGTTGTTGACAAAGAAGGTCATGGCAACAATGGAAACCGAAATAAACGGTTGGTAATCGACTTTAGGAACCTAAATGAACGAACTAGCCAACCGATACCCAATGCCAGGTATCCCAATGATCTTAGCGAAGCTATGAAAGGCGAAATTTTTTACGACTTTAGACTCTCTCCGGTTATCACCAAATTTATCTAGCGAAACAATACCGCAAAAAAACGTCATTCGCAGTGAACGGCGGGAAATATAAATTTTGCCGTCTGCTTTTTGGCTTGAAAAATTCCGGTAGCATTTTTCAAAGAGCCATCGATGTCATCCTGAGGGAGCACATAGGAAAGATATGTTACGGCTATCTAGATGACGTAAAAGGGGCTAAAACTGACCCTGAAAAGGTCAGGGCGATACAAGAGTATGCTGAGCCGAAAAATCTGTACAGCCTGTGGTCGTTTCTTGGTTTAGCTAGTTACTATAGGGGTTTTATTAAGAACTTCGCAGCAATAGCAAGGCCTTAACCAACATTCTCAAAGGAGAAAATGGTTCGGTGAGCAAGCATATGTCCAAAAAGGTCTCTATTGAGTTTGACGAAACTCAACGTAATGCATTGGAAAATACTGAAAATCATTCTGGCATCAGAAGATGTCATACTATGTACCTAGATTTCAGCATTTGATCTAACTACTGACGCCTCCATAGATGACATTGGCGCAGTCCTGTCCCAAGGGGGTAAACCCATTTCCATGGTTTCACGCACGCTAAAGAAAAGCGAGACACACTACGCCACAAATGAGCGAGAATTGGGCTCTAGGTAAATTGCAAAATTACCTCTATGGAGCAGAGAAATAAATATTTTCACTGATCACCAGCCCCTTACCTTTGCCGTCTCAGATAGAAACACGAATGCAAAAATCAAACGATGGAAGGCATTCATTGATGAACACAACGCAAAAGTGTTCTACAAACCAGGCAAAGAAAACTATGTGGCGGATGCCCTATCACGACAAAAATTAAACACCTTACACAACGAGAAGTCAGACGCTGCAATGATTCACAGCGAAAATTCGTTGACCTACACGATCGAAACGACAGAAAAGCCTTAAAATTGTTTCAAAAATCAAATCGTTCTTGAAGAATCAAAACTCCTATTGAAACGAGTTATTATACTCTTTGGCCAAAAAATACGTCACCTTATAAATTTCACAGACAAAAACACCCTATTCGAAACAATAAGGCCACTCATTAACACAGACGTAGTAAACTCAATACACTGCGATCTACAAACACTAGCTAGTTTCTAACTAGTCAACTAGTCACTAAATTTCCCGGCAACCAAATTCCAGGAGTGCAAAAATATTGTTGTCGACATTACAGATAAAAATGAAAAAATGGAAATTGTTATCACCGAACATAACCGCGCGCACGGAGCCGCCCAGAAAAATACTAAACAAATACTTCGCGATTATTATAAAAATGACAAAGATGGCCATTGAAATAATAATATATTGCAAGATATACACTAAAGCAAAGTACGATAGGCACTCCAAAAAACAAATACTTGGGGAGACACCGATTCCATCATACGCTGGAGAAATACTTCACATTGATATATTTTCAACTGACAAAAAAATGTTTCTTACTTGCATTGACAAATTCTCAAAATTCGCCGTGGTACAGCCACTGGCGTCTCGCACAAAACCGCCAACTATTGAGCTGTTGAATTTTAGTAAGGTAATCTGGTCTGTTTTTTGAAATTTTTTTTCATAGAAATTTTTATTCTACAATAGAACTTTTAATTTTTCCATGTTTTTTACATCAATTTTGTCATAACATTGTCAATAAATTATAAAAAATATAGAGACGATAGCCAGGCGTTTTGTGAACCGAAATCGAGCGGTATTATTATTTTTGGGCCTTTTTCGAAACCTTCCATTGGTAACGTGGGTTTCTACATTAATTCTAAGGGTATAAAGGAACAGAAAAGCAAAAAAAAAAAATTTAAATTACCCTACTGACCCATTAATTCAGAAACTATCAGGGCCCTCTTGAAAAACGGCTACGACATTGTGAACGCACCACCACTACACAGTTGCTCAAATGACCAGGTGGAACGTTTTCATAGTACACTCGCAGACATAACCAGAGCATTTCGCCTACAAAAAATGTCTGAGGATGCAATCGAGTTGATACTAAGAATAACAATCGTATACAATTGATCTGTACATAAGGTCACAGACTCATCGACATAATACATGCAGCGTCCAGCGAATGTAGGCAGGCCATTAAAAATAAAATTGCAAAAGCCCAGCACGATAACATTGAAAGATCCAACCCGAATAGACAAAACAAGGTATTTGAGGTAAGCGAAAAAGTTTTCGTAAAAAATAACGGAAGATTAGGAAATAAGTTAACACCCCTTGCACAGAAGAAACAATTCCTACCTTCCTTCCTATAGCTTCTGTTCTCATTAGAGGAGGGTGGTACATAAAGACAACATTAAATAGTGGTTGCTTTCAAGTAAAAACTTTCCAATGTAAAGCAACATTTTCATAGTTTAAGCGTATAACGATTTTCAATCTTCATTTCTTTTACTTTTACCGGATTGGACTTGCAATTCTATTAGTACATAGTCGGAATATCGACTACTCTCACTCCAACTATATCCCGGTAATCGACGGAAAGGTACTGGTATTGGAGCAGCGTGATTATTTAAGACACTCAACCAATTTAACTAACCTTGCTAACATAGCATAGAAAACTGTAAATTTAACCAAATTATTAACTCAGTCGCACATGCGAAAACTGCTAGACATGGATGCAGAACACATTAGAAATTTATTTTCCGTACTAAAAGTGCACCACAGAATGGCAAGAAGCTTAGACTTCTTGGGCTCAGCACTCAAGGTAATAGCATGCACGACTGATGCCTCTGATTTTGAAAAAATATGGTGGTCCGAATCCAATTTAATTGATGCAAACAATAGACAGGTAGTTATTAATACACAGATACAAGCTAATAAACTTACAGATACGGTGAACGAAAAAATTAAAGCTAAAAAAATTAAGGAGGATGGAGTCATGTGTAGAAGTTCGCTCAAGTGAGGAAAGTTCTCTGATCGCCATTCACTTGGGAGTGGCCAGAAACGATTATCTTACATATGACTCAAGCAGCTCACGACTTCCGGTCTTTGACCAAGTATCCTCAAGGTAGCCTAAGAACATCCGTTTAAAAGCGAGTTAAAGTGAGAAGGCGAAACATCCCCTCCGCAGGGTTGTGCGCTGGGTTTGGGACCCGCCACGTAAAAAATCATACCAATGAAAAGGAACAACAAGCCTCGGATGAGTGACCCCCCTTTTGATGACGACCATGGCAAACGAAATAAGGACTACGAATTGAGGGCATGCGCCTGGAATGTCCGGTCCCTTAATTGGAAAGGTGCCGCTGCCCAGCTGGTTGATGTCCTCGTAAAGACAAAGGCTGACATCACCGCCGTCCAAGAAATGCGATGGACGGGACAAGGACAGAGACGAGCGCAAGTTTGGTGTCATATTCGTGGTGGGAGAGAGACTCTGGCGCCGAGTACTATCATTCACTCCGGTGAATGAACGTGCCCCCGCCACGATGTCAAAATCGTGCTTGGGCAATGAAGGTATCTTTGGCACTACAACCGGTAAATTCAGCCTCCACGACGAAGCATCCCCAAATGGATCGAGGCTGATCGACTTCGCCGGGGCCCGAAATATGGTCATCAAGCCTCCTGGCTGTCTCCGGACCGAAAAACCACCAACCAGTTCGATCACGTTGTGATAGACGGAAGACACGTCTCCAATGCTCTAGACGTGCGTACGCTCCGAGGTCCTAACATTGACTCGGACCACTATCTTGTTGCAGCCAAGATTTGCACCCGCCTCTGTGCAGCAAAAAACGCACGTCAACAAACACAATGAAGGTTCGACGTCGAGAAGCTGCAATCAAAACAGACAGCCGAACGATTTTGTGCTCGGCTTGCACTACTGCTCTCTGAGAGCACTCGTCAACAACTCGGTATAAGGGAACTGTGGGACGGCATTTCAAACTCCTTAGGGACAGCTGCAACCGAAACCATTGGTTTTCGGAAAATGCAAAAGAACAGTTGGTACGATGAGGAGTGCCGTGTCGCAGCGGAGAGAATACAGGCTACCTACCTCGCAACGTTACGATCGACCACAACAGGTGCGGGATGGGATAGATACCGAGAGTTGAAGAGGGAAGCGATTTGCAGACAGAAAGGTCGAAATGCGAGAGTATGAAGAGCTTGAGAGACCAATGCCCAGAGCATACTTAAATTATGGAGAGAACACTTCTCCAGCCTGCTGAATGGCACTGAACGCACAACACCAGGAGAAGGAGAACCCGATTCCCCAATCGATGACGATGGAGCAGACGTTCCATTACCCGACCATGAAGAAGTTCGAATAGCAATTGCCCGCCTGAAGAACAACAAAGCGGCAGGGGCCGACGGATTGCCGGCCGAGCTATTCAAACACGGCGGCGAAGAACTGATAAGGTGCATGCATCAGCTTCTTTGTAAAATATGGTCGGACGAAAGCATGCCCAACGATTGGAATTTAAGTGTGCTATGCCCAATCCATAAAAAAGGAGACCCCACAATCTGCGCCAACTACCGTGGTATTAGCCTCCTCAACGTTCTATCGAGCGTATTGTGTAAAAGATTAAAGCCCACCGTCAACAAACTGATTGGACCTTATTAGTGTGGCTTTAGACCTGGCAAATCAACAACCGACCAGATATTCACCATGCGCCAAATCTTGGAAAAGACCCGTGAAAGGAGAATCGACACACACCACCTCTTCGTAGATTTCAAAGCTGCTTTCGACAGCACGGAAAGGAG
Source organism: Bactrocera tryoni (assembly GCF_016617805.1). Taxonomy (NCBI): domain Eukaryota; kingdom Metazoa; phylum Arthropoda; class Insecta; order Diptera; family Tephritidae; genus Bactrocera; species Bactrocera tryoni. Next base: position 41,164,783 of record NC_052500.1, on the reverse strand, counting down.
CTGCCTTTATGCCGCGATGTCTGAATTTGGTATCCCCGCAAAACTAATACGGCTGTGTAAACTGACGTTGAAAGCTCCGTCAGGATCGGGAAGGACCTCTCCGAGCCGTTCGATACCAAACGAGGTTTCAGACAAGGCGATTCCCTATCGTGCGACTTTTTCAACCTGCTTTTGGAGAAAATAGTTCGAGCTGCAGAACTAAATAGAGAAGGTCTTCTATAGGAGTGTACAGCTGCGGGCGTATTCCGATGATATTGATATCATCGGCCTTAACACCCGCGCCGTTAGTTCTGCTTTCTCCAGACTGGACAAGGAAGCAAAGCAAATGGGTCTGGCAGTGAACGAGGGCAAGACGAAATATCTCCTGTCATCAAACCAACAGTCGTCGCACTCGTGACTTGGCTCTCACGTCACTGTTGACAGTCATAACTTTGAAGTCGTAGATAATTTCGTCTATCTTGGAACCAGCGCAAACACCACCAACAATGTCAGCCTGGAAATCCAACGCAGGATAACTCTTGTCAACACGTGCTGCTTCGGACTGAGTAGGCAATTGAGAAGCAAAGTCCTCTCTCGACGAACAAAAGCCAAACTCTATAAGTCACTCATTATTCCCGTTCTGCTATATAGTGCAGAGGCTTGGACGATGACAACAACTGATGAGTCGACATTGCGCATTTCCGAGAGAAAAGTTCTACGAAAGATTTATGGACCTTTGCGCGTTCGCCACGGCGAATATCGCATTCGATGGAACGATGAGCTGTATGAAATATATGACGACATTGACATAGTTCAGCGAATTAAAAGACAGCGGCTATGTCATGTTGTTTGAATGAACGAAGACGCAGTACCCGCCGGGGGAAACAGAAGAAGAGGAAGACCTCCACTCCGTTGGAAGGACCAGGTGGAGAAAGACCTGGCTTCGTTTGGAATATCCAATTGGCGCCAGGTAGCGAAAAGAAGAAACGACTGGCGCGCTGTTGTTAACTCGGTTATAATCGCGAAAGCGGTGTCTACGCCAGTAAAGAAGAAGAAAAAAAATAAATGTTTGACACACCGCATTTGTATGAAACACTATTAGCAAGAAATAGAATATTAATAGATCAAATCTCGAACATGATACTCACCATTACGCTAGCTAAGGCGAATACCATCTTCCCGGTGGCACACCAACACGTCACACTACAGCTGCAAGATGATACCATAGTCGAATGCAACGATGACGTAATATCAGTAAATGCATGCGTAACGACGACCTATGCCGTCGTCTGTAAACTGGCAGCGCAAGACACCTGAGCACGAGCATTGCACACCGGAGACACACTCAGCCAAGCCACCTAAAGCCGATAAAACAAGTCGATGACGGCATTATTATTATCAACGAGAGCACTGCGAAAGTTAGCACAGACGATAGTCCAGAGATTACTACAAACGGGACACACCTCGTCACTTTTCTCTCTTCTGCCACAATCAACGGCACAAGATATGTAAATCGACGCGAAGAACAGAAAGCCACACGTAGCAGTCACCTCTACTAAACATCATCAGCCACGATCCAGTGCTAAGCATGCCCCAACTCCAGAGGATGAATAACCACAATTTGCGCGTCATTCAAAATTTCAAAGAAGACTTGGAGGCCAAATCACATAAGGTTTGGTTTGCAACAGGCATCTTGCTCTGTGTTGTTGGCATTGGCTCTATCATCGTTTTGCAAATCATAAAAGGAAGACGAACGTTGAAGGAAGTACGGAAGGCCATCAACAGCTACAAAACAACCGGGGACGGTCATGAACACTTTTTGTTTGTGAAATGCAAGAATGATGCAATGCACTTTGTTTACATTGCAACATTCTGCTGACGCATAAGTTCGTTGCCCAGCCACTGCGGCCAGCAGCGGTAACCTGACACTTGCCTTTGTCCCAAGCGACTGTGTTGGCGTATGCTGATTGGGCTTGCCGGATATAGTAACGCACACTTATGATTTTAGATTCAGTAATATTTAGAGTTTAGAGTTCAATATTAAGTTCAGTTCGTATTTTGTATTTGATCTATAATAAACGTACTTGCTCTGGCCTCGACGTTACAACATGGCCTTCTTATTTGACTCTGAAGGGACAATAACATAATCGTCAGAGGACACAACATAATTCCGTTACAACATTACATTCTTATTGACCGTGAAAGGGCAATAACATAATCGTCAGAGGAAACAACATAGTTTGCACAAACAGATTTTTTGTGGCATCTTTTCCCGGTTCATTAATTAACAGGACTAAACGTTTTGCGACAAATCGAATGAATCATAATTTTTGATTTTTTCATGTTAATAGCTACAAATTGTTACATATATGTATGTAGATCCCGTGACATCTTAACAATGCTTGTCCTCACAGTTTTACATATGCTATATATATTTTATGTGCCCGTGTATATACATTTAACTCGTATATAGATTTCGGTTTAGTTACTGTACATTTATTTCAATTATTGGTCTTTGTTGTCAGCAAATAAGAGTTTCACGACCGCTTATCACTGTTTTTACTGTTTACTTTACACTTTCGTTCAGTAATTCAAGTTTCTTGTCCGTTTTGGTCCACGTCCGCTTAAGACAGGCAATGAAAATAAAAAGTAGTGAAAAAAAGTGTCCGCGTCCGGTCATTAGAGCGTCCGATTGTTAGAAGGGAATTTGTTCTGAAAACGCAAAGTAAAACTTGGTTCCTGAATTTTTGTCCGGTTAAGAGAAGTATAAGAGTATAATTCCATACCTATCTCGATCAGTTTTAGATGATACAAACAACCGTTAGGTGAACAAAACTTAAACTATGTAGCATCACATTTAGAGCTTCTTAAATTGCGATAATGTTTAATGTTTTGTTACACTCACCCCAACCTTTCCTTACTTATTTTAAATAAGTTATGTAGGCGGCCTTAAAACAAAAAAACCTAGGCTACTACTTTCACTACAACCTACTCTAGCCTGCACACACTATTCGACACCACGACTGTACAATCTACAACCAGTTCGCGCTCAAGAGCACCTGAAACCTTGTGACTTGTTCAAATTGCAAATGCAAATTTTTGAAAGCTGAATATAACACATAACTGAATTCATTTAGACAGATTTGTGTTTTGATCGTTCAGTAAATGGAAGAAAGTGATTTTTGGATGTTTTAAACAATGGTTGGTTTGTGATGGCAAGTAGATTTGATAGGTGTTAGGTATTCAGGTGCAGCACCGAAAAGTTAGTTGTAATAACTCGATCGTCGCGAACGGCTGCCCTACATAGTAGGGAAATAAAAATAATTTAAACCAAACCTCGTGTTTTATTTACTGGCGCCTAACGTGGGGCCACGCGAAAAAAGTCCTTATAAAGGATAAACCATTGCGGCCGTGGGTTCGAACCCATTTTGAACAAAAAAGCTATTTACGTGAAGTTAAAATAAAATTCGCATTTTCAATAAAATATCTGTTTACGTGAAGTTAAAATAAAATTAGTATTTTAAACAAAAAATCTATTTACGTGAAGTTAAAATAAAATTCGCAGTTTGAACAAAAACACTATTTGCGTGAAGTTAAAATAAAACTCACATTTTGAACAAACAACTCTTTACGTGAAGTTAAAATAAAATTCACATTTTGAACAAAAAAGCTATTTATGTGAAACTGAAAGAATAAAAAACAAAACCGTTTATTTGAAATCAAAAAATAAAAATCTATTTATGTGAAACAGAAAGAATAAAAAACAAAATCGTTTATTTAAAATCAAAAATAAAAAACTATTTATGTGAAACTGAAAGAATAAAAAACAAAACCGTTTATTTGAAATCAAAAAAATAAAAAGCTATTTTGTGAAACTTTAATTTCAAAAATATTCATGTGAAGAAAAAACAGTGCAAGCTAGCAGAAACTATTAATCGAATTCAAAGCGATTCCAGTGGAAAGAGAAATACTGCAACCCAGCATCAAGGAGATTTTGTGAAGCAAGAATAGAACTTCAGGGACAACTTATTTGGATATGAAGCTGCTCCTGACCAGAGATCTGCATGCGGTGGCCGCAATTATTGTACACTTAGTCAATACTTCTTGTTTCTGCGACTGAACACTGCATTGACTGATACGTGTGATGCTAAAGAGAAAGAAGTGGATGAAAGAACACCAGCGCAAAGCGAGGAGTGCGCATAACATATTGACTTCGGCAAAGAAGTGTTTCAAGTGTTACGCACGAAACAAGCAGACACTTTGTTTGACTTGTTGCCGAAGGTATAAGACACTGCGTTTAGCTCATTGCCGAAGGCATGACACTTTGAATTGTTCAATTGTTGTTACAGTAAAAAACAGTGAAATAAAGTGTCATGCCTTCGGCAATAAGCTAAACGCAGTGTCTTATGCCTTCGGCAACAAGTGAAACAAAGTGTCTGCTTGTCTCGTGCGTAACACTTGAAACACTTCTTTGCCGAAGTCAATATGTATATGCGAGCTTAAATTGATCGTCACATGCGGTGGTGGTGTGCGCTTGCACTGCATGCTTTGCGCTGGCGTTCAGTCATCCACTTCTTTTAATGTAAGTAGGCTTAAAGTCAGAGAAACAGCAGCGCATGCCGATCTCTGCTCCTGACCCTGATGTTTACTGCATTAGCACGGTTGGAAATTTTAAATTACACTAATTCAATATACGTACCAATATCGGAGGGAGACGTTGCTATCTACCGTCAATACATGCACTTAATTCACCACATAAACTTAACTAATTATGAAAACATTGCCGAACAAACGTATGACCTTCTGGACAACTTTCCAAAATCCCACATACGAAAAACATTGCAACTGGACATAGACCGCATTTTACGATTACTGGACTCACTAAGAATTCACTACCGACACTCTAGTAGTATTAACCTTTTAGGCACCGCTCTCAAATATATAGCGGGAACTCCCGATTTCGATACTTTAACCAACTCCAAACACGGACAGAATCTTTAATTGAAGCGAATGACGAACAGATCTATATCAATAGCCAATTACAAGTAAAGATAAATCAATTAACTGACACTATAAATAAAACAATTAGCTCTACAAAAGTGCATCAACGTGACACTGAAAACTTATTTGAATTGATATCAGCAAGAAATAGAGCATTGATAGACGAAATAGAAATCAGCCATATATTCAATCATTTTGGGTAAGATACAGTTAATAAATCCAATCTTGTTAAATAGCGATGAAGTTAGGAATTTACTAATCAACCAGCACTCTACAAATATAACAGTAAGCGATTTACTAACAGTCTCTAAATTGAAAATTTTACAAGATAATAATAACATTTATTTTATAATTAAATATCCAATAGTTGAACAAAATTATAAGAAAATACGAATCAAGCCAGTTGTAAAAAATTCTAAAATAATTATGGTAGAAAATAATACAATATCAAAATGTAATAGTAAATATCAACAGCTTGTTAACTGTAAAAATTCAATGTCAACCATATTTTGTCAAATGTCAAGTAGAAATAGTTCTTGTATTTTGAATCTACTAAGCCAAAAGCCCACATACTGTCAAACTGTTACAAAAGATCACATCGAACCAAAAGAGGAAATTAACAACGGCCTGATCGTTATAAACGATAAAGTGGTGGAAGTTCATGAAGGAAATTCTGATGCAATAACGTTGAATGGAACGTTTGTTAATAAGTTTACAGAAAATGTGACTATTAATGGTACTACTTACACTAACTGGCGGAAGATGATACATATGTACTTATCCAGAAGCCGCGCCTGCTCAATTTTTAAACCTGACCAATCATACAACATTATTATCGCTTCCGTACTTGCACAATTTTAACCAAAAAAAACCTAAGACACATCGCATCATTGATGAACTTTGTGAAAGCTCAATCGTCTAGATGGCTAATAGCATCTACAACTGCCTTTTTTGTTATTGCCTTACTAGCCCCTAATCAACAAGCGCCGAAAGCGCAACGTTATTATTGCAACATGACATAACAACGGAAACGCTTGCCAGTAGCAAACGACACCAACAGTCTCAAACCATGGGAGTTGCCGAATCAACATTATGGAGTCATGCGGCAGTGAGGTGATGGCAAGTAGATTTGATAGGTGTTAGGTATCCAGTTGCAGCACCGAAAAGTTCGTTGTAGTAACTCGATGTTGTTGTTTTAACGGAAATTCAATCCCCGTTGGGATGGTAAATGTCATTTGTGTTGTCGTCGATGTCATCTAATGGTAGGCCCAAGAAACGTGCTGTTTCGACGGGGTCGGACCAAAGGGAGGAAGGTATTAGATGGGTGGGGTTTGTGGGGCATGCAAAGAGGTGGTCAGTATCATGCGGAGACTCGTTTCATGCAGGACATACGTCGGGTATGTCAGGGTCTATTCTGGATAAGTAGGAGTTTAACCTGCTACAGTATCCAGAACGAAGTTGCGCAAGGGTCACACGCGTTTCTCGCGGCAGCTGGAGCTCTTCGTCTGCGATGGGTGGTGGTTTGACTCCAAGAACGCCATTCACGGGAAGGGAGTCGGTGAAGGTGTTGATGGCTCCGCTGTGAATGGCGGTCAGTGGGAGCATAAGCGTCTCACTGTGTAGGTGTTCAATGGGAGACATCAAAAGACATCCTGTAGTGGTCCGGAGTGCAGTGTTCTGACAGGTCTGTAGTTTCCTCATCTGCGTACCACTGCATCCAGGCGACCATATGGGGGCTGCGTAATTGAGGACCGGCCGGCCGATTGCCTTGTATGTTGCCAACAACGTTTCTTTGTCTTTTTCACATGTGCTGCCGGCTAGCGACTTGAGGATTTTGTTCTCTCCTGAGGAGAGAAGGAGCATAGACTGTCGAATGTTACACCTAAAATCTTAGGATAGTTGACAGTCGCAATTTTGACGCCGTCGACTGCAATGTTAAGCTCAAGTCTATACTCCTTCGTCCAGTTTGTGAATATGGTCGCTGTGGATTTGGTGGGGGAAAGTGTGAGATTTCGTGCAGTGAGGAAACGAGAAAGGTCGGAGAGGTAGCTGTTTACCTTCGAACACATGCCATCGATTCCATTGCCCGACGCCAATATCGTGCAGTCATCAGCGTACGAGGTTATGGAAACTCCTTCTGGTGGTTGTGGGAGTTTCGAGATGTAGAAGTTAAACAGTAGTGGGGAGAGGACACCACCCTGCGGAACCCCCTGTTTAATTCTTCTCAGTTTAGATGTTTTACCTCGAAATAGTACGGATGACTGGCGACCGCTAAGATAGTTCATGGTCCACCTCTTTAGCCCTGGAGGGAGCGTATTTGACCAATTTCGATGTCCTGCAGTAGCGTTGTGTGATTGACCGTGTCAAAAGCTTTTGACAGGTCCAACGCTACGAGGATCGTTCTTTCGCAGGGTGGTTTCTGGTTGAGGCCACGAACTATCTGGGCGTTTATGACGCTAAGTGCTGTGGTGGTGCTGTGCACTTTTCGGAATCCATGCTGGTGGCTGGCTAGGCTCAGGTGGTGAGTGAAAGTCGGGAGTAGCAAGGCCTCAAGTGTCTTCTCTACTGGGGAAAGTTGAGTTATCGGACGATAGGACTCCCCTTTGTTGGCGGGTTTCCCAGGGTTCAGTGTGGGACCACTCTTCCGACTTTCCACACATCGGGTATTTGAAGAGTGGTCAGCGACAGATTGAGGACCTTGGTGAGATATCCTACTTCCGTCGAGCCTAGATGCTTTAGCATTAGCATGTTGATTCCATCAGGGCCAATGGATTTAGATGATTTTGCTTTTTTGCTGTAACACATCGTTTAGCTTTGTCTATCGAAGGGTGCAGTGTAAATTGCCGGCTAAAATAGCTCGCGCACTTCTTCGAGTCCGAAGAGGCATGACCATTGAATTGAACTTCAACTCGGTCGTCATGTCTCTTCGGGTTAGACAGAGCTTTGACAGTAGCCCAAAGCTTACTCACTCCGGTGGAGAGGTTACAGGACTTCAGGTGCTCTATCCATTTCGTCCGCTTATGTTGGTTTACCATTCGCCGAATCTCCAAATTGAGATCCCTTATTCGGGGATCCCCGGGATCGGCATGGCGTAAGGTGTCGCGCTCATTAGCTAAAACGGCTGCTTCGGCTGGGAAATTAGGGCGGATTTCCGCGATTCTTCCAGCCGGGATGAAGCGAGCGGTAGCTGCTGCCATCACCTTGCGGAATTGACGTTCGCCAACGCATACGTCCATAGGAATGGGTAGAGCTTTGAAGGTGCTCTCAGCAAATTCTGTGAAGCCGACCCAATTAGCTTTGTTAAAGTTAAAGTAGGTGCGGTTGTCCACAGAAACAAACTCGGGAGGCTTCTCGATCGAAATAATTATGGGCAGATTATCTGATGCGAGAGTTAGCATAGGTCGCCAGGTTATGCTGTTTATCAGACCACCGCTAGCAATGGTAATATCAGGCGAGCTATTACAGGTGCCCATAACTCTGGTGGGGGCTTCGTCGTTCATTGTGCAGAATGTCGAATCGTCAATCTGTTCCGCCAGCTCCATCCCCCTACGATCATTTGACAGGCAGGAATGTCAAAGATCGTGCTGCGCGTTAAAGTCGCCTAGTACCAAACGGTTTTCACCACGAAGTAGCGCACCTATGTTCGGGTGATATCCTGTTGGGCAACATATAACTGGAGGGATGTATATATTAAATATTTCGAGCTCGACATCGCCTGACCGGATAGCTATACCCTGACATTCTAGGATAGTATCCCTGGGGTCGATGTCTACATCGATTAGACGATACTGCACGGTGTTGTGCAATATGAAAGCTAGGCCACCACCATTATCTCGCTCGTGATCTTTACGTATAACGTTGAAACCTGCACAACTCAGAAGATCTGAGCGGCTGTTTAACTTGGTTTCTTGGACCGCAGCTATCGATAGACGTTCCCGATTCATAAGTGCAACTATCTCCTCGATCTTACTCTGGAGGCGGTTGCAGTTAAATTGAAGTAGTCGAGTTTGTCGCGGGTGTCCGTGGGTGATCCTGGGGGTGAGGGAGTGACGTGTGGGTGGAAGTTGTTGCAGCTGTAGTACCCGCAGGGGCGGTTGTGGCGCTGGGGTGTTAATAGGCGACGCCACTGTTGTGAGTTGCGGGGGCAGACTCCTGCAGCATGAGGCAACGTATGAGTCACTCCACTCACGTGTGGTGCGCAGGCCGGAACACGCCGAAAAGTGACACCAGCCAGTACAAGAGTTGCACTTGACGGATGCCACGTTCCGACGTATGACGGTCTGACACACGGAACAGACAGTGCGAGGGACCAAGAGCTGCTGGTTGGTTCTCGCACGAGGATTGGAGCGGGATGAGGTTTGGGGGGGGGACAAGTCAGAGGGGGAGCTATGTTGCCTGATTGAGCTCCTAGGGACCGTAGAGGTCCTCTGTTGGCCACTCGGATTGGGTAGCGGCGCGGCGCGCGAACTATGTGCGGATTGCACAACCGTGGAGGCTTGGGTCGCAGTATTGCGCAGGCAACATGGGGCCACGTAACGCGTGGTCCACTCCCTATGTGTCTTAAGGCCTGAACAGGTCTTAAGATGGCTCCATCCATTGCATGTGTTGCACCTGACCGAGGTGGAGCTTGGATGGAGCCGTTTTGCGCATACGCAGCAGAAAAATTCCTCCGGGCCCGGGTTGGACTCAATGCCAGCGCGAGTCAGGAGGATACGGAGCAACCCTGCTGCAAGGCATTGCTCTAGTAACGACAAACACAAATTAACACTTACCGATCCACACGGGGTTAGATCGCCGAAAGATGTAATAACTCGATCGTCGCGAACGGCTGCCCTACATAGTTGGGAAATAAAAATAATTTAAACCAAACCTCGTGTTTCATTTATTTGCATGTAGTGAAATTTGTGTAAAAAATAAAATGCTTATTTTAAGCAAATATCTAAATAATAAATATAAAATCAATATGTAGAAATATTTTAGTGAAGTGTAATTGTATAAAAAGTGCATAATATGAAAGAAAAAGTTAGTATAAATTGAGAAATTGCAAAATTAAATTTGCGAAATTTTCAACTTTCAATGCAAATATCTCGAAAACTATAAGTTTTCTTAATCTGGAGCATTAGCCCTATCCAACCATACCGCTTTTAAACCTGAAACCGTGGGACGGTATACTAAACTTTACCCGCTGTCAGAATTGCAAACCAAATCCGATTTTCAATGGTGCCACAGAATCTGTTTGGATTTTCGTCTTTTCGAGCATACGCAAAACCAATATTTGAACCAGCTGTTTACTAATGTGACAACACTAGCTAATGAATACGTTTGAAAGCAATCGAATTAAAGAAAGATTTTAAGAGATAGCATTTATTGAATGAATAAAGACGCATTTGAGTGTTAAATTACGTTTAGCAAATCTAATATTTTAAATATCCGGATTTTTTTCCAAAAACTCAATAATTAAGACATTTCATGTTTTATGCTTATGTTTTCCCCTATAGAAATAAAGATAGATTATTCGAAATAAGAAAATATCTTGCTTTGTTTCTGATAGCAAAACCGATAAAATTTGTTTCCTTATCACCCAAAACCGATACAAATTCTGTTTTGAATATCAAACCAATAATATCTGAATTCATGGCACCTACTCCTTTTTTTGATCGGTTTCAATTCTGTTTCCGACAACTATCAGATTCCACAAAACCCCTGAATAAAACACTTGGGTTACCTCGGGTATTGGTACGTCCGGATTATTTTTTTAAGGAGTACTTCGCAAAAGTACTTCTGCCACCTCGTGTATTGGCTCGTCCAGGGTTATTTTTTTAGAGCGCGGCCGAAGGCCGCCAACAGAGAAAGGAGTTCAACGCGAAAGTGCTTCAGTCAACCCTGGTATTGGCTCGAGAAGAGTTATTTTTTTAGAGCGTTGTTTGGTGTTTAAAATGTGGCCACACCCGTTTTCCTCATAATTATAAACAATCTAAACTTTTCAACGATGAATGTGCCAAGGTGATTTTAAAATTAATTAATTTAGCTAAAAAATAACAAAATAAAAAAATGGGAACTTATTTCAAAGTTTAAAGTGTATATTTATATATACAAAGTGAAAAATTTTAGTGAAATATTGCGACCATGTTATTAATACAAATTTATGAATTTTTAACCGGGAAAATTTTCAAAAAAATAAGTGCTAGCAACATAATTTTTGCATATTGTTCCTCTAAGGAAAACCCGCTATCAGCACATACTTATAAACCGAAATTCATTTGTTTTTACCCGACCGCCGAAGTAATCGAAATCATGACGGGCCAAAGGCCTCCAACGTAAAAATGAGTTCAACGCAAAAGAACTGAAGAAGCTCAGGTGTTGACCCGATCAGAGATATATATTTGAAGCGCGGCCGAAGCGCACCAAAACAGAAAGCAATTCAATACGGGAAAATAATTGTTGTTATTTACTTCCTGTTATTAGGGTTGTTTTATTATTATTTTTTTTTTTGGTTTTTTTGTAAAATATGTACAAAAGGTAAAACTGATTAGTTAAAATGTAATCCTTTTGTTCATGATCATGTCGCTGTCGGAACAAAAATAATTAAACAAAAAATAAATATCGAATTAAAGTTATTTTTGCATTACTTAATTAAAAAAAATGGTTACAGATGAATTAGTGAAATGTTAGTGGATATAAAAGTTAAAAATATCGGGTGATTTTTTAAGAGCTTGATAACTTTTTTTTAAAAAAAACGCATAAAATTTGCAAAATCTCATCGGTTCTTTATTTGAAACGTTAGATTGGTTCATGACATTTACTTTTTGAAGATAATTTCATTTAAATGTTGACCGCGGCTGCGTCTTAGGTGGTCCATTCGGAAAGTCCAATTTTGGGCAACTTTTTCGAGCATTTCGGCCGGAATAGCCCGAATTTCTTCGGAAATGTTGTCTTCCAAAGCTGGAATAGTTGCTGGCTTATTTCTGTAGACTTTAGACTTGACGTAGCCCCACAAAAATAGTCTAAAGGCGTTAAATCGCATGATCTTGGTGGCCAACTTACGGGTCCATTTCTTGAGATGAATTGTTCTCCGAAGTTTTCCCTCAAAATGGCCATAGAATCGCGAGCTGTGTGGCATGTAGCGCCATCTTGTTGAAACCACATGTCAACCAAGTTCAGTTCTTCCATTTTTGGCAACAAAAGTTTGTTAGCATCGAACGATAGCGATCGCCATTCACCGTAACGTTGCGTCCAACAGCATCTTTGAAAAAATACGGTCCAATGATTCCACCAGCGTACAAACCACACCAAACAGTGCATTTTTCGGGATGCATGGGCAGTTGGCCACCAAGATCATGCGATTTAACGCCTTTAGACTATTTTTTGTGGGGCTACGTCAAGTCTAAAGTCTACAGAAATAAGCCAGCAACTATTCCAGCTTTGGAAGACAACATTTCCGAAGAAATTCGGGCTATTCCGGCCGAAATGCTCGAAAAAGTTGCGCAAAATTGGACTTTCCGAATGGACCACCTAAGACGCAGCCGCGGTCAACATTTAAATGAAATTATCTTCAAAAAGTAAATGTCATGAACCAATCTAACGTTTCAAATAAAGAACCGATGAGATTTTGCAAATTTTATGCGATTTTTTTTAAAAAAAAGTTATCAAGCTCTTAAAAAATCACCCGATATATGTAAGTGTAAAATTCATTACAAATCGGAGAAACATGCATCTTAAATGTTTGAATCTTTGAACTATAAATGCAAATACTATCTCAAAAACCACAAGTCAGCGGTAACTTTATATATAAAATTTCCTGGTTCTGAAGGAAAACCTCTATCCGTACAAACCTAAAAAAAAAAAATTTGTTTATAAAAAAAATCGTTAATTATCACATTCATATCTGAGCGAACTTATTTCGTTGCCCGGGGTTTATCAAGAGTTAAATGAAGTTTGTATGCGCATACATACATATGTATATATTCATAAATCCCTACATGTTAATATATACTGTATATTCATGACATTAGTATGATATATTCTTGATGTGGAAGATTATTCACAAATATTCACATTCATAAGTATATACATATGTACTCCGCCGTGGAAACACGCGGGGGGGAAGATGAAGATGAGCCCATGTCTTAAAGTCCATGACCTACTAAAAATCTTTATTATACCTTTCCTCCAATATTTTAATAAACTTCGCCTACAATGATAAATTTAAGTTTGAAACTAAAGGGCTTGGGGTTTCTTACCTCAAGTATAGGCTTTTTTAGAAAGCAATCCCGGTTTTTAGTAGCTTAACCCTTTTATTAATTATGCTTATAAATAATCTGATAATTTATTTATCATCTTATGTTACTCTTTACCAATAACTTCTCTTTTTGTAATTTTTCCGAATGTATTCCACACGCTCGAAAAGAGGCTTCCAATACTTTTATCTGATCGGCTGTAAAGGGCAACTTTTGTTCATTCTTTCCATGCTGATTACCCATTATGATGTAAAATTGTCTTATATTTATATCAAAACGTCTTGTTTCAAATTGAACAACAAAATTAAAACCAGTTCTCACGTGAACCTCCGGCAAACACGAGACTATAATATGCGATAAAACACATTGATAATAAAAAAGCCTAACATTTAAACACGTAAAAATAGTCAAGTCAGTTAGCTATCGATTACTCCTTAAATTCAAAATAGCTTTCACTACTGATTACACGCTAAAAAAGTTTTCATCAGGAAAGAATTATACTTTACCGAAAATTTAATACCTACAATCAAAAATTAACTACTAAAGATTAATAATGTTATTCCTATTGGAACCAAAATTACTGCAAAAAATCTTTTGGTTTCATTATTGAATTGTTAAACAAAGATCACAAAACTATCGTATTTATTATAAAATCACCCTACAATAAGTGACAGTCAGTAATAATTGATTGAAAAATCAACTGTTCTTCGTAACCTCCAATGTCGAATTCATACTGCTCTATGCAGTTTAAATATTTATTATTTTGTACGTACTAATTATGAACGAAAGCAATGCAACAGCTGAATTATAAAAATTGCCACTTTTGTTCTTTTATAATTTAAGATATTGAATATTTTTCGGGTGTAATGGAACATTTGCACAAAGTTGTCATATAATTCCGGAATTACATGTGCAGAATTCTGCGTGCAGAAAAAAAATTTGTACTGATTTGACAGTTCAAATTCTGCACCTCAATGCAGATCTGCACGGCATGTGAAATTTGAATTTCTCTGCACAGAGGCAGTGCTAACAACATTGAAATAATTAATTTTTGAGCAAAGTCCGGCAACATTTTAAATTGCGCTCAGCTGTTCAGTGAAAATAAACAAAAGATATAATAAAGATAAATGTTAGCGAAAACCGGTTCCTATATGACAAACGTCATAGGAATTATAAAAATAGCTACCTGAGGGACGCCAAATTTCAGGAGCTATCGCAGAAATTGCATATTCCAGGTAAATCTTTAATTTTATAACCTAACAGAAAATTTATATTTATTCATGTTTTGAATGTTTTTGGGTGAGAAGCTAAGGGCCCGTTGGCGGACCCTACGAGATAAATTTTACAAAGACTTAAAAAAGAGACCATCAGAAAGCGGCGTGCATTCGCCACACAAAAAGGGGAAGTGTATAGAGAGCCTAAAGTTTTTAAAGGACGTTGAAATGGACAACTTGAAGTAGGTTTTGTATAATCTTGTTTTATTTGTATAATTGTATTATTTATTATATATGCATTTTCAGCACACAAGGCTATTATGGCACCGTAACGACAGAAATCTGAATCTGCCTGCAGCAGTGTCAATTTAAATATCTTTTCTCAATCACCGCAGACGCACACACAGACACAGACTGGACGGAAACGTAAAATTGAGGAATTACTTGAAAGCTCGAATAGAGACTTTCAAAGAGTGACGTCGTTAGCCGAGGAAATATTGGTCGGTGGCACGGAGAGATCCGCAATTCAATTTTTTTTTTTTGAAAGCCTTGCTAATTTCCTAAGCTAATTTAAATAGCCTGGAAATGTCGGAGTTACAACTCCAAATTTCTCAAACATTCCACCAATTTTTTGTGAATCGTAGAAAATAAGTTTTTCATTAACATCTTTTATAATATTTATCATTTCAAATAAAAGCCCATTCATTTCAAATATATAAAAAAGTACAAAGTTATTTATTTATTTTGTAGTTGTTGTTTTTGTTATTTTAGCGCAAACAATTTTGAGGAATACAAATCCATACAGGTTACGTAGAATCGACATATTTATTTTATAATACATTTATTGAATTATTTACTTATTTATTAAAGAAGAGATAATTTTTAAGAAGATCTCGGGTATCAAAATCACTTCGTCTTGCGTTAACGCTTGATAATATCGTACTCTGATGTAATGGCGCTACAAATTGTCTCCACTTGTCTTGAGAACTCGCCATCTAGCCACTAAAATGCCAAACGTATTTTCAATTGTAACCCGCGCTTTGGATAAACATTTATTGAAGTGGTCTTTGTTTGCTTCCAAACACTTTCCCGGACATGGCCTAAACAAATGTTTTGTCAACGGAAAAGCAGCATCTCCCACATAATAAAATGGGAATTTTATCGCACTACGTGGAAGATTTCTGCTTCTGGTAGGTTCATTGCTCCGTTTAATACTCTATTTCCAAAACCACTGATTTTTAACACTCCGCCATCACTTTGGCTTCCGTAAGCTTAAAATACAGTGACCCGGATTTTCGCGGACACTTGATTTGGACATGTTTGCCGTCAACAGCTCCTACAACATGAGGCATTCCTGTCTTGATGTAAAATGAATCGGCTATTTCCCTCCACTCATGTTCATTTGGTTGCGCCAAGTATATTCCTGAAAGTTTATCCCAAATGGCTGCGGGTGTTTCCAATAAAATTTTGCCAATTGTTGATACTCCTACTCGAAAAGCCCAAGCCAACATCTGGCGGCAAACTCCATGGGCCAAATATCTATTGTAAGAGTTGATGAACATATGTATTTATTTATTTATTCTAAAATGTACAAACAAAATGTACTTACACTAATGTTATTGCCAGGCGACATTCTGCTGGTATTGGATGACGTATATGAAACTGTTTTGCTATACGCCTTTCAATTAAGCTTAGAAGAAGCTTAAATTGATCCACTTGCGTCCGAATAGCCTTTTGGAACTGATATGAATCATTGTTTTTTATATAGATGAATAAATTATTGAAAAAACCATGCAGCTCTCTCTCATTTTCCGCATATATAGGAATCGTCCACACCCGTGTTTTTTTATCACTTATCGCGCACAAGCTAAAAATATTAATTAATTTCTTTTTGGCAACTAGAAGTAAAAGCAATTGTTGCAATCTTTTTTTCTTTCCACTTCCATTTTAAAATTTTTAAATTTCAATTTCAATTATTTATTGCAATCAGCTGATTGTCAAAATTTACTGCACATGTGTTTTGGCTGGAAAAAATAGTGCAGATCTGCATGCAGAATATCTGCACATGTAATTCCGGCATAATACGGCAACATTTTTGTCATAGATAACTTGATACGAGACTCTTTGGTTCGAGAGAGAGCTGTCAAAACTCGCATTTTTTATAACATTTGCCAATGATGCCACTGCTGAAAAACTTTGGCCTGGGTAATTAATAAATTATACAAAACACTAAATTAAACACTTTGAAAATGCAAACATATATGAATGCTAAAATGCAAAATCATGAATTAATTTACATAAACATTTATTTTGCAAAAATATGTTCGGAAAGTTCAATGAAATTGCATTTCACACTAATTTCGTTAAGTAATTATAGCGCTGCTCTTCTGGCATCCCGCCTTTTTCACTAACTGCTGATTGACGGCACCCTGATTGTGTTTTCTTGCCAGCTCAGAAAACAGATCAGGGTGCCCTGCCAGCTGACAAGCGAGAGATCAAGAAAAGAGATTCTGATCAAGTTATCTATGTTTTTGTCGCGAAAAGAAAGCGCTATTATACTATGTTCGGACCGACATTGAAAATATTTTGAAAACACATTAGTATGTTGTGGAATCTAAGTCGTTCGGACCGACAATATGTGTTTTCGATGAGTTTTCACTGACAACTATCAATAGCGGCATTCTCTTGCTCTTGCAAGATTTCACGATGACATTAAATGCAAAAATCCTATACCGAAATATGCAAGGCCAAGAGAGCACCCATTGCAGAATCTAGGCACGAAAATAAACGTGGGTTTTGGTCTGACATATTTATAGCCATTGCAAATTTTTTATGCGTGTGTTTGCTGTTGTGCCGTTGCACCAACAGGAAAATTCTGCAATTTCTGCACCGTGCAAGGTTGTGTAAGAGCAAGAGAATCCCCCTAATATGAGAATATCACGCGACAGCTGTTTTTGTATATGGAATGTAAACAAATATCAAGTTACAAATTAGGGCCTGCAAAATATGCCTTCCAAAAACATCGATTAAACTAGAGCAGGCACCGATTATAATGAGTGGAATGTAAGTTTTCAAGTAGTTTTCAGCGAAAACTGTGTTTTCGTTTGACAGATTTTATATGGACGGAAACACAAGTTTTCGTGCGAAAACTAGTTTTTCCCACGAAAACATGTTTTCGTTGTCGGTCCGCCATCTTGTGTAGTCATTTTTCGGAGATTAGTAGAAGACGCATAAAACAGCATTCTGTCAACAATTTCTATGGAAATTATTACATAATAGTTTTATACAAACTCCAGTGGTACACCAGCCCGATTTGCCAAAAATAATAAAAACACTTTTAATTGTAGTTTTGGTTAATAATTTTATTTTTCACAACCGCACGCTTTCGTTGTCTTTTAGTAAGTAAAATAGGGCACGCATGTGCATACAAAAAGAAACAAAAACGTTCTTATGTAGAGAGGGAGAGAACAAAGAGAAGAGAGAACTTTGCCTCTCTCTGAGATCTTCATTGTTCATCCCCTTTCCACACACACACAATGTGTATGTGTACAAGTGTGACTTTTGGTATTTTCAACACGCCACCTCAAAAGTTACACTTTTACAAAATTAAGGAAAAACAAAAGATAATTTTAAAACGAGTGTGTGCATATTCAAATGGTTGTATTATTTTTCTTCTCTGGGGACTCTTTCTTTTTTGATCCAGCATTTGCTGCAAAGAATTGGGGAAACCCAGTAAAACCCAATCAGATCAATAAAAAAACACAAATTAACAAGATTCGTTTATATAAACAGCAATGGTTAGACTAGAAATTATTTTAGTTTGATTATTGTTAAATATATATATATATATGCCAAGAGATCCAGTTTGTCTTGGTTATCAAGGTTCAGGCTGAAGGTCCAATTAAAAAATGATATTTAATATCTATATGCTTAGTTCTCTTGTGGCAAGTAGGATTATTTGCTATACTAATACAACCTTGGTTGTCTTCGAAAATATCTATTGGGCTATTTACTTTTAATTTAATTTCACTTATTAATGACTTTAGCCATAATGCTTCTCTAACACCTTCAAATAAGGCCATATATTCGGCTTCGGTAGATGAAGCAGCAACTGATTTTTGTTTCATAGTACTCCAGGAAATTGAACAATTTCCAAACATTTTAAATATATATCCTGTACTTCTCCTATCAGTCTCATTTCCAGCCCAATCAGAATCGACATACCCTATAAGAATATTATCTACTTTAAGATTCCTTTTGAACGATAACTTTAAGTCAACAGTTCCTTTTAGGTATCTTAAAACTCGCTTAAGACATTGCCATAATTCTTTATTATTATTATTATGCCCGGTTTCACAGTCCATACTTAAGTTGTGCCTAAATAAAATCTTAGCTAAGTATTGTTGCAAACTGAGTGGTCGTTTGCGTTTCACAGTCAATGCTCAATTTCTATAAAATTTTATTATGATATATGGCAACGTTATGGGCAACATATGTTTTACAAATGTCATTCATATGTTTGAAATATTTAAATTATAACAGACAATACATAAATTTGCGAGGAAAATTATATCAAAAATTGATGAAAACAACAAAAGAACCCCAAATTTCATCACTAGCGAGTCGGAGCACCTATGGGAACTGAAGGAAAAGTATTGAGTGCAAACGAACGGACACTTGCCCTACGCTACGAAAGATGTCGCTGAAAATTCAAAGCAAATTCAAAACAAAAATCAGCTGTTATTTAAGCACTGCTTAAGTCTCCCCTTTTCAGTACTTAAGCATTACATAAGTATGAACTGTAAAACAATATTTTCCTGTTTTATCTTAAGTACAACATAAGTATGCACTGTGAAACCGGGCATTAGTATACCGGCTTAAAATACTTATTGATGTACTCAAGTCCGGACGTGTGCACAACATTATATACGTTAAACAGCCAATTAAATTCCTACATGGTGCTTCACATGATTCTTCAGCTTGCAAGTCCTCATAATTTAGTTTGTTTGGAAGAGGGGTACTAACTGGATTACAATCCTCCATTTTGAATTTCTTTAAAACATTTTTAATATATGCAGATTGACTGAGACAAATTTGATCATCTTTTCGATCAATTTTTATTCCAAGGAAATGCCGTATTTCACATAAGTCAGTCATTTGAAACGTACTTGAAAGATAAGTTTCAAATTTAGACATACTTTCGGAATTACTGGTGGCAATTACCACATAGTCAACATATAATAGTATATATATATTTTTACTTATATCTCCCTTATTTAAATTATATATCTTCTAGATTCTGAAAACCAAAATTTTTAAGTGCACTTTCAAAAACCTCAAACCAGCATCGTGCAGCTTGCTTAAGGCCATAAATAGCTTTATTTAGTTTACATACTTTATTTCCATCATACTGGTTTAAACGTTTTGGAACCTTCATATAAATTTCATCCCTTAAAGTTCCATATAAAAACGCTGTTTTTACATCCATATGATGGATCAGTAAATTATATTGATTAGAAAATGCCAAAAGAAATCTGAAACTAGAAATTCGTGCAACAGGTGCAAAGGTCTCATCATAATCCATCATATATTCTTGGGTGAAGCCCCTTGCTACCAGTCTTTCCTTATATTTTAGTAAATTACCATTTTCGTCTTGCTTTAAACTAAAAACCCACTTGCAATCTACTATGTTTTTATCCATAGGCCTTTGCACTAAGCACCATGTATTATTTACAAAATGAGAATTTAGTTAATCTTGAATGGCTTGGAGAATCATGACTTCTGCTATCATCATTATGTTTTACCACAGAGTCATTTTCATTTAAGGTCACAGATTTTATGTTTGTTTCGTCCACCACTACATCTCTAGCTTTCATAAACCTTCCCGATTCCTCATTCCACAATTTATAGCCATTTGGCTCATACCCAACGAGTACAGTCTTGATAGATTTTTCATCAAATTTTCGCTTACGCACTTTATTTAGTGCGTATACAGTCGATCCAAAAATTTTCAAATATTTTAGTATTGGCTTCTTTTTATGCCACATCTCATATGGTGTTTTTCTTATATTTTCCAAAGCTCTACTTGGGGACCTATTAACTAAATAAGTTGCTGTTAAAACAGCTTCTCGACAAAAACTTTTATTAAGTTTAGTACAGTTAATCATAGAGCGAGCTTTTTCGGTGATTGTTCTAATCATCCGCTCTGCAACAGCATTCAATTGTGGGGTATGAGGAACCGTTAAATGATAGCTGATACCTTTTTCTACACAAAATTCACGCATTTCATTAGAGAGGTATTCCCTACCATTATCAATATATAGATTTACCATTTTTAAGTTGAAATGAGCCTCAGTAATGTGTGAACTGATCAATAAATACTACATAGTAGTTTTTATTATCAGTAGTTGAGGGCGTAATCGGACCACACACGTCATAATGAACTACGAACAATGGGCGGTCAATATTTTCTTTGTTTTTAGATTTTTCAAATTTTAGCCTTAGATTGCTTTCCGTTAATACACGCCTCACATATTTCATTTCTATTTAGCTGTACGTTTTTTATAAGTTCAACATCTTCAAACAAGCTATTCCGTTTAATTTCTAAGAATTTTCCTACACTAATATGGCCTAACCTTTCATGCCACAAGCGATATTCTGCATCATTTAAAACTTTGGATGTATACACTTTACTATTTAAATAAAATTTCAAAATCGGTACATTATACTTACATATCCCTTCAAATGCCAATATACCATTTTTGACTACTTTTATACCATCCGGATTAAATTCGACGGACATTCCAGCATCTAGCATCTTCTTCACGGATAGTAAATTGTGCGGGATTTCCTTGCTATACAGCACATTAAATAATGCAATGGTTTTCCCAGAACTGTTAAGACTAACTAGTCCTTTCGCAGTAGCATACACAAATTCTCCACGCTTTGCAATCTCAATAGCCACACTTGGATTTATATTCTCATACTCGGAAAATAAAGTTATGTCATTTACTACATGATCTGATGCCCCTGAATCTAGTATAAAATCTACGCCATCTGTCTTTTCACTGGAATTAGCTAATTTCATCATAAATGCGAAAGCACAGTCCGGCTGCGTTGCTGCCATCTGAGTCTGTCTCTCTCTAGCCGCTACGTTCATCATAAATGCAAACGAGCGTTCTGGCTGCGTTGCTGTTGCCATCTGAGCCTGTTTCTCTCTAACATAACTCTGGACATGAACATTCTGGTTGCCACCTGCCTGTCTTTTTAAGAAGAAACAGTCTTTCTTCATATGGCCTAATTTGCCGCAATTAAAACACTTTGGCTTAAGCTTTGACTTATTCTGAAATTGTTTCTTCACAAATTTTATTATTTTGTTTTTGTATGTGCTATCCCTAGGCTCTCGATTGCCTATAGCCTGCAACACTTTTGCACTTGTGTCCTTGCCAACTCCTTTTAGTTTAATTTCGTGATCGAGAAGCCGACTCTTTACAAAACCTAATGTTAAATTGCCCTCAGAGAGAGTTTCTTTCGCTGTTATTACACCATCATAGCTAGTTGGAAGTGTTAGAAGCAAATGAGACACTTTGTCCATTTCATCTATCTTGGCTCCCGCCGCAACTAACTCAGTAACCAAATCATCAAATAAACGAAAGTGGTTTACTAGCGGAGTATCACCCTTCAATTTTAGAGACAATGGTTGTTTGCGTAATGAAAGTTGAGATACCAGGCTTTTACGCTCGTAAATAGTGTCTAAATTTTCAAAAATGTCCTTAGCCGAGTTCCCATTGTTGGCAAATACTAAAAAAGAGTCACTCAAATATTCAATTACAAGACTCTTTGCATTACTTTCTGCTCGCTTCATTTCATCATTTTCCTTATCATTTGGTTCCTCATCAATTACTTTTAACAACTCGTTTTCCTCTAACAAAGCCCTGACTCTAAATTTCCATATAGAATACTTTTCCCCGTTAAAAGGTGTTATATTTCTCTTTCCTTTTTCCATCTTCCGAGAATAACTGTTCTTTTTTTTTTTTGATTGCTATGCGCTTCTCAGAATTTTCGTTGCTAGTCTGCTCTAATACTCACACAGAAATTGAAAAAATGTACGCCAATTTGGTGCGTTATACAATGCAAATATGTATGTACGTTGTTCACTTATGTTTACGCACACATTTCAATATTAATTATTTTGTTTAGACTTGATTTAAGTTTCAGTTGTTTCACTTTTCTTATTTCAATTTTATTATTTGTTAACAATCAAAGCATTTCACTATAGCACTTAGCTGCAAATTGTGACTGGGCCCTTAACCTATGGAAATTATTAAATAATAGTTTTATACAAACTCCAGTGGTACACCAGCCCGATTTGCCAAAAATAGTAAAAACACTTTTAATTGTAGTTTTGGTTAATAATTTTATTTTTCACAACCGCACGCTTTCGTTGTCTTTTAGTAAGTAAAATAGGGCACGCATGTGCATACAAAAAGAAGCAAAAACGTTCTTATGTAGAGAGGGAGAGAACAAAGAGAAGAGAGAGCTTTGCCTCTCTCTGAGATCTTCATTGTTCATCCCCTTTCCACACACACACAATGTGTATGTGTACAAGTGTGACTTTTGGTATTTTCAACAATTTCATATGTTACTATTCCTTGTTTTCGCTTGACATCAACATTCGAGAAAATATCCCAACCGTTACCATTGTTAAATTCCTTCAAATATTACAAGCTGGATTTTTCTAAGAAATTTCGTTTTTTTCTGGAACGAACCAGTAGTTGGACAGATGCAGACAGACGTCTTAAAGCGCAAATACTACGTAGTCACAAAAACACGTAAAATTCAATTTAAGTTTTTTAGTTTTATATATACGAAAACTTTATAATAAAAGTGAATAAAATAAAGATATGTGGTGACAGAAGTTCCCACAGGATGTAAATTGTAAACAAAAACTTAAACACTTTTGTTAAAATAGACGGCTCTAAGTCTATGCTGAAAAAACCTCGCAACTGATTTCTAAGGTATGTTGTAAGGCTTATTTTGTGAGTTGAGCTCAAAGGAAATGGACAACTAAGAAAAGTGAATAATTTTGCAAATATGTAAAATTTGGTTCATATATATATATTTTTTCCTTTTTGATTTCCTGACATCACAAATTTGTGAGCATTTGAGCTTTCAGCATGCGGAAAACCTCACACATTACAACAGCCTCACAATAATGGGGGTAGCGATTTTTGTGAGGGCATTAGAATGGACTGTTATTTGCATTTTCTGCACCGCGCAAGGTTTTGCAAGAGCAAGAGAGTTCCCCTAATATGAGAATATCAAGCGACAGCTGTTTTTGTATATGGAATGTAAACAAATATCAAGTGACAATTTAGGGCCGGCAAAATATGTCTTCCAAAAACATCGATTAAACTAGAGCAGGCACCGATTATAATGAGTAGAATGTAAGTTTTCAAGTAGTTTTCAGCGAAAACTGTGTTTTCGTTTGACAGATTTTACATGGACGAAAACACAAGTTTTCATGCGAAAACCAGTTTTCCCACGAAAACATGTTTTCGTTGTCGGTCCGAAAATAGTATAATATACTACTAAATATTTTTGTATTATGTTTTTTACTAACAGAAATTGAATTTATCACAAAAATATATAAATAAATACATCGTCTATCATATTAATCTTATTATCTGCTCATATGAATGTATGTATACGCATGTGCGCGTTCAGAAATTCAAATCATGATTTTATCAATTATCAATATATAACATGTGCACGCATTGATCTGCATTTCATACATTCATATATACTTATATGTACATATATTTGTATACATTGCCGAACAAATAATGCACAAGCATACAAACATACATATGCGTACACATGTGAATATGTCACCAACAAAAAATTGAAACATTGTTCGACAAAAACAACAATTGTCTAAATAGCATAAGCATGGCAAGCCAATATGGTAGCCAAATTGGCGAAGCCCAAATGTAGTAAATTTTACACCAAACGCATAAACGCACACGCTTATTCCACAAGCGTACTCGCTTCATTCATTAAAACAGATGCCGTAACATCTTTCCGAGCATGCCTTTGCCATCAAGCGTCTTTTCGCGACGATGGCAAAAGCTAAAAATCGTAAATTGAACATCTTTCTGGTGTTTGTTCTAAGAAAGAAGTGAGAAAAGTGGCAACATAACTGTTGTCGATTTACAATATTTGTCAATTCTAGAATATTTTTCCGGTTGGAGGATGGAGTCATGTGTAGAAGTTCACGCAAGTGAGGTAAGTTCTTTGATCGCCATTTACTTGGGAATGGCCAGAAACGATTCTTTTACACATGGCTCAAGCAGCTCACTACTTCCGGTCTTTGACCAAGTATCCTCTGGGTAGCCTAAGAACATCCGTTCGAAGGCGAGCTAAAGTGAGAAGGCGAAACATTCCCTACAAGGGTTGCCTCCGTCGCCGAGTACTATCATTCACTGCGGTGAATGAACGTCTAGCCACAACCCGCATCAAAGCGAGGTTCTTCAACATATCGCTGATCTGCGCCCACGCCTCGACGGAAGAGAAGGACGATGTGACCAAAGATGCCTTTTATGAGATGAAAGATGCCACTTATGAAGGCTGCCCTCGCCACGATGTCAAACTCATGCTTGGCGACTTTAACGCCAGGGTGGGGAAAGAAGGTGTCTTTGGCACTACGGTCGGTAAATTTGGCCTCTACGACGAAACATCCCCTAATGGGTTGAGGCTGATTGACTTCGCCGGGGCCCGAAATATGGTTATCTCTAGTACTAGATTCCAGCATAAGAAGATTCATCAAGCTACCTGGGTGTCTCCGGATCGAAAAACTACCAACCAGATCGATCATGTTGTGATAGACGGAAGACACGTCTCCAGTGTTTTAGATGTGCGTGCGCTCCGAGGTCCTAACATCGACTCGGACCACTATCTTGTAGCAGCTAAGATTCGCACCCGCCTCTGTGCAGCAAAAAACGCGCGCCACCAAACAAAAGGAAGGTTCGACGTCGAGAAGCTGCAATCACAACACACAGCCGAATGATTTTCTACTCGGCTTGCACTCCTGCTCTCTGAGAGCACTCGTCAACAACTCGGTATAAGGGAGCTGTGGGACGGAATTTCAAACTCCTTACGTACAGCTGCAACCGAAACCATTGGTTTTCGGAAAGTGCAAAAGAACAGCTGGTACGACGAGGAGTGCCGTGTCGCAGCGGAGAGAAAACAGGCTGCCTACCTCGCAACGTTACGATCGACCACTACACGTGCGGGATGGGATAGATACCGAGAGTTGAAGAGGGAAGCGAGACGCATTTGTAGACAGAAGAAGAAATAGGCTGAAATGCGTGAGTACGAAGAGCTTGATAAGCTGGCCGACAGGGGTAATGCTCGAAAATTCTACGAAAAAATGCGGCGGCTTACGGAAGGTTTCAAGACCGGAGCGTACTCTTGTAGAACCCCTAAAGGTGATCTAGTCACTGATGCCCAGAGCATACTTAAATTATGGAGGGAACACTTCTCCAGCCTGCTGAATGGCAGTGAACGCACAACACCAGGAGAAGGAGAACCCGATTCCCCAATCGATGACGATGGAGCAGACGTTCCATTACCCGACCATGAAGAAGTTCGAATAGCAATTGCCCGCCTGAAGAACAACAAAGCGGCAGGGCCGATGGATTGCCGGCCGAGCTATTCAAACACGGCGGCGAAGAACTGATAAGGAGCATGCATCAGCTTCTTTGTATAAAATATGGTCGGACGAAAGCATGCCCAACGATTGGAATTTAAGTGTGCTACGCCCAATCCATAAAAAAGGAGACCCCACAATCTGCGCCAACTACCGTGGGATTAGCCTCCTCAACATCGCATATAAGGTTCTATCGAGCGTAATGTGTGAAAGATTAAAGCCCACCGTCAACAAACTGATTGGACCTTATCAGTGTGGATTTAGACCTGGAAAATCAACAACCGACCAGATATTCACCATGCGCCAAATCTTGGAAAAGACCCGTGAAAGGAGAATCGACACACACCACCTCTTCGTCGATTTCAAAGCTGCTTTCGACAGCACGAAAAGGAACTGCCTTTATGCCGCGATGTCTGAATTTGGTATCCCCGCAAAACTAATACGGCTGTGTAAACTGACGTTGAGTAACACGAAAAGCTCCGTCAGGATCGGGAAGGACCTCTCCGAGCCGTTCGATACCAAACGAGGTTTCAGACAAGGCGATTCCCTATCGTGCGACTTTTTCAACCTGCTTTTGGAGAAAATAGTGCGAGCCGCAGAAATAAATAGAGAAGGTCTTCTATAGGAGTGTGCAGCTGCTGGCGTATGCCGATGATATTGATATCATCGGCCTCAACACCCGCGCCGTTAGTTCTGCTTTCTCCAGACTGGACAAGGAAGCAAAACAAATGGGTCTGGTAGTGAACGAGGGCAAAACGAAATATCTCCTGTCATCAAACAAACAGTCGTCGCACTCGCGACTTGGAACTCACGTCACTGTTGACAGTCATAACTTTGAAGTTGTAGATAATTTCGTCTAACTCTTGCCGACAGGTGCTACTTCGGACTGAGTAGGCAATCGAGAAGCAAAGTCCTCTCTCGACAAACAAAAACCAAACTCTATAAGTCACTCATAATTCCCGTTCTGCTATATGGTGCAGAGGCTTGGACGATGTCAACAACGGATGAGTCGACGTTGCGAGTTTTCGAGAGAAAAGTTCTGCGAAAGATTTATGGTCCTTTGCGCGTTGGCCACGGCGAATATCGCATTCGATGGAACGATGAGCTGTACGAGATATACGACGACATCGACATAGTTCAGCGAATTAAAAGACAGTGGCTACGCTGGCTAGGTCATGTTGTCCGAATGGACGAAAACACTCCAGCTCTGAAAGTATTCGACGCAGTACCCGCCGGGGGAAGCAGAGGAAGACCTCCACTCCATTGGAAGGACCAAGTGGAGAAGGACCTGACTTCGCTTGGAATATCCAATTGGCGCCACGTAGCGAAAAGAAGAAACGACTGGCGCGCTGTTGTTAACTCGGCTATAATCGCGTAAGCGGTTTCTACGCTAATTAAGAAGAAGAAGAAGATTATTTTTCCGCGGCTCGCAAAAATCAGCGTCGATAAGTATGCAAGCTCATACAAAAACTTACATATTTATGCTAGTTTGTTGGCGAAGCTGTTGCAGCGGCAAGGGAAGCGGTGACAATCGGCGGCCATTAGTTTATTTTTTTTCGGCACAGCTTGGATTTTCTATCATCACACAATGTTGAGGCGTTTTGTCATCGCGTCAGTGCTTCGACAGATTGACTCTTTGACAAAACGGCCATGACAACAGTTTCGACCATTGGTTGACCGTGACAACGGAGATGCGTGCGACACTTGTTATTATGAATTTATGTACATATGTATGTGGCTCGCATTTGCTTCCCAAACATACAGACAACTGTGCCTAAGAAATAATATATGTATAGTCCATTACAATTCTATTGGTACAAATATGAAAATGATAACGAAATAATGCGAATATGCATATTTCATGAAGGTCACCAATTTTCTTTGAAGAAATGAAGTTCATTTGGCTCATCTTCACTTTGTAATAGTCAAAATAAATATAATATATTTGAAATATTAATTTATTTAAAAATTAAAAAAATAAAGTTAAAATTATTTTTACCTAATTTTTCCCGATTTTGTAAAAAACATTACAATTTTACCATTTTTCGGAAAACAATGGCTCATATAATACTTTTTTAGGTTCTCTGTGTATATTTTTCTTCAAAGCATTTCTCTTTATTTATTCTCGCATAAATGCAGTCGTTTTACATATATTTCTGCCAGAGAACGTGCTCATTTCTGCTAAATAGCAGCGAAAATGGTGAATTCCTTACTACAATTTTATCAGCTCTGTTAGCCGTCAAATCGAACATCATACAGAATTCAATTTGCACCTTCTCTATGCTTTAAGTTGTCTGTGTCACCCGCAAAAATTACAAATATTGTTCTACAAAAACAACAATGGTTTAAAATAGCGTCAACAGCGTCACAAGTCAATATTGCAGCCAAATAATCGATGCCCAAATTTGTAGAAAAACTCACAACAACAAATTTTCATTCATGCACGCAAGCGCACTTTCAAAAGGCAAACTTGCTTCATTCATAAAAACAAACACCATTACATCTCCACGAGCATGCTTTTTTTTTGCCTACCAGCGTCTTTTCGTGACGATGGCAAAAGCCAAAAATCATAATTTTAACAATTTTTCATATTTGTATGAGAAGGAAAAAAAAGGCAACGCCGCATATGTAAGTATGCAAATATATTAGAATAAAATTGACAACATAGTTTATTTGTCGATTTTCAGGTCAAGAAATGTATCAAAGAAAATATTCAATATGAAATTTAAATATTAGTTTATTGGATTCTATTTCTACTTATTAACAAATTTAAGTATTACAATATTACTTAAATTAATACGTCACATTTCAATGTTTGCTTAATGACTGACTAATGACTTCGATAATAACTGCTACAAAAGGTCATCAAGATTATTTTACACCTAACGTATAAGAGCGTATTAGAGATTGATTTATTGTTTGAGTGAGAGTAACAATGTCACTCCTCCCATTTTAAAATACTGCAATGTCCTCATTGCAGTTTTCTGTTTTTATTATTTACAAAATGAGTAGAATTAAAGTGTTAACAGATTCATACAATACTTAATAGTATTACTAAATGCTTTAACCCATTTGGTTTTTTTTTATACTAAATATTTAATATTTGAAAACTGAAACTAAATTGTAAACATAAATCAATTATACATATTTTTTTCTTCTTTTAAATTGACTTTTGTATTTTCTTACTTTTCTGTTTTAAAACTTTACTACATGATGTTCCCCATTAGACTCGGTTTGAAGAAGTCTTACTGCTTTGATAAATTTAAAGCTGATACTTTTTCAGCTGCAGCAAATTTAGACAACAAGTCAAAACATGTTAAATAATTTTCCTCGTCCCATTTCCAAAAGTTTACTACAAACTTTTGTCGAGTCTCATACATAGGAGGCGTAATTTTAAATGGTAATTTGTTCGAAATGTGGTCGTTTTTGCAATGGTTGCATAACTCACATTCATTAATTATTTTAGTTATCTCCTTAACGTAATTAGGGTGGTAATATTTTTTCTTGAAACAATTTGCAACTTTTTCGATTCCCTGATGCAGTCCTTCGAGGTGAATTTCTTTACTTTGGATTTGAAGGCCGAATAATCTTCAATATTTTCTAATTCCTTCATGGTTCGGTAAATTTTAAATCTGTTTGAAGTGATCAGTCTATTATAAATGTTTTGAAATTGTATAAAGTCGTTGTCATCTGTCATAAGTATGGTTGTGTTTTTGTTTAATAAATAAGTTTTAATTATGTCCTTTATAAACTCAGTTGTTAGTTCCGTATAAGTTATAGTAGTAAGATTGTTAGAAAATATTTTGCATGTGTTTGTAGAATTTTGGTTAGAACTTATTAGTTTAAGTTGATTTTTGAATACGTTCAATGGCCTTTCGGCAATTCTAATAAACTCACCGGAGTCGTCGCCAGCGGAATGGATTGCTGCTACATTCGAAGCAGTTACTTCATTAACGTTACATTCTTCAATTTTAACGCGAGATAGCACATCGGCAACATGATTTTCTTTACCAGGAATGTATTTGATATCAAAATCGTATTCATTCAACCTAATCTTCCACCGTTGCAGTTTTGCATTTGGCTCTTTTAAATTATGTAACCATTGCAGAGAGCGATGATCACTATTTATTAAGAACTAGCTGACCCCCCAGATGTTGTCCTGCGTGAAATAATGTGTTCTGAAATGAAAAGATAGTTAAATTTATCATTTAATTTTTGCTTTTTTTCAATGTAACGCAGCTTGATAAACAACATTTTTTGGTTTCTGTTCCGGTGTACAGAAAAGATGGTTTTCCAACTCGTGAGCACGCCACGGCCGTGTGAAAACCATAGCATTTTCAAATTTATGCCTCACACTATGCGACCGTCTTTAGGTCCTGTTAATTGTCATCTCAAATGCAGTTTTCACTGGAAACGAAATACGTTTGAACTGAAAAGGGAAATCGTTAGAACTCAAAGGAATTCGTAGAATCAAGCATTCTGCCCCTTGTATTCGATAGGTGTGTCACAATCAGTCGGATTCCATTACACAGTTTCGGGGCATGATGATTGCGAAACGTAATAACGACCGATCCTACTTTGAGGCGCAAATGTTGCGGTGGCATACCAAGCCTGTCCAAAGAATTTAGAAATACCACTAGATAATTCACGGCGACTTTGAATCTTCCAGTTTAAGTCAACAACATCGGTATTTTTGGCAGCTAACATTGCACGTGCACTTAAGGAATCGTAGGTACGATAATTTGGCCAATTTGTGATGAGTTCATCTTTCATGAATTGATAAAGGGAAGATGGAATTGATATCGAACCAACGGAAGTATCAACCGAAATTGTACCATTTCCAATTTTTAGCGAAGGCGATGTAAAATGTCTTCGCAATGTCATTTTTGTTCGTATCCCATAATTGACGCGGATTTGAAGCTGATATGTTAAAATGATTATCGCGAAAAGTGTGCAAACTTCATTTTCATTCCAGTGATAAACATGTTCCAGCAATTCTAAGTGCTGGCTTACTTCTCCAAAACTTGCACACACCACATCATTCACAGTACGCAATGACTCAAATGAAGTTGAACCGCGTACATTAATCAATAGCAACCGAAGGTAGAAGAAATCGTCGTTTTTCGGGTGGATTGTGTCAATTCGTCCTAATGCATTAGTTGAGAACACATCTGGATGTCAATCTACTGGTTGACCTTGCTTTCTGTGCAACTATTTCTTCGACGATGCATTCCATGTATAATATCAGGGTATTTCCGAATAAAGCAATGTTCTCGCAAACGGATCACTGACGAAAATTGAGAAAAAACTCGTCAATGTTAATTTTGTTGTGTTTCCACTGGCTGTACTGTATTCTTTGGGTTGAAATGCACTCTTTGGCCATTCTCCAAATTAATTGCGAGACGCGCAACAGTCGGAAAATGTTCATGAATTGCAAAAGTAAATATACTACAAAGCGCTTTATTGCAGTTCACGTATCGACCGTATCGTTCAAGACCAATAATCGCCATGTTGCTTCCTTTGATGACGTACTTACAAACGTATTTTATCGATTTCACCAAACTGCAATATTAAACATTGATATGAGTTTTGAATGTGAATTAGACAATAATGGTGAATATAGTACGAACCATGTGTTGTCAACTTCGATATTAACTCTTGTAAGTTGATTGCTGAATGTTCTGTTATCTGGTGAGCGACGCCGATAGAGTTAATATCCATCATTTCCAGTTTGTGTTTCCGAAAGAAAAGCACGTGGATAGTGTTTCATGCATTTATTGTCAGACATACAAACCGAAAAGATGAACCATATTGGTTTCCACCACTTCTTCTCCAGTTCTTCTTGTCTTGCCTTGGGCTGCCATACGTTGATGGCAAAAAGAACGCCGATCGATATTAGGGCGACATCTTCGTGGCTTTGTAACAAAGTTCAATCTGCAATTGACCTCTTTGTGGGAAACACACGTAAAGTTTTCACTGAATAATTTTCAACAATTTTTCTTTTGAATAGCCGGAATATAAAAGCAAGCGACCGAAATTGAAAGATTCAAATAATTTACAAATCTAAATATTGAAAAACAAAAGAAACAAAAATTTAAAAAAAATTTGTACTTTTTGGAATTATCCAATTTTCCGACTTTTTTCATGAAAAGTATAAGGTATTTTTATTTCTAAACCTTCCTTGATCCACAACGAACAACCTTTGAAAATTTCATCAAGATTGGTTCAGCCGTTCTTTTAGCGTTACTAACAAACAAACAATCATTCGTTTGTATGGGAAAAAGAAAAGGTCCGTTTTTAGGGGTTTTCCGGCAATTATTCGAATTTTTCTCTCCGTAAAAAACCATCCTTGAACCTCAACGAACATTTAAAAAAAAAATTATCAAATTTGACTCAGTCGTATGAAAGTTATGAGCGTACATACATTTAGTTTGGCGATTCATTTTTATTTATATAAATTTTATGCCATATAAATACGGTCTGAAGTACTTCGGAGCCCATACCATTGCCAATAGCTCTTTTTCTGTTGCCGAATAATTCACCTCATGTTCATTAAGTGTACGGCTGGCGAAACAGATCGGATGTCCATTTTGGCTTAACACTGCTCCTAATGCTACATTAAAGGCGTCTGTCGTTAACGTAAATAACTTCTCGTAATTTGGATACGGCAAGATCGGCTCTTTTGTTATTAATAACTTGATAGTTTCTACGGCTCTGATAAATTCTTTATCTGAATTATTCACTATATTGCTTTTCTTTAAGCAATTTGTTAAGGGTTTTGTTATCTTTGAAAAATTTTGAATAAATTTGCGGTAAAATCCCGCTAAACCCAAAAATTGTTTTAGTTCCTTTTCCGTTTTGGGGATCGGCTAATTTAAAATTGCTACAACTTTATTAGGATTTGGTTTTATGCCGGAAGGGGTAATAACATGGCCAAGAAACTCGGTTTCTTGTTTTAAAAATTCACTTTTGTTCAGCTGCACTTTTATATTCGCTTCAGCTAATCTTTGAAACACTTTATCGAGCGATTCGATGTGTTCCTGCAGAGATTTATTAAAAACTACTATATCACCCAAATAAACCATGCACTCTTTCCCAATTAGACCGTACAAGACTGTATTCATCTGCCGTTGGAAGGTGGCTGGCGCATTTTTTAAACCGAACGGCATTCTCAAAAATTCGAAGTGGCAATTTTGTGTAGAAAAAGCTGTTTTTTGTCTATCTATGGAATCCATTTAAGTTTGATGGAATTCTTGCGCCAAATCAATTGTCGTGAAGTATAAACATCTACCTAACTTGTCCAGTATCTCGCCCATATTTGGAATGGGGTACTTGTCATCCACAGTAATATTATTTAACTTACGATAATCTACAACGATTCTCCACTTGTCTTTACCTGAATCATCTAGCGCTGCAGAATATGGAGAAGTACTGGGGCAAATTATTTTTTGTTCTATTATATCTTTTATTTGTTTATTTACTTCCGCTTTATGTACTTCTGGGTACCTACAGGATTTAACGTAGATTGGATCTTCATGAATAGTTTTTATTTTGTGTTTAATTCTGTGAGTGAATGTAAGTTTCTCAACTTTCTTGTAAAATAAAGTTTTGTGTTTTTTCTGTAATTTATTCAATTTTTCCGATTCTTCATTATTTAAATGGTTGAGTCTGAATGTGTCAGTAAATTTGTCATCATTGACTTTCAACTCGGTTAGTAAGTAGTGTAGTAGTGTGGTTAATTTTTAACTGTGTTGAAAAATTTGTATATACATAGTATGTATGTCCTTGTAAACTAATCGTATTATTTTTTAAATCGATCTTAGAGTTTAGTTGACGAAGTGTATTATAGCCTATTAAACCGTCGTAATTATCGGAAAAATTATAAACGTAAAACGTCAATTTGTGGTTATGGTAGTTGTCGAAAACTTCTTCTTCCTCCGAGGCTTCTAATTGAAAATTTGACGACTCAAATTCCATTGGTTGAGGAGCGCCGTATCGCCTTATTCTAGATTGATTCGAATTAGATTCATTTTGCCTTCTTATTTGTTGCGAATTTATTTTAGGTACATTATTCGCATTAAGCGCACTAAAATTATTGCTGTTAGTATAACTATTAGGAAAATTCAAAGTTGTATTCATTTGTGGGTGATAAATCCATCCATTTGGATTTGAATGATAAAAAACAATTGCGTTATTAGGTGGCAATGCATATCCCTGATAGTTATTGCCATGAGAATAGTCAAAAAATCGATTTCCATTAGATGGAGAAAAATGTTCAAACTCGTTACCATTTTCTCTATTTGAATTTATGTGAGCAAAGTTGGGAACTCTGGGAAATGAGATGTTTCTTTGATTATGATTTTGTTTGGTTTTGTTCAGTCTTTTATCATCTTTAAATACATTATTTTCTTTCAAAATTTGTATTGGTGAGCTAAGGTCAGTTACTAAATTTGCGTTTATTAAGGCGGTTAAATAATTTGGCAATTCCCTTTTCAGCGTCGTTAAACTAATCTGATCTAGCTCTTTATACAATGTGGATATATTTTCATTTTTTAATTTAATACAATCTTTTACTCTACATACTTCGATGTTAGTTTCTTCGCACAATAATTTTACGCTATTTTTAAATTTTATATTACTGATTTCTAAAGAGAAGACACAGGTGTATGTTCGCCAAATTCATCAATGAGCAATTGTCGTAGTGTTGTCCAATCAAACAGAACCTTTTAGAGTGCAGGTAACACAGTTGAAATAAAATGCAGCCTCTTCTGAAGAGAAAGTTGTGTACCGAGGTACAACGCTATCGATGCTGTCGGCATACATCGCCAAGTAGTTTTTGTTGCCGTCAAACGGTTGAATCAGCTTAATACCATGTTCAAACCGACACTTAATCACACGATTTCGGCTGTTGAATGGATTATTCCACTAATCTTAAAAATTTATCAAAATTTCGCCATACAAAAATGACAGTTCCAAATCACTTCATTGAAATGATGCAATCTACTTGTCAGCACTGGAAATCTGTTACATTATCACAGCTGATATAGACACTACAAGGGAAAAAAATGTAAACAAACAAAATTTTTTTAAAGCAATGTATCTAATTTCATCTGAAAATCGACTTAACAAATGAAAAAAATGCATCCATTATTTCTATTATATGGAAAATATTTAAAAAAACCGTATTTTTATTTCAAAATACTATAAGACAATATTTTCTTTTGATAAATATTAAGCGATGTAAATTCTTGAATGACAATAACAGCTGTTTTTTGATCTTTCTAACGGCAGTGAGAACACTGTTTGGTTATGAAATGCTTAAATATAATCTAATCTTTTAAATTTTTGGTCTGAACATGGTATAATGGCTTGCATAACGAGATCGCGCTTATCTTTTCCTTCGGTCATTGTCGTTTCTTTATTTATACTAAGAGAGCTCAACTTTTTGTCTATAGTTTCTAATTCTTCTTCAACGCGCATTGATAAGATCTGTGTATAGATGAATATAAATTATTTTTTTTATACACTGCTTTTTTTTATCAAATTATCTTAACAAAATTAAGATATAGATATCGGTAAAGTTTTTATTTATTTTAGTAGTATTTGCTCAAAACTGTCTTTTTATGCACGAATTCTTTATTGTCAAGAGTATTATTTTTCATACACTGTGAGTTTTTTCTCTTAACTAGTTAATATTCGCGTAAAGTACTAGAACCGGTTTTATTAATATATAAAAAAAAAATATTGAAAGACATTACACTTAAATTTACTTGACATTGAACTGCTTTAGTTCATATTGTTTTTTTTTTTGCTTTTATTCAACGCATGTATTTATTTTTATTAACTTTCCTTTCATTATTATGATTATTATTAATTGTTTAATAGTAGGTTCGTTTAAGGATCTTCGTAGATCCTACCGACTGCGCCAGTGTAATTTAAATATTAGTTTATTGGATTTTATTTTAACTTATTAACAAATTTAAGTATTACAATATTAAATTAATACGTCACATTTCAATGTTTGCTTAATGACTGACTAATGACTTCGATTATAACTGCTACAGAATGTCATCAAGATTACTTCACACCTAACGTATAAGAGCGTATTAAAGATTGATTTATTGTTTGAGTGAGAGTAACAATGTCACTTGTGTATATCTTATCAAACATGCATTAATAAAATATTTAGGTAACAACACAAACATGGCTATTATATATTTCCAAAGATTTTCAGGAATTCATCAACGGAGTAGACGTTTTCCTCTTTCACTGCTTCTCTCGGCGGGTACTGCGTCGAATACTTTCAGAGCTGGAGTGTTGTCGTCTATTCGGACAACATAACCTAGCCAGCTACCACGTCAATGTCGTTGTATATCTCATACAGCTTTTCGTTCCATCGAATGCGAAATTCGCCGTGGCCAACGCGCAAAGGATCATAAATCTTTCGCAGAACCTTTCTCTCAAAAACTCGCAACGTCGACTCATCAGTTGTTGTCATCGTCTATGCCTCTGCACTATATAGCAGGACGGGAATAATAAGTAACTTACAGAGTTTTATTTTTGTTCGTCGAGAGAGGAATTTACTTCTAAATTGAATAGTCACCTGTTGGCAAGAGTTTTCCTGCGTTGGATTTCCAAGCTGACATTGTTAGTGGTGTTTATACTTCCAAGATAGACGAAATTATCTACGACTTCAAAGTTCTGACCGTCAACAGTGACGGGAAAGCCGAGTCGTTAGTGCGACAACTGTTTGTTTGATAACAGGAGATATTTCGTCTTGTCCTCGTTCACTTCCAGACCCATTTGCTTTGCTTCCTTGTCCAGTCTTGAGAATTCAGAACTAACGGCGCGGTTGTTAAAGCCAACGATATCAATATAATCGGAGTTCACCAGCAGCTGTACATTCTTATAAAAGATGGTACCTTCTTTATTAAGTTCTGCAGCTCGAACTGTTTTCTCCAGAAGCAGGTTGAAAAAGTCACACGATAGGGAATCGCCTTGTCTGAAACCTCGTTTGGTATCGAACGGCTCGGAGAGGTCCTTCCCCATTCTGACGGAGCTTTTTGCTCAACGTCAGCTTACACAGCCGTATTAGTTTCGCGGGGATACCAAATTCAGACATCGCGGCATAAATGCAGCTCGTGCTGTCGAAAGCAGCTTTGAAATCGACGAAGAGGTGGTGTGTGTACATTCTCCTTTCACGGGTTTTTTCCAAAATTTGGCGCATGGCGAATAACTGGTCGGTTGTTGTTTTGCCAGGTCCAAAGCAACACTTATAAGGTCCAATGAGTTTGTTGACGGTGGGCTTTAATCTTTCACGCAATACGTTCGATAGAACCTTATATGCGATGTTGTGGAGGCTAATCCCACGGTAGTTGGCGCAGATTGTAGGGTCTCTTTTATTGTGGATTGGGCAGAGCACACTTAAATTCCAATCGTTAGGCATGCTTCCATCCCATCATTTTTTACAAAGAAGCTGATGCATTCTCCTTACCAAATCTTCGCAGCCGTGTTTGAAAAGCTCGGCTAACAATCCATTAGCCCCCGCTGTTTTGATGTTCTTCAGACGGGTATTTGCTATTCGAACTTCTTCATGGTCAGGCAATGAAACGTCTGCTCCATCGTCATAGATTGGGGAATCGGGTTCGCCTTCTCCTGGCGTTGTACTTTCACTGCCATTCAGCATGTTGGAGAAATGTGCTCTCCATAACTTAAGTCTGCTCTGGGCACCGGTCACTAGATAATTTTTTGGGGTTTTATAAGAGTATGCTCCGGTCTTGAAACTTTCTGTTAGCCGCCGCATTTTTTCGTAGAATTTTCGAGCATTACGCTGTCGGCCAGCTTGTCAAGCTCTACATACTCGCGTATTTCGGCCTCTCTCTTTTTCTATCTACAAATGCTCCTCGCTTCCCTCTTCAACTCTCAGTATCTATTCCAACCCCCACGTGTTGTGGTCGATCGTAACGTTTCGAAGGAGGCAGTTTGTTTTCTCTCCGCTGCGACACGGCATTCTTCGTCGTAGAAAAATTCAGCTACCTGGCTGTCTCCGGATCGAAAAGCCACCAACAGGATCGATCACGTTGTGAAAAACGGAAGAAACGTCTCCAATGTTTTAGACGTGCTTATCCTCCGAAGTCCTAACACTTACTCGGACCACTATATTGTTGCAGGCAAGATACGCATCCGACACTGTGCAGCAATATACGCACGTCAACAAACACAAGGAAGAATCGACAGGGAGAAGCTGCAATGGACAGAGCATGCTTAAATATGGAGGGAAGACTTCATCCTGCTAAATGGCAGTGAAAGCATATCAAAGGAGATACATACGTTTTATTGCCCAACCTTGAAGAAGTTCGAATAGCAATTACCCCTCTGAAGGACAACAAATCATCGGGGTCCGTAAATAGAAAATAGTTCGAGCTGCAGAGAAACGGGCTTAAAATTGCAAGACTATAAAATAATCGATTGATCGAGAGAAACGTTAAAAAAATACGACAGCCGGTGCTCGAGAAACGTCTATGACATCGTGGAAGTACGCGTGTGAGCCGGAGAGTAAGCAGCAGTGGACTGAATAGGTGCTCAAGATGAGCCGAATCCATAGAAAGTTATCCAAGCAAATTTTTTCCTGTTTTCTCGGAAAACGGGACATGCTGCAATCATACCAGAACAGCGTAGAACAGGAACAGGTTTGGTTTACAATTGATTGTTTGCCTTTCAAGAAATCACTCATCGACTGAAACAACTGCATTTTTGAGCGCTTAAAACATCGATTTGATAAGTAATTCTCAGTAAAGTCTTGAGTAGGCACCGAACGACTTTTTTTGTTCCCGTAGGAGAAAAAGATAAATTAAAAGGTCAACGTTTTTAAGAGGCAGTTGACGCGTTCAGAACGAATGTTTTGGAGATACCGCCATCAGAATAGTATAGATCTGAATAGTGAATATTTTGAAAAATAATAAAGCAATTGTCGATGATTAATATTTGTTTTGGTCTCTAATCCTGAATATAAAAAGCAACATACGTATAATAATTTTGAGTTATATACATATTTATAAAATTACTTGAGAATATGTTCTTGAGTATCGGGCCGCCCCTCCCCCTACACCTAATATGTCATTTATAATATCAATTTTTTCACTTCACTGTACGAGTTTTAAAGAAATTAAATGGACACGTTTCTTGAAAAATATTTGATTTACCACTGAATATGAATGGAGTTGCCGTAAGCCCCATAACCTTAATATAAAGAATTTCGAGCCGCTTCGGTTGAACTTATGTCATGTGACGTAAAATATCGTAAACAAGATAAATGAGGCTATGACCTATAACATAACTTAATAAATTTACAAACATGATTATGATACATTCATACATTCATGACTTCATCGAATATTGGGAATGTTAAATCCTTTCCCAACATTTTGCTAACACCTATGTACAAGTATTTCGCCGGTTTTGATTCTTGAAATTTGTAAGAGTATAAAATATTTAACTCTTGCAAACTACTAAAATCGCGATAAACCAAATAAGTAAATACGCCAGATACATTAAAATTTACTTCCGGGATGGTAGGACAGGGCCTTATTGGAGCTGGTGTGAAACATGGACGATGGGCGTGGCACCACCCATTTTTTGGTGAAATCCTATATCTCAGGTCGACCGATTTCGAGGATGTGAAGGGTGATCCAAGTGGAGATACTTTTTGCAATCACTTTTTTTTTTAACAGATCGCGCGTGAGTCGTGTCAAGCTGTCATGTCTAAACAACGTTTACAAATCGTTCAACTTTATTACGAATATTCACGTTTTGTGAAGAATGTGTTTCACGCGCTTCGCTCAACGCGGCCTACTGAGCGTCCCATTCGTAACACCATCACCCAGCTTGAGACCCAACATTCATTATTGGATAATATTTGGCCGAATTGTCAACGTGCAGCACATAGTAAAGAAAATATAGCAGCCCACACATCGCATCAATCAATATATTTATTGAATCAACACTTCGGTGAGCAGATAATTTCTCGTTTTGGTCGGTGGATTGACCACCAAGATCGGTTGATATTACATTATTAGACTTTTTCCTGTGGGGATATGTAAAGTCAAGTCTGTGCGAACAATCCCGCTTCGATTCAGGCATTGGAGCAAAACATCAGGCGTGGCATTCACCAATTACCAGTGGAACGTGTCATCGAAAATTGGACTCAACGTAATGACCATCTGAGACGTAGAGGTGGCCAACATTTGAAAGAGATAATCTCCAAAAACAGTGCCAAAGAATGTTCTTTCGAATGATAATAAACATTCCTCCTTAAAATTGAATTCTCTGTATTTTTTCTTTAAAAAAGGAAGGAACCTCGATATGGATCACCCTTTGTATATAAATAATAGATGACGAGACAAGTTGAATTCCGATTGACTGTCTATCTGTACATCCTGCCAGTCCTTCATTGAAAATGTACAAAATCATCAAAGAGCATGCCTACTCCGCATATTACAAAATTGTAAATTTTATATGATTCTTACACATTCTAGTACACAAATCAAGCACCAATGAATATATTCGGATAAAACATTGCAGAAATAGTTTACTTGAGGTATGCCAACTCGTGTTCACAAAATCATAACTGTTCAAGCTCCATATCCGAATATGTAGGCCACAGTGCGCACGGCAGACTCTTTCCGAAAAATATCGGACAATCTGCGAGACATGTTATTGAATTTTGGGGAGAGTGTGTTTTAATTATAATACACTCTTGTGCCAAAAATGGGTGAAAATGCCTTAGTCGCCATATACCTAATATAAAGATTTTTATACTTCCGGTTTATTTTATACCGCATTTATTGAGTGAAAGGGAGAGATCCTTGTAATGAATAAAATCAGGTGATAATTTGTCTTAGCCCTCATATAACTGTTGTTCACGATTTTTCAAAGCTGACTTTACTTCATTTTTATGTTATATGTATGTATATTTATAAAATTGCTTAATAATTAACTTTTTCTAACTTTCTTTATTTTTAATTTTTTACAAATGTGTCCTTACAAATGCTCTTCATCTCTTAGTGTCAATTTTTTCGGAAACCTTAAGTGTGGTTGAAAACACAACTTGCTATATTTTATCATAAAAACAAAATTAAACTAAAATTTTTGGACTTAACATAGGTCTAACTCTTCCTACTGGAAAATGGGGTCATGTGTAGAAGTTCAAGCAAGTCAGGAAAGTTCTCTGATCGCAATTCACTTGGGAGTGGCCAGAAACGATTTTTTACATATGACGCAAGCAGCTCGCGACTTCCGGGTTTTAAGCAAGTATCCTCTGTGAAGCCTAAGAACATCCGTTTGAGGGCGAACTAAAGTGAGAAGGCGAAACATCCCCTAGATAGGGTTGTGCGCTAGGTTTGGAATCCGCCACGTAAAAAAACACCCCAATGAAAAGAAACAACAAGCCTCGGATGAGTGATCGCGTTCGATGGAACGATGAGCTGTATGAGATATATGAGGACATTGACATTGTTCAGCGAATTAAAAGAAAGCGGCTACGCTGGCTAGGTCATGTTGTCCGAATGGACGAAAACACATGGAAGAGGAAGCCTTCCACTCCGATGGAAGGATCAGGTGGAGAAGGACCTGGATACGCTTGGAATATCCGATTGGCGCAAGGTAGCAAAAAGAAGAAACGACTGGCGCGCTGTTGTTAACTGGGCTAGAACTCTTCCTACTTCATTTCACATTAAGAGAGACTTAAGCTTAAAAGGTAACCCAACTTTTCTTTGTCTTTATTTGAATCATATTTTAATATGGAAAAATATATAACTTAGCCTTAGAGCAGAGTAGTGATGAAATCGCAAAAATAGACCGAGAGAAAATTATATAAATTTTTCTGTGATATACTGACATTTAAACAGCATCATAAATATCTTTTTATACGTATTGTTAAACTAATTGTTAAATATTAATTTGTTTTTCATGAAAAATGCACATTCACATAACTTACATTCATTTTTGCCTAATTTTTATTAACATTACGCCGTTTCAGATTTTTGAACCCGATCTTTGCATAATTTATGCTTCTGACATATTTGAAACGCATTTGAAATTATTTAAAAAACGTGTAAAAAACGATTTTGATATACTTTTTTTTTCAAAAAATTAGAGGCCGCTGCGAATTTACCACTGTTTTTAACGAGTTTGACTTATTTGATGTATTGACATCCTTGCAAGACTGGTAGCTGTTAGCAAACATGTAAGTGACTTGTTATCATTGTATAAACCTACAAGTAACAAATCTTATCATTTTCACCAATACATACACAGGCGAAAGCTTAAAGAATGACAGAAATTGCATTAAGAATGCACACAATGAACACATAGAGAGCGACATGATATGGCAGCCCGACAGTGAACTGTAAACGGCGTCGTGAATCCTTCTACATGAACATTTGTAAGAAGACAGCGACATAACAATGGCCTGACAGCTGTCCATTTTGCATGTACACAATTTCGCTGTGGCCATACTAATACCTTTCACGTCAATGAAATTTTAATATTTTGTTCAAAGTGAAATTTTTTATGCAAAAAATAAGTAAATAGGTAAATTTATTTGTTTTCAATTATCAATTTTTATTACAAATGGTATAACAGAGTTATTTTATGCTTTTATGTGTAAAATTACGTCAGGTTTGTTAGAGCTTTGAATAATTTTACATTTTACATATTAGTGTCATTACTCCTCTCTACCGTCAACTCTACTTTCGTCCTACTTTCATTGGCAAATATAAAAATTTTTTAAAGTTAGCGAGAGCGACAACTGACGGCCTGCAGTCGTGTAGTCGCGCAGCTGTCTAAATAACTGTGTCCTTAAGAACATGTTTTTTTTTTTTTGTTTTCGGTGGGGGAATCTTCTAAAGATACTGCCAGGGTGAGACTGGTAGCATGCACGATTCATATTGTTCGCTAGAGTACACCTCTTTCGGGACCACGCCCAGACAATGTTAAATCACTATGTCGGACTTGCGAAACAGTATGCCTACGTACTAAACCCTTAACTCCGGCTGCTGTAGCTTGTATTCGGACCTGCGGGACCGCCGTTAAGCACTACTTCGCAGGACCAAGCTGGGCGATAACTGCCTCTTCACTACCTACCTCCAGGGTTATTCATGTGGTCTTATGCTTCTGCGCTGCCTTTCTTTTATTCTAAGTTCTTGGAGCGCTATTGCAGTCCACTCTTTCATTTTAACCCACACCAGTTGTGATCGCAGCATGTGACCAACTATGTTGTCGGGCGTCATCCTTTCATTTGTTAAGTTTTCTATGGTCTCTCACTCCACTGCATACCTCGTGCCGAAGAAAAAGATGTGCTCTGCGTTTTCTGCGGCATTTCCACAGAACGAACAGTGTGTTTCGTCATCATGGCCAAATTTGTGCAGGTATTCCCTGAAGCAGCCATGGCCCGGTAAGAACTGCGTTAAGTAGAAATCTGTCTCCCCGTGTTGTCTGTCAATCCAGGCCGGCACATTCTTAATAAGCCTGTATGTCCATCTTCCTTTGTCTGCCGCGTCCCATTGCTTTTGCCACTCCTCGAGACTTGTCTTTCTTTCCTTTTAGCGCTCGTCAGCCGTTAGGCGCCTATTCATGGATTTTGTTTTACAGTAGACTCTACTTAACTCAGAGGCCATTATATCCGGTGGCATAAGACTAGATATGATAGCGCTCGCCTCGTGCGACACCGTTCTAAACGCACAGGCAACTCTAAGGGCGCATAGCCTGGACACAGATTTGGCCATGTTGACACAGGTTTTTTGACGAAGGGCTGTCCCCCATATCGGAGCTGCGTACATAAGCATTGATTGGCTAACTTTAAGTAGCAAAGCTCTCCTTCTTTGACTTGGGCCACCAATGTTTGCCATGATTCTCGAAAGGACCGCAGTCACTTTAGCCGCCTTTCCACAGGCCTTTTCAATGTGCGCCTTGAAATTGAGCCTCGTATCGATCATAACGCCAAGGTACCTCAGTGAATTTTGCGTTACAAGGTTAAATCCATAAATGTTCAGAGTGACTGTTTCTAGCCTTTTTCTGCTCGTGATGAGGACTGCCTCTGTTTTTTCTCCTGCCAGCTGAAGCTTAGTACTCGTAAGCCAGTCTTTAATTTTCGACACGGTCTCATTGCAAATGTTTTGTATCTGGAAGAGCT
Organism: Bactrocera tryoni; assembly: GCF_016617805.1. Classification (NCBI taxonomy): domain Eukaryota; kingdom Metazoa; phylum Arthropoda; class Insecta; order Diptera; family Tephritidae; genus Bactrocera; species Bactrocera tryoni. The sequence goes on along the minus strand of NC_052500.1, from coordinate 41,120,452 downwards.
CCTTTGCAACGATCGTTACGGCAATGTCGTCCGCATAGCCAATTATCTGTGCTTCTTTTGGAAGCGGTAATCGTAACACCCCGTCGTACAGCACATTCCATAATAGTGGGCCTAGTACGGAGCCTTGTGGTACTCCACCTGTCCCCATGTAGGTTTTTGGACCTGTATCGGTATCATACAGCAGTAGTCTGTCAGACAAATAGCTGCTAATTGTCCTCAGAAGATACCCCGGGGTGCTTCTTGCCTCTAATGCCCTCAGTATATGTGGCCAGGATGCAGAGTTAAAGGCGTTCTTCACGTCAAGCGTGACCACAGCGCAGTATTTTTTATCTCCATGCATCCATCTGGTGCCCTCGATGGCCTTGGCAGCAATGCCCGTCGTCTTTCCAACTGCGTCGAGAGTGGATCGATGTCTTCTGCTTCCAAATTGGTTTTCAGATAAACCTGGAGACTCTTCTTCTAGTTGACGTTCTATACGTGTGCAAATCAGTCTTTCCAGTATTTTGGCCATCGTGTCGATCATACAGAGTGGGCGATACGCACTCGGCTCTCCCGCTGGTTTGTTTGGCTTCTGAAGAAGAACCAGCCTCTGTTTTTTCCAAATTTTTGGGAAAACTCCTTCTTTTAGGCATCGTGAATAGAGCTCGGCGAAGGCCCTCCTGCAATGGTTGATTGCAATTTTCAGTACCTTGTTCGGGATGCAATCAAGTTCTGGTGCCTTTGAGTTGCCAAATCTCTCCGCCACATCCATTACCTCCTTCTCGTCGACAATTGGAGATTCCATCACTGTTGGTATTGCTCTACTCGATTGGGGTTCTTGCGTTGGGAAAAGCGTTTTCACCACCTTTTCTAGGAGGGTCGGACATGTTGGTGCTTGACTTTTACCCCCTCTGATTTTCTCCATCACTATTTTATACGCGTCACCCCACGGATTCTCGTCCACCTTTTAACATAGTTCTTTAAAACTTGAGGACTTACTTCTTTTGATAGCTTTCTTGAGTTCCTTGCGTTTTTTTTTTTGAAAGTTTCGCGCAGTCTTGCATGGTGTGGCGTACTTTGGCTTCTTTGGCATAGGCGTCTCGCTTTATGGCATTCGCTTCTTAGTGTGCTGATTTCCTCGTTCCACCAGTATGCGGGCCTTTGGGTTATGTTGTGCTTTTTTCTACCCATAGCAGCATCACAGGCCTTACTTATGTGCTTCACTAGTTTTCCAGCCTGTCGGTCTATACTGATCGCATCATCTAATTCCCATCCAACATTAGTTTGAAAATTTCTTCATCTAGCGTTTCAACCTTCCATCCTTTTTTCTGCAATTTTTTAACGCTGGATCGGATTTGTGATTGCTTGCGGATTTCCAGCATGATGGCCAGGTGATCGCTATGTGTGTAAAAGTCGCACACTTTTCAATTTGCTGATAGAACTAGCGTGCTGCTTGCGAAAGTAATATCTATTACCGATCCGCGTCTTTTTTTTCAAACGTATTTCTATCGCCGGTATTGAGTAGCACTGCGTCTAACATAGAAAACGCTTTGAGTAGAGCATTACCCAGCCTGTTTGTGTAGCTACTACCCCATTCAATTGCCCATGCGTTAAAATCGCCTGCTATCACGTTTGGCGTAGTAGTGAGGGCGTCTCGGACAAGTTCATCTAGAATTCTTTCGTAATCTCCCAGCAGCACACTCGGAGGGATATAGCAGCTGTAAAAATAAATGCCACCTATTTTCGCTCGCGTATAGTAAGATCTGCCAAAGAACGGCTTATCTTGGAAGGCGTTGCCCCCACAGGCCCATATGGCAGCTTTGTTTTCCTTGTCGGAGATCCATGTGGCAGCGTTTATGTTTTTGTACTGCTTACACACTATCGCCACCTCTACCTTTTCCTCGAAGATTGTTTGCTTCAGTAGATCTTGAGCTGATTCACAATGATTTAGATTAATTTGGACAACTTTCATTTTATCTTTTTGCACGCCACTTGATATAGAGGACACTTCCAACTTCCAATCCGGAGACCTGTCTCCTTTTTCCCACTGCCTTTGCATGCCGCACACGACGGGCTTTTATCACATTCCTTTGCGAAATGCCCCTTTTCACCACACGTAGCACAACATTTGCTTCGATCATCCTCGCTCGTGCATGCCCTCGCCAGATGGCCATATTCCAGACACCTAAAACACTTTATGAGGTTCGGCCTTTCCCTTATTCTGCATACCGTCCATCCAATCTTGATCTTATGGGCGTCAAGCAACCGTTTTGAGTCCGCTGCGGGAAGGCTGATGACTGCCGTTTGCGTGCCCGCGTACGCCTGTCTCATGGTTTTGATCGCTTTTTCGTCAAAGGAATTTAGCTCTTTGATTTGAGATCGTATTGCCACTGCTATGTCTTCTTTAGTGGTTATTTCCAGAACCTTGCATATCTCCTTTTCATATGCTCCTGTGTTCATCTGGGCCTTCTTCATTTCTAAAAGTATTTCGCCTTTTGCCGTCTTCCGGATCCTCGAGACGTTTTCTCCAAGCTCTTTCAGAGCATCTTCCTTTTTCACGGCTCTAAGCATATCGCTGTACGACATGTTACCAGTGCACGCAATGACAATTGCATCGGGCCTCGGACGTGGAGCAGAAACCGTTTTCTTATTCTTGTTTTGTGTTTTTTTTGGTTTCACCTGTGTCCATTCATTTCCCTGTTCCTCTGCCTTCCGTTCTTTTGTACGAATGTTTCCTTCATTCCTCTTCCACGCAGTGGTCCTCTTTTGGACTTCCTCTTGACTGGCTTTCTTTTTTGGCGGGGTCTTTCGCGTCTGCTGCTCGTCCTCACGGGGCCTTTTTGGAGTTGAATCCACTCCTGTGTGCCTCAAAGGAACATTTCGCCTGGTTGCTTTAATTTTGTTATACTCGCTTTGGGCGCGTTCATGGAGCTTTGTGACAGAAGTTAGCAGATCCCGGATCTGATTGTTGATCGATCGCTGAGGCCGTTTCATTGCTTCCGTTAGCTTCTTGATCGTATCTCCTAATTCCACCATAATGTCCCCTTCTAGTTGCGTTAGTTCCGCTCGAAGCGTGCTGTCTTGCAGCGCTGGTGGCGACGATCTCGCTCTTTCAGGCCTTTCAACGGTGAGCCCCTGTTTCGGTGATCGCATCAATCTTGGTGCGCGTCTAAAGGGATCAGCTCCGACGCAAAAACTACTCGGCGTTCTCCTGGATTGTTCCGCTTCTGGTGTGTTACTGACAGGGCTTTGGGTGCCGCAGCTCATCAAGCAGTCTTGTACACTGCTGCTTTTGTTTTTGTTTTCTTTATTTAAAAGGGTACACATATTTTTGTGTGGCTTTGTCGATTCGCCACAGTCACAGGAGCTTCAGCGGATCTGCTAGCTTTTGTGCCGCATCCTTCACTCCTGCCGTTCCTCGTCGGGGATTGCTTATTCGTTTTAACGTATTTCGCAACTAACCTGCTACTACAGGCCGTTCGGCTATCCGCGACCTGCCGACCCCCCCGGTAGCTTAGAGCTTAACTAGAGCGCCCAAAGTTTGGGTGCGTGCGTCTGTACGCGCCGGAGGACTCGCCTTCAGTGCCGACCGGATCAGTAGCACCGACCACCCAAGCGGTCAATTAAAGCGCTAACGCAGTGGTACAGCCCACATCCCCAGCCAATTGACTAGAACAGGTTACTCTATTGACCGCCGGACGGAACGATGCCCCCGTAACGGTCCTGAGTCAACCGATGTGGCCCTGCACCGAATCGATCCGTGGGCTTAAAAACTCGATACTACGACCGCTGGTCGGAACAAGAAAACGCAGTCCATAATACTGGTTCAAACACCAGCACCCTTTTTGGACACCCCCTTCATCGGGTAACACCCCCTTCATCGGGACACCCCCTTCATCGGGGACACCAACTTCATCCTTAAGAACATGTGTATTTTAATATTTGACAGATGTCGCTTGTAGTCTGTCGCGCTCTATGTGTTCAGCACTTAACACATTGCCATTTGATGTTCAATGACTTTCTTTCTCTAACCAATGGCAAATATGGCAAGCTATCTTTTTCCAACAGGATGACATACATTTGTTGTCAAATCTCTTTGGAGTCTGTTAAGGGAAACTTTTGTTAGCGCATAGCTTACATATGTGTCTATTAGTATTATTATTTTCGTTTGTAGTCTGTTACCTTTAACATATTAGCAGTAACAAACATATCTGTTACCTCGGTATGTTATTATATTTGTTACCCATTTGTAAGGAATAATCAATTTTATAAATACGGGTTGTTAAAGGGTCAGTAGGGTAATCTGGCCTGTATTTTTTACTTTTTCTCATAGAAATTTTTATTCTACAATATACATTTTTTCACATATCATGAGGTATATCGTGGAGTGTATAAACGAAATTTTTCGGAATTTTTGTGACATTTGTAAGAGAAGGCAAGATTTCTTATGTATGGATCATTTGAAACACAAAAACCCAATTTATTCTTAAAAAGTACGTGAATGGTTATCGTCCCTACTAGAATCATGATAAATGTTGATAAATAAAAAAGTAATAACTGATTTTGTTTTTTAATTCTTCCTCATGTTTTTTTTACATAAACTTTGTCATAACATTGTCAATAAATTATAAAAAATTATAGATCCGGTTAAAAAAAAATTAAGCAAATCGTTTGAGTAGTTCGACCGGAATCATGTCCGCCAGCTTGAAAAAGTGTGTTTGGAGAAAAACGCGTTTAAAGTGCCAGGTGTGCACACCGAACGCTCTGAACGTCAAGCTGTATTATTATTTTTCAAAACCTTCTTTTCTTCTAATTAATTCTAAGGGTATAAGAGAACAGAAAATGCAAGAAAAAGATTTGAAAAAATATTATCCAACTGACCCCTTAATATAGTATTCAAAGTTATTAATAGATAACTGTTTCGTCATATATATTATACACATTATTATAAGTTGTATAAACAGAGCACAAAAGTCAGGTGTAGATATAACTTTAAAACAATAGCAATATTAAATTTCTTTCTATAACACTTGACCTTTGCCACTACAATGAGCTCTTTGAAAGTTTTTGTAATACTTTTCTTAATTTACTTGTCGGACAAACCCTGTATTATTGGGTGAGAACGAACGATGGACACCTGCATGTTTTTTTCATATGCAATCGCACGAAGATGTCAGACTGAGAGTGAAACGATTAAACGAAAGCAAAGCCAGAGAGCAGTTCGCAAACTGATGACCAGAGAAGATCAAGAAAATAGTCGTATTGCTGTCAGAATTGCGCTCTTTAGTGAGTGACAGTGAAATAGATAGATAGACTTAGAATGAAACGAGTTAGTGCATATCAAACACAACAAAAGCGCGTACGACATAATCAGCCCTATCGTAAACTTCGCGTGAATAAATCATTCCCTTGTATTTTTATTTTCACACGAATGAGCGAAATGAGCGGGATTCTCTTGCTCCTGCATGATTGCTCGATGACAGAAAATACAAAATGGAGCACCCATTGCAGAATCTGATTCGTTCAATTTATTGTAAATGATTGTTTTGCATGACTATTGTGAATTGGGGCACCCTCTGCATTCATTCTTAACAAAAAAAACTGTAACAAATCTTTAAAATTTAAATAGAAATTATAAAATCTATTTAAAACTTACCTTACTTAACAATTTAACGGCGTAATATGTCTTTATGTAGAATGACAGCTAAAACAGGGTTGCAATTCTATTTTTACGTGTCATTGCAAGAAAAAAAATATGGGTTTTGGTCTGACATACTTTACAGCCATCGCAAATAATTTTCTTCTTGTGTTTGTTGTTGTGCCTTTGCACCAAGTGGAAAATTCTGCAATTCATGCACCGAGAAAGGGTTTGGCAAGAGAATACTGCTATGGATTCGCATGAAAAAAAAATTCATTTACGATTAAGGAAAATTTTCGAATATAGGAGATTTTTATTTTGCAAAGTTCACGATAAGAAAAATAGAAATTCCTGAATTTTTCCATGGAGAATGGCATCCACGCGAAGTTTACGATAAGGCTGAATGAAATTGACCGAAACACAGTGCTCCTCTGATTCTTGAAAGAGCTGCATCTCGCTATGATCCAACTATTGAAGAAATGAAAACAATATGAAAATATTGTAAGACGTTAAAATACACAGGTAAATCTACTGGAATATGTTGTGCTGAATGAAAAGTGAAATTGCCACAATTGGTCCCACCAGATCCTTTACATTCTTTATTTTCTGGGATTGGAAATGATTCTAAGCACTTCTTGTCCAAAATTCAGAAATATAACAGCTGTTTCCAGATGATATTAATTGGCACTAAACATATTATACTGGATAATTTCATGCCTACTTTCAAGGTATTATACCACAATATTTTTTTATAATATATAAATTTGTACTAAAATATCTATATCAGAAACAATTAATGGACAAATTTTAAAAAATTTCAGATACAAGGACAAATTTATCACAGCAATTCATATGCGGAAATTGACAGTCGTTGTGCTCACAATCCAACAGTGAAGAGAACTATTGTCCAAGAATTAAAAATATATCTTCATCAGAATAACAATTTACAAGGTGTTTTCCAAAGTAAACAGAACTTTCTGAATCTAGCGCTCCCTGGTGGCGCCATCTATATGTCGACTGGTGCGTTAGAATCTGCTATCTATCGATAGTCCAGTGAGAATTTCATGACATTTCATAGATTGGAAGTGAAGTTCTTGCGTTTTAAGTGTCAGTATGTTTGTGTTATCGGTGCGAAAATGAGCTTCGAACAAAGAGCGAACATTAAGTTTTGTTTTAAAATTGATAAAACTTTTATCGAGACATCTAAATTGTTGAAACAAGTTTATGGCGATGATTGCCTATCCCGTAGCAAAGCGCACGAGTGGTTCCAACGTTTTCAAAGTGGTCGTGAGGACATAAACAACGATCAACATGTGGGCCAATCAAAATCCGTGATCACCAGAAATTCCATCACGAATTCATCAAAAATCAGCCGAAATCAACATTGAAGTTCATGGAAATGGAATTGAACATCTTCAAAGATCGATTTATCGCATTTTGACCGAACATTTGGGCTTACGAAATGTGTGTGCACTAGGGCGGGTCGAATTTTTTCGCATAAAGCGGCTAGCAAAAGCGAAAACTACAGAAAATTCTAAGAAACTTTTGCCAAGAAACCATGGGTCTAAAATTAATTCCCGGTTCGCGCAAAACGACTTTAGATTTTGAGGTCATACTTATTAAATTGTGCTCAAAAACCTATAGTTTTAAAAATAACAGCATGCCATACAATTAATGCGATAACAGCAGGCTTTTGTAACTTATTTGTTTTTTCACGTGGCTGAGCAAAATACAACAAAAAAAAGCCATCGTACGGTACTCTTACCACACAAGTGGTCTGCGTTGAATAAGCAATAGTGTGTTCTAAATATTTTTTTTAAGTTTTAAATAGTTTTCGATTAATAAATGTCAGTTTATGTCAGTTGATTCCACCAATTCAGAAATTTATACAATTTCAATGAACTCCGGCTCTTGTGTTTTTCTCAGTCTGAATATTGGCTTGCCAAGAAATTTAAGTGATCTAACTCTACCAAGTAATCATGACGTATTAAAATACTATTTACTTTTACGCGTGGCTGAGCAAAAAATAACAAAAAAAAGCAATCGTACGGTAATCTTAACACACAAGTGGCAAAAAACATTAGGAAAATTTGGAATAAACTAAACATTCCGTTAATCAATGAAAAAACTGCCTCGAAAAAACTGAAAACATTGCTATATAAATATCATAATATCATAATAAATTAAAATTTAAAAGTAGACCAAGTAAGTCTTCAAAGTTTCTGGAAACAATTGATCAAGTGTTTTATATTGGAAAATGTCAGTGAGTAAAAACATTGCCTTGCTGCTGTGGTGTAATACCCATTGATCTCCAAGAGTTTATGATTGATCAGCACAGTAAGAGGAAACTAACCATTCCCGAATTCGAGGCGATTGCTGTTGACCCACAAGCAACACTGGCACCAACTAGTCTTGATCCAACTTTTTTTTCCTGGCTCAACAAATATAGATGTTGAATCAGAGGAGATATTTGCCATGCCAACTGCAAGAGCCACATCGCTTTTCAAAGATATTAACTTTAAAGATGAAAATGGGGAACCAATAATTATGGACAAATCTAAAGTTTCACGTGAAAAAGAGAAATGAGAAGAGAGCCTTCTCCTTTAATGGCAGAAAAAACAACTCTGAGAGCGAAGAAGAAAGTGGAAGATATCATCCGAGAATGGGAAAATAATCACATTTAGTGGTTCTTAAAGAGTCTGAGAGCAAATTGTTGGGTTACGTAAAAGTCGACGCCGAGGACGCTAAAACAAAACAGAGGCAATTGTGCGAGTTCCTTATAGAAAAAATATGCCCCTTGATAGACTGATTGGAATTTGCTGTGATGGAGAAGCAACAAACACAGGTTCTGAAAATGGAATTTTAAGGAGATTCGAAGTCATGTTGAATAGACCATTGCACTGGTTTGTTTGTTTATTACACTTTAATGAACCTCCACTTGTTCTTCGCATTGGAAAAGTCCTCTACAAGCGGACCGCGCACAGTTAGTGGGATAATAATATAATAGTAAAATAATAAAGTACAAAGCAAATCGAAGCAATCGAATCTAAATAAATGAAATCTTTCTGTAGGCTGTTCCCGACTTTGACGCCATTTCGTTGGGAGATATGCCTCCACCTATTCATGAAAAAAACGCTCTCGACTGACGTTCAGTACTTGTATCGAATGGTAAATGTAGTTTGTGATGATTTCTGCCCCGAAATTTAGCCAGTATGAAACCGGGACAAATTGTGCACTGTCGATGGCTAACATAGGCAAGCAGACTCTTACGTTTATACGTGACTACTAGTTCACCATCAGCGAATTTAAAAACTTTGGCAACTTACATAATGAAAGTTTACGTACCGTTGTACTTTAACATTAAGTTTTACAACTCAGTTGTATACGGCAGTCTCTTGTTTTTTAAATTTATACAGTCCACGTGATATTTACCACCAACGCTGCGAGAAATAGTTAACACTGTAATCCACATCAATTCATACTTCGCTCATCCTGAAAATATCTTACTGGCAATGCTTTATGATAAGAGAAAAGATGTTCGCGAAAGAGCCATAAAAAAGATACTACATTATCGTGATAAAGTTTGTGATTCGACTAATCTAAGGGTTTATGATAAAAAGCACGCAATAAATATTGAATGCTCAGACTACTTTGATCTGGTTGACCTAGATGATGACAGCGTTTTGTCTGAGCCTACATTTTCAGCAAACATTTCTTACGAACACTTGTTGCAGTTTATTGAGTCTGATGATTCGCCGCTTCCTGACACAGGGATTCCATGTCATACCCAAGCAACTGAGCGTTATTGCAAATAATAGAGACGATATCATTGCCGTAACTATAGAAAGTCGTACTACAACACCACGCATGGAATCCAAAAAAGACTTTAAAACCAAAAAAAAACTAAAACTAGAAAAGATTCCCAGTCATCAGCAAAAAAAAAAAACAATGTCTGTAACCTGCAACATAAAAACATTTAATTTTTTGTAAACTTAATTACAATAATAAAATTTAATTTTCGATCCACCGTATTTTCCACAATTTTTAAGAAAATATGGAAAAATCTGTATGCTGCATACATAGAAGCACAAACTTTCGTTATAATCGAAGAAACCAAGCACAATTTTCTGGATCGCTTCTTATGAAAGTATAGGTACAGAGTACAATTTAATAAGAATGACCTCAAAATCTAAAGTCGCTCTGCGCGAACTGGGAATTAATTTTTTATTTGTTGGTTTTTTTCCACCCATACAAATCGACCCGGCCTTGTGTGCACGGTTTGTTCCGTACAAATTGACTGACGACCAAAAATTGCTCAGAATCCAACATTCGATTCGACGCTTGTGACCGATTATTTGACCAAAAATCACATGTTAACCATTAATCACTCCCTGTATTCACCTGATATGGCACCGTGCGACATCTTCATTTTCCGAAAAATGTATTTGCCCATGAAAGGAAAGCGTTATGCAGACGTAGGAGCCATTCAAAAGGATTCCACCGGCATTCTAGCGGCCATACCGGCCAATGAGTTAATAAACACGTGTGACATGCTTTTGGACCGTGCAAAAAGCTGTACTGAAGCGATAGGAAACTATTTGGAATAAAATAAATAGATTTTGGCGAAAAAACCATTTGTTCTGGTTTTTTTAGAGTCCCGTTTACTTTGGAACACTCCTTGTATTGTATTGTATTGAACTTATTGATATGAACGAAACAACACTGCTTTCAGTGTTCATAGTTGTCAACCCTGAGAATTTGTCAAACGCAACTTCCTTCTTCTGGATTGCCGAGAACAGACGTGCTTTTATACTAGGTAAACATATGTATTTCAATATATTTAAAAAAATGCAAACACAACAATTACCTTCACAACTCACTTAATTGAAATAATTTGATAATTAAATTTTAAAATGGTTTACAAAAATTTGCAAGAGCACGAAATTCCACCGCTGAACGCGCGAAGATTTGCCAAATCATTGACAAAATACTTATGTCAGAGACATACAATTTTACACCCCGAGTGGGTTTTATGGGAGCCGGGGTAAAAATTGGATAATGGGCGGTGCCACCGCCCACTTTTATGTGAAATTACGTATCCGACCCATTTCGACTAAATTTAGACCGTGCCATTTTTCTTACATTCCTGTCACAGTGCGAAAATGCGCGAAATCGGACTATAACCACGCCTATTTCCCATATAGCAGAATTTTAAATTCCATTTGATTCTTTCACTTTCCAGTACACAAATCAAGAAGTAAATAATATAACGGCATACAATTTCGCACTAATAACTCCTTTAAAGTATGCCAGTCCATGACCGAAAATTGTCCAAATACAGCAAAAACTGTTCAAGCCCCTAGGTACCGATGATCAATGGCCGTCCAATAACCAAATAACAATTTTAATGAATTTACCAAAAATGTATCAAGAAACCAGCCAAGAATTTCAAAAGCTTTAGCCGACAGTGATCAATTGTTTATCAGTGTTAGAAACACAAAATATTTTCATAGAATCGTGGGACCCCATCCTAATAAACATTTGTGCAGGAGCAATCACTAGTGGCCAAAATGGTATCAGATGAAAGAATTTCTAACTACTCAGTATGAAATAGCTGAGCGAGTAGACAAAAAAACCATAAAACCAAAAAGTCATCAAAATAACTCAAGTAAAAACTTGTTTAAACCAATCAAGCCAGCAACAACATGCAATATAGTAGACACATTAATAGAAACCAAACATTCGTGTCAAATCAAACCAATGGCAATCATTATGTGAAATCTGTAAGGGAGGTCATAAAATGCAATGTTGCGAGACATTTAAGGGGTTATATACACTTGTTCTCCGAAAAAAAATGTTTGTTTTTAATTTTTTTTACAAAGACGGTTTTTTTTTAAATAATTGAACACTGTTAATACGATGGGTATTCGTAGTTTGTCAAAAGATGTCGTTGCAGTCATCTAACTCCAGGGCAGTTACAGCTGTTCAAAAATGAGTGAAAATAATGAAGAAATTCGCTATATTTTGAAATTTCTGTATAAAAAGGAAAGAATACAACGCGAGCCACTAATCAAATTTGTGAAGTTTACGGAGAAGATGCTGTATCAGTTCGTGTAGCACAACAATGGTTCGCTCACTTACGTTCTGGAAATTTCGAAATTTTGATTTACACTGATGGAATAATACCTCTAGCAGAAAATGGCAAGAAGGCGACCAAAATGGTACATATTTGTTTATTTATTGATTAGTATAAATAAAAAATATAATAAGTTTAATTAGAAATATGATAATATTTTTTCGACTACCCAATATTTCCATGCTGCTTGTTATGGAAGTATTTAATTAATATATTTACGAATTATTTCCATGAAACTAGTATTTTAGAAATATATATCAAAGAAAAACTATATAAAGAAAGGACGGCGTTTTTAAAGGATATATAAAATTTTTACGAATTAAATAATGATACAAACAAAATGTTTAGTAGGAACAAACTCCAATTTTCTCGTACAAAGACAGTTTTACTAAAAGTAATGTAATTAAAATTAAAATAATTAAAAACTGTATTAATATACCTTAAATTCTCTTTCAAGTTGGTCGCCTTGTCGTGGCGTAGGGGTTTAAGTAAGAGTAAAGTGTGCATCCCAAAGGAAACGAACTCTAATCTTACGAACTAAGAGGGATACCTCATAATTCCCACAATAGTGATATGGATGAACAAACCCTAAGTTTTACGCCCATCTCCTACTGTGGAAGTATGAGGATACCCGCACCAACACCACCCTAAGCCAAGGTGTCGAGGTACCCGTGCCGAGGGCTAAATGGTCAGCGGGGGGTAATAAATAGCTGATCGCGAACAGTCCCCTCCGATGCCCGGGCGAGATCGGAGATATAAAAGCCTTCTCTCCGCATACCGGCTCTGCGGACGAGTTACCAATCCTTTCCGGCTTACTCGTGGAACCAAAATAAACGAAAATAAATACCCCAACAACAACAACAACCAAATTGACGACAACAGCGACGACTAAGGACACGAATTACGGGAATCCCATAACGGAATCCGAAGACGAATTACTCGTCTCCTGGCTGCAGAGTACTGCCGGGCATACCAACAAAAATATACCGATAGATACAGCAGTGAAAACAGCAGATTTAAGGGAGGAAGCGTCCACCTCCAAAGCTGCCATGAGCACCAACCAAAGTGCACTAGCGGCTAAAGGAGAAAACAAAAATAAGCGCAAGAAATCCCAGAATCAGCTGAGGAAAACCCTGTACCAGAGGGCAGTCTTCATACTAAGGACGATAGGCAAAGACTAGCAACCGGTACGCCAGTTGATGAGGCAGAAACAAAGCGCCTCAAAACAATAGTAGAGGAATATGAAAGCTCCCCAACAAGGAAGCAATCAGAACCTCTTCAAGAGAGCACTTCACAAAAAAGGAATCGCTCTATCACAGAAATACCAGAAACGCTGCCCAAAAAACCTAGGCGGAGCAAGGCGTTTCTTCGATGTAGCCAGGGATAGCCTGCACGTGGCCATCATAGATGGGAATTCCTCTTCACCGAGCACTATACAGGAAATATGGGTGGAGATCGACGTCAGATTGTCGAGTATGGTGCTAAGCTTTGTACTCGACAATCCTGCGGGTCCTCACCCGGGGTTTGACTCCCCTGAGACCCTCAGGGGCTACAGGGTCATCAAGTGCGCGGACTAGGCCTCGCTAGTTTTCCTGACGGGTAGTGTTGCTAAAATCAGCAACGCCTTTGTAGGCCTCCAATTGAGGCTTATACCCGCCAGGGAAATTCCGAAGAGACCTCATGCTCGCATTTGGTTACCCCCTCTAGAGGAGCCAGGCGAAAAACTCCTGATGTGCACCAAGCTGCAAAACAAATCTATACCTGGTATAGATGAGTGTCAGCGGATCAAGGAGGAAAAAGCAAACAAATTAAGCAGACCAATACTAGTGGCCATATGCGATGAGTCCATTGAGGCTCTCAAGAAGACTGACTACAAAATCAGCTTCGGAATTCGCAAGGCCAGACTAAAAATCTTCCAAGGCGACATAGCGGCTGACGAAGACGACACGGAAGAGGTCGACGATGTCAGCCAGTTGCTAAGGAATGTAGGCATCGAAGAAACCCGAGATGCCCTATAACTGAAGATGCGTGCAGATAAACCTGCAGCACTCGAAGAGTGCTACAGCGAATCTGACAACCTTCATAAACGAGGGGGGCATAGACATCAGCCTAGTACAGGAGCCCTGGGTCAATGTAGGCACCATTAAACTATAACCTTTTTTACACACGGAACAAAGGTAAACCTAGGGCATGTATTCTTATCAATAGAAGTATAAATGCAATTCCTTGTCTTAATTACAGCACAGCAGATATCACAGTGGTAAAGGTGGAACAGAAGGAAAAGCCCTTCTTCTTGGTCTCGGCCTACTTGGTCCATGACGAAGACATACCACCGGCCCCGCTCACCAGACTAGTAGAGGAGAACAGGAAGGAAGATGTCCTAATAGGGTGTGATGCTTACGCTAGGCACACCGTATGGGGTAGCTCAAGTATAAACACCAGACGTGAATCACCCTTGCAGTATATTCTGAAAAGTAATCTATATAATAATATGCAACAAGGGCGATAAGCCAACCTTTATTTTCCCAAGCTCTGATAGGTTTCCGGGGTGGGAGGAAGTGCTGGACCTTACGCTATCATCAGACACAGACAGTCTCGTTGTGGATAACTGGAGGGTATCCGATGAGCCTTCCATGTCGGATCACTCTTGGATACTCTTCAACATTCGCGAGAAATACAGTGCTCCTCTCACATATCGGAACCCTAGAAGAACAGCGGAGGATGGAGTCATGTGTAGAAGTTCACGCAAGTGAGGAAAGTTCTCTGATCGCCATTCACTTGGGAGTGGCCAGAAACGATTCTTTTACATATGACTCAAGCAGCTCACTACTTCCGGTCTTTGACCAAGTATCCTCTGGGTAGCCTAAGAACATCCGTTTGAAGGCGAGCTAAAGTGAGAAGGCGAAATATCCCCTACATAGGGTTGTGCGCTGGGTTTGGGACCCGCTACGTAAAAAAAACAACCCCAATGAACAGTAACAACCAGCCTCGGATGAGAGGCCCCCGTTTGATGATGACCATGGCAAACGAAATAAGGACTACGATTTAAGGGCATGCACGTGCAATGTCCGGTCCCTTAATTGGGAAGGTGCCGCTGCCCAGCTGGTTGATGTCCTCGTGAAAATAAAGGCTGACATCACCGCCGTCCAAGAAATGCGATGGACGGGACAAGGACAAAGACGAGTAGGTCCTTGTGGCATTTACTACAGTGGCCATATAAAGGAGCGCAAGTTTGTTGTGAGATTCGTGGAGGGAGAGAGACTTCGTCGCCGAGTACTATCATTCACTCCGGTGAATGAACGTCTAGCCACAATCCGAATCAAAGCGAGGTTCTTCAACATATCGCTGATTTGCGCCCACGCCCCGAAGGAAGAGAAGGACGATGTGACCAAAGATGCCTTTTATGAGTGCTTGGAGCGCGCTTATGAGAGCTGCCCCCGCCACGATGTCAAAATCCTGCTTGGCGACTTTAACGCCAGGGTGGGCAGAGAAGGTATATTTGGCACTACGGTCGGTAAATTCAGCCTCCACGATGAAACATCCCCAAATGCGTTGAGGCTGATCGACTTCGCCGGGGCTCGAAATATGGTTATCTGTAGTACTAGATTCCAGGATAAGAAGATTCATCAAGCTACCTGGCTGTCTCCGGATCGAAAAACTACCAACCAGATCGATCATGTTGTGATAGACGGAAGACACGTCTCCAGTGTTTTAGATGTGCGTGCGCTCCGAGGTCCTAACATCGACTCGGACCACTATCTTGTTGCAGCTAAGATTCGCACCCGCCTCTGTGCAGCAAAAAACGCACGCCAACAAACACAAGGAAGGTTCGACGTAGAGAAGCTGTAGTCACAACAGACAGCCGAACGATTCTCTACTCGGCTTGCCCTCCTTCTCTCTGAGAGCACTCGTCAACAACTCGGTATAAGGGAACTGTGGGACGGCATTTCAAACTCCTTACGTACAGCTGCAACTGAAACCATTGGTTTTCGGAAAGTGCAAAAAACAGCTGGTACGACGAGGAGTGCCGTGTCGCAGCGGAGAGAAAACAGGCTGCCTACCTCGCAACGTTACGATCAACCACTACACGTGCGGGATGGGATAGATACCGAGAGTTATGGGTAATGCTCGAAAATTCTACGAAAAATTGCGGCGGCTTACAGAAGGTTTCAAGACCGGAGCATACTCTTGTAGAACCCCCAAAGGTGATCTAGTCGCCGATGCCCAGAGCATACTTAAATTATGGAGGGAACACTTCTCCAACCTGCTGAATGGCAGTGAATGCACAACACCAGGAGAAGGCGAACCCGATTCCCCAATCGATGACGATGAAGCAGACGTTCCATTACCCGACCATGAAGAAGTTCGAATAGCAATTGCCCGCCTGAAAAACAACAAAGCGGCAGGGGCCGACGGATTGCCGGCCGAGCTATTCAAACACGGCGGCGAAGAACTGATAAGGAGCATGCATCAGCTTCTTTGTAAAATATGGTCGGAAGAAAGCATGTCCAACGATTGGAAATTAAGTGTGCTATGCCCAATCCATAAAAAAGTAGACCCCGTAGAGCGTATTGTGTGAAAGATTAAAGCCCACCGTCAACAAACTGATTGGACCTTATCAGTGTGGCTTCAGACCTGGAAAATCAACAACCGATCAGATATTCACCATGCGCCAAATCTTGGAAAAGACCCGTGAAAGAAGAATCGACACACACCACCTCTTCGTCGATTTCAAAGCTGCTTTCGACAGCACGAAAAGGAGCTGCCTTTATGCCGCGATGTCTGAATTTGGTATCCCCGCAAAACTAATACGACTGTGTAAACTGACGTTGAGTAACACGAAAAGCTCTGTCAGAATCGGGAAGGACCTCTCCGAGCCGTTCGATACCAAACGAGGTTTCAGACAAGGTGATTCCCTATCGTGCGATTTCTTCAACCTCCTTCTGGAGAAAATAGTTCGAGCTGCAGAACTAAATAGAGAAGGTACCATCTTTTATAAGAGTGTACAGCTGCTGGCGTATGCCGATGATATTGATATCATCGGCCTCAACACCCGCGCCGTTAGTTCTGCTTTCTCCAGACTGGACAAGGAAGCAAAGCAAATAGGTCTGGCAGTGAACGAGGGCAAAACGAAATATCTCCTGTCATCAAACAAACAGTCGTCGCACTCGCGACTTGGCACTCACGTCACTGTTGACAGTCATAACTTTCAAGTTGTAGATAATTTCGTCTATTTAGGAACCAGTATTAACGCCACCAACAACGTCAGCCTGGAAATCCAACGCAGGATAACTCTTGCCAACAGGTGCTACTTCGGACTGAGTAGGCAATTGAGAAGCAAAGTCCTCTCTCGACAAACAAAAACCAAACTCTATAAGTCACTCATAATTCCCGTCCTGCTATATGGTGCATAGTCTTGGACGATGTCAACAACTGATGAGTCGACGTTGCGAGTTTTTGAGAGAAAAGTTCTGCGAAAGATTTATGGTCCTTTGCGCATTGGCCACGGCGAATATCGCATTCGATGGAACGATGAGCTGTACGAGATATACGACGACATTGACATAGTTCAGCGAATTAAAAGACAGCGGCTACGCTGGCTAGGTCATGTTGTCCGAATGGACGAAAACACTCCAGCTCTGAAAGTATTCGACGCTGTACCCGCCGGGGGAAGCAGAGGAAGAGGAAAACCTCCACTCCGTTGGAAGGACCAGGTGGAGAAAGACCTGGCTACGCTTGTAATATCCAATTGGCGCCATGTAGCGAAAAGAAGAAACGACTGGCGCGCTGTTGTTAACTCGGCTATAATCGCGTAAGCGGTGTCTACGCCAATTAAGAAGAAGAAGAACTTCGTGGGAAAAATTTACCAGTATAGCAACAAAATGCCTTGAAAAGGGAGGCAATAAGAGTATTAGAAATCCTCAGGAACTAGATTCAGAAGTTGAGAAGTTGGAAAAAATCTTAACAACAACTTTCAAAAAATCCACTCCGCTAACAGTTTTGGAAAAGAGGAAGTCTCTTCCTTGGTGGTACAGTGAATTTGAGAACACAACTAAGGAAAGCTTTCAATGAGAGTTTTAGAACCAAAATCTGGCAGCCATGTAAAGATATTATGAAAAGATACAAAAAAGCAGTCAGGAAAGCTAAAAACGACTCATGGAGATCTTTCGATAGAAAGTTGCAGAGAAACCGCTAGGCTGAGCAAAATGCTATCTAAAGATCATATTAATACCGCCTACATTGGGGTGGAGGGAAGTGATTGGATCTCCTCAGCAAAAGAGTCTCTGGAGGAACTAATTACAACGCACTTCCCCGGGAGTCAGCAAACACCTTCAACGAGGGTTCAACCAGAACCACCGTTGAACGCAGATGATTATCGAAGCCAAATAGTAGACAAAAGCAAAACCAAATATACCATAAATAGTTTTGCACCATTTAAAGCAGCAGGCCCTGACGGGATTATGCCCATAATGCTGCAAAAACTGGTAGAACCAGTGGTTCAAAGGCTTGAAAATATATACAAAGCTAGCATTCAACTATCTTACATCCCAAGAAGTTGGAAAAGAAGTAAAGTTGTGTTCCTTCCAAATCCAGGCAGAAGAACACACGAGAATGCCAAGGATTTTAGGCCTATAAGCCTTACCTCTTTTATGTTGAAGGTACTAGAAAGGCTAAAAGATTTACACGAAAGAATAATAATGGCGGAGAAGTTATAGAAGTCCCAACATGCGTACATAAAGGGCCGATCAACCGAAACTGCCGTCCATGAGGTGATAAGTGTAATTGAACAATCACCACACTACAAGCAATGCACCATGGCTGCTTTTCTAGACATAGAGGGCGCCTTTAATAACATAGAAGTAAATGTTCTAATTAATTCGCTGGCACATGACACTGTGTGCAGATGGTTACTATCGATGCTTGAGAATAGGAAGATTATAGCTTCAAACGGCGCAGCAACACAAACAAGTTATGTGAGTAGAGGGACGCCTCAAAGAGGGGTCCTATCTCCGCTTCTATGGGTTGCAGCGCTGAACGAAATACTACTCCAACTAAACGGTGGAGGAGTGAAAGCAGTAGCGTATGCAGACGATATAGTGTTGTTGGTATCAGACATGTTTCCTTCAACAGTCAGCAAGATTATGAAAAGAGCACTTCGAAGGTTAAACCTTTGGGCTAAGAACAATGGACTGGGACTTAACCCGAACAAAACAGAACTGATGCTATTCACAAGCAGAACCAAAATACCTCAGTTTCCACTTCCGGTACTAAACGGTACAATACTCACTCTATCGCACACAGCTAAATACTTGGGGATGGAGATTGACACCAAACTGTCCTGGAAAATAAATATAGAAAAAAGCATAAACAAAGCATACATGGCCTTCTATACCTGTAAGAGAATCGTCAACAAGAATTGGGGCCTCAAACTAAGTATAATAATGTGGATGTATACGGCTGTGATAAGACCTATACTTACATATGGAGCGCTGGTATGGTGGCCAGCGCTAAACAAACAATACAACATTAAAAAATAAAATGGAATACAAAGAGCAGCATGTGCGGGTGTTACTGGTGCAATCAGGTCATGTCCGACTGATGCGCTCAATGTGATCCTGCATCAACTACCAATGGACATTTTTATTCACAAAACAGCAGCCATTACGGCGATAAGAATAAAAGAATTGGGAGGTTGGAATCAGCAAAACTACGGACATAGTGTAATCCTAAACAAGCTTACCATTAGTGTAGAGACCCGCACTAGCGTTGTGCGAGTGTGGGAGACACAACGATTCAGAGTAACGAACATGAATATGAGTTAGTTGAATATTGAGCGTGAACTTATAAAGTCGTACTATCAATGAACTCAATAAAATATCATATTTCCATTTGCAAAGCATTACCGAGAATAATTGTATTTACTATCGGATTGTTTAGAAGTAAACAAGTAGGTGAGGTATTACAGTGGCGACGAGGATGGGATAAAATTGACTCGGAAAAAGTGTAATTCATAATGTGGAAAATTTCTGTATGCCACATTTTATAAGTGCAAAATGGCCGCCATTCGTCTTCAATACTCGTCAATGTGATTCGGCGAGTTTAAAATCCACTCGTTCTGAGCTAAATAAAGAGTACATGTTTCGTTTCAGATGTAATTCAACTAGTGGGCGAAACATTGGATTGTGTGGAGATACAGAATACACAAACAAGCCAAAAGGCGTGTGAAAAGTACGTAAAGGAATTCAATTTCGTTAGAATCAAGGGTATTAAATACGAAAGCGAGCGCAATTAATTGTGCCCATGTATCACAGCATGACCAATTAAATTTTGTCAAAGCCACTATAAAGGTATAACGAAATCTGATTTCAGAACAGAGGGTGATGAATTAAATTTTGTCAGTGGATAACACGTAAAGTGACAAATTTAATTTTGTCGATGCCACCAGGCGATTTGGAGACGTAACAAATTCGACAAAAGTGAAAAATTAAAATTTTGCCAATAATATCAAGGGTAACACAGGTACAACAACGCACTCGTAGTAGAAATGGAGATTCGTCCATTCTTGTGCGACAACATAGATAAGGCCCTTGTTCGGTCAGAGTGGGAAAGATGGTTTCGATCATTCTCCTTATATCTTCAAGCCGAAGACATAAGTGATGTAGTGAAAAGAAAAAAAAATTACTGCACCTGGGGGGCCCCCAACTGCCGGAAGTAGCTTTTAACATTCCTGGTGCCTTAGTCGAGGGAAGTAAGGAAGTGAACTCCTACGAAGTATTAGTAGCCAAACTTGATGAATACTTCTCGCCAAAGCGTAATTCTACTTTCGAAAGACACCTTTTTCGAAATTTATCCCCTGTTGAGGGGATTCAACAAATACTTACTACGACTCCGGCATCAAGTGTCGAAGTGCGAATTCGGGTAAACGGCCGCAGAAATAAATGAAATTTGCATCAAGGATAAAATAATAGACTCGTGGGCTTCAGTCGACTTGAAGAATAAGCTTCTAGAGAAAGAACAGAGTTTAAAAGAGATAGGTGAAACCTGTCAAATTTATTAACAAATATCCAAACAATCGGGGTCTATGTTTACGAAGTCGGCCGTCAATTATAGCTTGAAAAATGTCAGAAAGTACTTTTTACTTATGTATGTTGTAAACACTTTTTACAAATAAGTAAAACTTTAAGATGATATTATAAAATTTATGTCATATCGAAGTGACTGAAGTACTTTCGCGTAGTACTCCTTTCTGCATTGGCGCCTTCGGCCGCGCTTTTAAAAAATAACCCTGGTCGAGCCAATACCCAGGGTGGCTGAAGTACTTTTGCGTAGTACTCCTTTCCGTGATGGAGGCCTTCGGCCGCGTTTTAAAAAAATAGTCCTAGTCGAGCCAATACCCAGGGTGACTGAAGCACTTTTGCATAGTACTCCTTTCTGTGTTGGCAGCCTTCGGCCGCACTTTAAATAAAAATATATAAAATTTATATCATATGGAGGTGACTGAAGTACTTTCGCATAGTACTCCTTTCTGCGTTGGCGCCTTCGGCCGCGCTTTCAAAAAATAACCCTGGACGAGCCCATAGCCCGGGATTACTGCAGTACTTTTGCATAGTATTCCTTTCTGAGTAGGCGACCATCGGCCGCGCTTTAAAATATGTAATCCTGGTCGATCCAATACTCAGGGTGACTGAAGTTCTTTTGCGTAGTTCTTCTTTAAAAATCTATTTATTTTATTACGTAATATTATTTTTTAATATTACTTAGTTGTTTAGTAAAAGTAAGAAAATATCCATTTGGATAAAAAATTGTTTACACAATTAATTTAAAAATGAAATATAATTTATGGACGCTTGTTTTCATTAGAACTCTTCTTCTTCTTAATTGGCGTAGACACCGCTTACGCGATTATAGCCGAGTTAACAACAGCGCGCCAGTCGTTTCTTCTTTTCGCTACATGGCGCCAATTGGATATTCCAAGCGAAGTCAGGTCCTTCTCCACTTGGTCCTTCCAACGGAGTGGAGATCTTCCTCTTCCTCTGCATCCCCCGGCGGGTACTGCGTCGAATACTTTCAGAGCTGGAGTGTTTTCATCCATCCGGACAACATGACCTAGCCAGTGTAGCCGCTGTCTTTTAATTCGCTGAACTATGTCAATGTCGTCGTATATCTCGTACAGCTCATCGTTCCATCGAATGCGATATTCGCCGTGGCTAACGCGCAAAGGGCCATAAATTTTTCGCAGAACTCTTCTCTCGAAAACTCGCAAGGCCGACTAATCAGATGTTGTCATTGCCCATGCCTCTGTACCATATAGCAGAACGGGAATAATGAGTGACTTATAGAGTTTTGTTTTTGTTCGTCGAGAGAGAACTTTACTTCTCAATTGCCTACTCAGTCCAAAGTAGCACCTGTTGGCAAGAGTTATCCTGCCTTGGATTTCTAGGCTGACATTGTTGGTGGTATTTACGCTGGTTCCTAAATAGACGAAATTATCTACAACTTCAAAGTTATGACTGTCAACAGTGACGTGAGAGCCAAGTCGCGAGTGCGACGACTGTTTGTTTGATGACGGGAGATATTTCGTTTTCCCCTCGTTCACTGTTAGACCCGTTTTCTGTGCTTCCTTGTCCATCCTGGAGAAAGTAGAACTAACGGCGCGGGTGTTGAGGCCGATGATATAAATATCATCGGCATACGCCAGCAGCTGTACACTCTTATAAAAGATGGTACCTTCTCTATTGCGTTCTGCAACTCGAACTATTTTCTCTAGAAGCAGGTTGAAATAGTCGCACGATAGGGAGTCGCCTTGTCTGAAACCTCGTTTGGTATCGAACGGTTCGGAGAGGTCCTTCCCGATCCTGACATAGCTTTTGGTGTTACTCAACGTCAGTTTACACAGCCGTATTAGTTTTGCGGGGATACCAAATTCAGACATCGCGGCATAAAGGCAGTTCCTTTTCGTGCTGTCGAAAGCAGCTTTGAAATCGACGAAGAGGTGGTGTGTGTCGATTCTTCTTTCACGGGTCTTTTCAAAGATTTGACGCATGGTGAATATCTGATCGGTTGTTGATTTTCCAGGTCTGAAGCCACACTGATAAGGTCCAATCAGTTTGTTGACGGTGGGCTTTAATCTTTCACACAATACGCTCTACGGGGTCTACTTGTTTATGGATTGGGCATAGCACACTTAATTTCCAATCGTTGGACATGCTTTCGTCCGACCATATTTTACAAAGAAGCTGATGCATGCTCCTTATCAGTTCTTCGCCGCCGTGTTTGAATAGCTCGGCCGGCAATCCGTCGGCCCCTGCCGCTTTGTTGTTCTTCAGACGGGCAATTGCTATTCGAACTTCTTCATGGTCGGGCAATGGAACGTCTGCTCCATCGTCATCGATTGGGGAATCGGGTTCTCCTTCTCCTGGTGTTGTGCGTTCACTGCCATTCAGCAGCCTGGAGAAGTGTTCCCTCCATAATTTAAGTATGCTCTGGGCATCAGTGACTAGATCACCTTTGGGGGTTCTACAAGAGTATGCTCCGGTCTTGAAACCTTCTGTAAGCCGCCGCATTTTTTCGTAGAATTTTCGAGCATTACCCCTGTCGGCCAGCTTATCAAGCTCTTCGTACTCACGCATTTCAGCCTCTTTCTTTTTCTGTCCACAAAAGGGACTCGCTTCCCTCTTCAACTCTCGGTATCTATCCCATCCCGCACGTGTAGTGGTTGATCGTAACGTTGCGAGGTAGGCAGCCTGTTTTCTCTCCGCTGCGACACGGCACTCCTCGTCGTACCAGCTGTTTTTTGCACTTTCCGAAAACCAATGGTTTCGGTTGCAGCTGTACGTAAGGAGTTTGAAATGCCGTCCCATAGTTCCCTTATACCGAGTTGTTGACGAGTGCTCTCAGAGAGTAGGAGTGCAAGCCGAGTAGAAAATCGTTCGGCTGTCTGTTGTGATTGCAGCTTCTCGACGTCGAACCTTCCTTGTGTTTGGTGGCGTGCGTTTTTTGCTGCACAGAGGCGGGTGCGAATCTTAGCTGCAACAAGATAGTGGTCCGAGTCGATGTTAGGACCTCGGAGCGCACGCACATCTAAAACACTGGAGACGTGTCTTCCGTCTATCACAACATGATCGATCTGGTTGGTAGTTTTTCGATTCGGAGACAGCCAGGTAGCTTGATGAATCTTCTTATGCTGGAATCTAGTACTGCAGATAACCATATTTCGAGCCCCGGCGAAGTCAATCAGCCTCAACCCATTTGGGGATGTTTCGTCGTGGAGGCTGAATTTACCGACCATAGTGCCAAAGATACCTTCTTTGCCCACCTTGGCGTTAAAGTCGCCAAGGACGAATTTGACATCGTGGCGGGGGCAGCTCTCATAAGCGCGCTCCAAGCGCTCATAGAAGGCATCTTTGGTCACCTCGTCCTTCTCTTCCATTGGGGCGTGGGCGCAAATCAGCGATATGTTGAAGAACCTCGCTTTGATGCGGATTGTGGCTAGACGTTCATTCACCGGAGTGAATGATAGTACTCGGCGACGGAGTTTCTCTCCCACCACGAATCCAACACCAAACTTGCGCTCCTTTATATGGCCACTGTAGTAAATGTCACAAGGACCTACTGGTTTCTGTCCTTGTCCCGTCCATCGCATTTCTTGGACGGCGGTGATGTCAGCCTCTATTTTCGCGAAGACATCAACCAGCTGGGCAGCGGCACCTTCCCAATTAAGGGTCCGGACATTCCAGGTGCATGCCCTAAAATCGTAGTCCTTATTTCGTTTGCCATGGTCGTCATCAAAAGGGGGCTCTCATCCGAGGCTTGTTACTTCCTTTCATTGGGGGTGTTTTTTTACGTGGCGGACCCCAACCCAGCGCACAACCCTATGTAGGATATGTTTTGCCTTCTCACATTAGCTCGCCCTCGAACGGATGTTCTTATGCTACCCAGAGGATGCTTGGTCAAAGACTGGAAGTAGTGAGCTGCTTGTGCCATGTGTAAAAGAATCGTTTCTGGCCACTCCCAAGTGAATGGCGATCAGAGAACTTTCCTCACTTGCGTGAACTTCTACACATGACTCCATCCTTCATTAGAACAAAGACTGCTAAATAGAGAAAGAGGAATTAAGCGAAAAAAAGAAATTTCAGCGAATTGCTCACAGCGCTCCATTTCCTCATAATTGTTAGCACATAAATGATGCTCACTACGAGTGTAAATGGTAATTTTTAAAATACAAATTCCTTTCTTATAAATCCTGCAAATACTTGTTTAAATATTTATAGTTTAATTTAATTAATTTGAGGTGAAAAATGTGAGTAAGTTGTGTTTA
Organism: Bactrocera tryoni; assembly: GCF_016617805.1. Lineage (NCBI taxonomy): Eukaryota > Metazoa > Arthropoda > Insecta > Diptera > Tephritidae > Bactrocera > Bactrocera tryoni. Next base: position 41,095,381 of record NC_052500.1, on the reverse strand, counting down.
ATGTGGTGAAAAAACTTCTTGAAATGTTCTACTTTTGGGAAATTTTGTACGCTAAGGTAGAATCTCTCGTTATCTATGACCATGCTTTTGTGTCGAAAGTGTGACGCAAAGCGAAGCGAAGGTTCTTTGTGAATTGGCCATAAGTGTATACATACATACTTATATAGTTTGTATATCGACTTTTGATTGGTTTATAAATTTTTTAAAAGATGGGTTAAGAAGTATATGTAAAGGTTGATTTACAATAGTTATTGTGCAGTATTAAAAACAATATTAATAGGAGAAATTTGAGATAAAGAATATGAGAACTCGACCCCGGTGCCGAACATGGCTGCCGTTATCTACTCAGCAGCTTCGTTTGCGAAATCTTATTAGGATTGAAGGTATAAATATTAAATGCCAGGAATCGGGCGCTTTGATATATTATACGCTGCATGAAACCGTCGAAAAAGATGCTTTTTATACAAGCGAATGTTTGCCCCATCGACAGGATCAAAATTGGGCAGAAATTATATGTCCTAAAATATTTAAAGCCAATGACCAAAGTGTTTGTGTCAAAGTGTGGGCGCATTTTATAACTGGCTTACTAGATAAAGATTGCGTTCAACAAATTGCTTGTGCTAATACGGAGCCATTAAGGTAATGTATATCTATGTATGTTTATCAAACTTTTACGAATATGTGTTTTTTTTTCAGTGCCTTCTCAAATAACCTTTGGTGTCCCCGTGATGATAAGGAAACAAATCCGCAATATAAACTTCTTTTCACTTGGGGAATATATCTTTCTGGTCTGACGCCAGTAAGTGAACAATACTTTTTAAAGTTAAAGGAAAATTCTTTGCTTTTCTATATAAACGGAGGATGCTTTACCTCAGCAAAACATATAAATTCGGGCATTACAATAGTTGACAATTTCTATTTTCTAAATGAAGTGTTTCCACATTATGTTAAAAGTCGAATAAACTCGTCAAACACAAATAATATTGAAGAAGGGAATGTAGTTTTTTGCAAAAACGCTGTAACTGCTCGTTATATAATTATGTACTATAAAAAGGATGACGTACGTATAGGGTATAGCTTGCAACAGCTTTTAAAGATACAGGAAATACAACGAAGATGTTTACAAAAATTAAGAGAAAGCAAAGATCTTACTATTGAAATTCAACAAAAATGCATGCAATGCATCACAAAGAACCATCTTTCCATTCCACTAAACTCATCATTTAATAACTCATTCACGAGGAATTCTCAAAGAACCTCAATGGGTCGAGCATTAAGTGAGTTATATTTCGAGGAACGCCAATTGAGTCCACAAATTTTATATTGTGCCAAAAATTTAAAGAAGCAATTAGAAACCTTGCGATTGAAACAAAGCCTCCTCCAATTTGAGCATAAAAGTTTTTCTCTTCGCTTACATCAAAAAGCCAACGATTTACTCCTTTTAAATGAAATCCGACTCCGGCATCAACTTTCTATTCAATCTCGAAATCAACAGTTGCATGACGAAAAAAAAGTTTTGATAGAGCAATATCAGGAGATATATCTTCTTAAAAAAAAAAAGGTCGATATCATCCGAAATACAGAGCGGAGAATGTCAGCATTATGTGTTGGCCTACGTGAAATTTACCCAATAGAAACAAAAACAAATGCTTTCAATACTATCAACAACGTACCATTTCCAAGTATGGATGCATTGATTAATGATACTAAGTCGCATAATACAAGCAGTTCGGAAAATATATTACCTATTACTTTGAGTGTTTCACTGGGATATATTGCTCATTTAGTGCAGATGATTGCTTTTATATTCAACCGCCCTTTAAGGTAATTTACATCGAAGATTTCCATTTATATTTTTCACTTTTTTACAACATGTAAGTTTTAAGTATGTAACAATTTCAATTAACTTTGATTTTTCGATTTTAGAAATGCAATAATACATCAAGGTTCCCGCTCTCGAATAATTGATGTCATAAAAGAGATTCCGTTATCGTGTTCAGAGTAGGTAGTAATTTACATAATCTTCTTATATACATAGCTTATTTACATTTCATTCTTAGATTTCCTCTTTATAATCGCTCAACTATACCGTCTAAGGCAGTAAAATACGGAATATTCTTGCTAAACCAAAATATAGCTCAGCTTTGTTTCGATATTATAGGACTGCGTTGTGATATGAGTTTGACACTTGAAAATATCCGTCAGATATTTTTTTATCTAAGTGAAGTTCAAACCTTGGATGAGAAAAAAATGTATCGCAATAAGAGGGGCACGTTGAGCTACAATGGTTGTACAATTATGGATAGTAATTTGCTCTCGAATTCACATTCATCTATCGATATAAATAACTTGTCAGTTCCTTTGGTGACTGTAACACCAGAAAATTCCTCGTCGCAATTGGCAAATAGCATGCCATTCCCAATTGAAGGTGGCATCAATATCAAACAAAGGTTTGTAACTAGAAATATTATTTCTTATGATATGTGTCATTATAAATGGCAGATGGTAGATTTATTGATCATGATTCAATTATATAAGGTTTCATATGTAGCCCAATAACAACTATATGGGAAAAATTGAATCCATAATGACAAAATCAGCCGTTTTCTTTTGTAGTCTTTTGTCTTCACGGTTCAAAAACAAAATTTTTAAATATTTCAACCCATGTTTTTTGAGTGATAACCGAATACGAATAGATTGTAAATAACACAAATTCGAAATGACCATAATGATAAGATGAGTGGATTCCCTGGTCTCTATTAATAAGTCCGTTCGTTTATTGCGTTGAAATTGCCCAAAACCAAAATTGTTAAAATGACTAGCAAGACTGACGATTTAAATTTCAAGAATTTTTAAATATAATTAATAAAACTTTTTACACGTGTTATAGCTTTTGACAGACGCCAGCGTTGATTTGGATTAACTGCATTCTTCTTTTTCTTAACTGTGGAAACCGCTTACGCGGTTATAGCCGTGTTAACAGAAGCGCGCAAGTCGTTTCTTCTTTTCGCATGGTGGCGCCAATTGGAGATTCCAAGCGAAGCCAGGTCCTTCTCCACCTGGTCCTTCCAACGGAGTGGAGGTCTCTATCTTCCTCTGATTCCCCCTGTGGGTACTGCGTCGAATACTTTCAGAACGGAGTAATAACGCCCATTCGGACGGCATGACCCAGCCAACGTAGCCGCTGTCTGTTAATTCGCTGAAATATGTCAATGTCGTCGTATATCTCATACTGCTCATCGTTCCGTCGAATGCGATATTCGCCGTGGCTAACGCGCAAAGGGCCATAAATTTTTCGCAGAACTCTTCTCTCGAAAACTCGCAAGGCCGACTAATCAGATGTTGTCATTGCCCATGCCTCTGTACCATATAGCAGAACGGGAATAATGAGTGACTTATAGAGTTTTGTTTTTGTTCGTCGAGAGAGAACTTTACTTCTCAATTGCCTACATAGCCCGAAGTAGCACCTGTTGGCAAGAGATATCCTGCGTTGGATTTTAGAGGCTGACGTTGCTGTTGGTGTTGATGCTGGTTCTAAGATAGACGAAATTATCGACAACTTCAAAGTTATGACTGTCAACAGTGACGTGGGTGCCTAGTCGCGAGTGCGATGACTGTTTGTTTGATTACAGGAGGTATATGGTTTTGCCCTCGTTCACCACCTGACCCATTTGCTTCGCTGCATTATCCATTTTGGAGAAAGCAGAACTAACGGCGCGGTTGTAAGGCCAATGATGTCAATATCATCAGCATACGCCAGCAGCTGTACACTCTTATAGAAGATTGTATCTTCTCGGTTTACTTCTGCAGCTCGAATTATTTTCTCCAGAAGAAGTCACACGAAAGATAGTCGCCTTGTCTGAAACCTCATTTGGTATCTAACGGCTCGTCAGTTAACACATCCATATTAGTTTTGCGGGAATCCCAAATTCCAACGTCGCGGCATAAAGGCAGCTCCTTTTCGTGCTGTCAAAGGCAGCTTTGAAATCGACGAAGAGATGGAACTCCATTAATCCGGATTAATTCAGGAGTAATAGCATTGACAGACGGAAGCGTTAATCCGGATTAACTGCATTAAATAAAACAAGAAGTTTTATGTTGTGATACAGTTTTAAAAATAAGGCGTTGATATGTTTTTGTAGTAAAAAATGGTTTTGTAACAACCGCAGTGTTTATCTTTATCCATTTTCATTGAATATATTTAGGGTTTTCACAAGTCTCATAAAGTTATAAGTTATAACGATTCGAAAGCATAGCATTGAGAATTGTAAATGTGTAATCTCAATTTTGTATGAAATCCAACAACAATTTTTTTAAACAAGTGTCAAAATTTATAATTTTACGATGCTATACGACGGGTTGTGAGTACCCCAGTTATAAAAATGACAATCAGCTGTATACGAGAGGTTCAAACTCGTATGGCTTTTGTCTGTCACCTACAAATATGGATCTAATGAAGTGCACAGTTAATCCGGATTAACGCTGCCGTCTGTCTAAGCATGAGCGGATTGTAATCTTCGAAATGTGCAAGTGTTTGACGGGAGACATCAAGTAGCGTCTTATTATCGTACGGAGTATAGTGTTCTGACACAACTGAAGCTTCTTCATTCAGGCGACCATATCGGTGCTGGGTAGTTTATGAACGGCCGACCGATTGCTTTATATATTGCCTACAACGGTTTCCTTGTTTATTCCTCAGATCCTGCCAGGAACACAGACTGTCATAGTCCCATATACCCAACATATTGATTTTTGTACTTCAGGATATCTTTATGTCATATACGTCGGTCTATATCTAAGACGTCTTAGTAAAAATAAGAAAACGTGTTATCGGATATTCTATAGTTTATTAGCAAATATGTGTGAAATTCATGGACCCAGAATTGCCTCGACTCCCATTTCGCTACATATAATGATTTGCATTATGTGTGTGAGATATCTTAGTAAAATTGCAAACCAATCACTTACATATGTATAACATAAGTTAATGATATAATGTTCGGTTGCGCCCAAACCTACCCCTTGCTTGCTATGCGTATCTTAATTTCTGGTGGAAACTAAGTGTGGAATTAAAATCGGTTTAAAATTTCATTAGGTACGTCCCTCTAGTATACTTCGTCCTCTCCACAATGTCGTTTGTGTCTAGAATGGGTGGTTCATTCGAATAACGAATATTATTCATATCGTTATTTTGCTTGATTTGATATAAAATACATCAATATTATAATAATGGCATTACGGGACGAATTTAGTGATGTCGGCATACCTTCCACTAGTACGAATAAACTGAATATACCAAATATGTTAACGTGGTTGACTTCTGGGGAAATATTTCTCATATTAAGCAAAGCATGGAGATTTTCGGTAACATTGCGGAGTTTGCACTGCTGATTTTATGCTAGCTGATGCTCGTGTATTGAAAATTTGAATTTTTAAACATAAAAATGTGCGAAATAATTCTCATTAAAACTCTCACTGACGAGTTTGAATACAAGGAAGATCGGTTTCTATTAGAAAGGTACAAAAAGCGAATGGATCGTGTAAAAAAAAAAATTATTGTTTGCGAATAGCTGTAAAGTCAAACAGATTATTCAACACGTAAGGAAGGGCTAAGATCGGTTGCAACCGAACATTTAATACTCTTGCATTTTACAGGAATCAAGGCCAGGAAAATACTTTAAATACACTAACAGCTCGGCCCGGCTTCGCATTGGTCGTTTTCGTTTTTACGTGGGGTCATTAAAAATTAGTAAAATGAAGGAAATTCGAACATGAAAGTATATTTTTTTGTATTCTTGTTATTTTTTTAATTTTTGTAAAAAGGACTTTAGCATTTACTTTCTCTGCTCCTGGAAAATAATTTATTGAATCAGCATCCCTGTAAACAATCAAATAATTTATTTTGTTAACTTTAAATTATTTGTAGAGTTACGATTTAAGTTTTGTTTAAAACATATTATGTATATATTGTTGCTATTCAGTGCGGTTTGTAGTTCGTTAATTAAATAATTTTTTAGCATTGGAGCTATGTTTGACCGTAACGATAGCTGATCTGCGTTTGAAATTAAATAGATTTGCAAGAAATGTGGACTTTGGCCTGATGATGGTAGTGGCTATCTATTAGACGATAAACTTTTCCCTCTATTTTAAGAAGTAGATATAAAATTATCTCCCTTATTTCTTTCGCTCCAAACGACGTCATTTGAAAAAGGTTATTTTACCTGCGTTTAGAATGCTCGTAACTCGACTTCCTAGAGCGAGCTTGCATATTTCTAATATTTCCGCTGCACACGCTCCGTACTCGACTCTCGAGCGCGTAATTGAGAAGTCCTTAAATTTTGTTGAGCAAGCCTTTGCGTGCGCTCGATACTCCACTCTCCGGCACCCGATTGCGATGCGTTTTCTCTTCGATTTACAAGACGATTTTCAGTTTCTGATGAAGATTCTCCGTCACGTCGTGTTTTTGATACCCTCGCAAGGGAACTATTTCCAGGAAGTTGAGATCTATATCTTTTGGGCATTTTAAAATGAAAAAAAAAACTATTTCTTGACATTGAAATAGTGATTCAGTATCCCAGTGACACCTGCATTACTTATTATTATTACGGGACACCGCGACAGGCACAATATTATTTCAAGGTAGGCTGGAATAATAGTTGGAATAGTATGTAGGTAAATACATATGTGTGCATCTTGTAAAGAGAGTTGTTGGCATATGTGTAAATATTTTTTACTGAAATTATTACCCTCAAATATATTAATGAATATTCTGGAATAATTATTGAAATCAGTAATCCTAAAAAATAATAATACATATAATATATGTATATTTGTATTAAGACTGCAGTATTTCGAATAAATAATAATAATCCTACACTTTTTTCATGCTCTTAAAATTTTAATTAATTTCGAAAATTAAATATCACGATATCAAATGCCCACATAAGGAATATCCCAACTGGAATAGCAATCGATTTGACAGTTAGTATGCTATAAACTTTTGCCTGTCGAGTTGCCCCGTTATGGTGTCGCCTAACCCAGCAGCTCGAGTGGCGACCATGAGACATTTTCAAAATTTTAAACTTGTGATATCTTTCGAATGGAGTATCTAAATTGAATAATTCAAATAGTTGTATAATGGTATTGAAACACACTTAAATATGAAGTCATTTCTTTTGACATTATTTTGTTCAATATCCAATAGTTTTCGCAGCACACGCGATTTAAGAAAGTTTCTTGGAAATTTTTTCACACCTTGGGTTACATTTTTGGAGTTTTAGTATGAATCCCTTACTTTTTTGATGTTCACCACAGATAGTGTAGCTTCCCAATAGTGAAAGAATTTATTAAATCGTTCAAGTAGTTTCGGAGCCTATTCAACGCAAACAAGCAAACAAATCTTTCTTTATAATATAAGTATAGATATATATAGTATATAACTGATACAGACTAGCATATTCGGCATAAGGTTTGTTAGAAAACCGAAAATCATTATATGGTACATACATATAAATATAACTAGCTGTGCCGTCGACTTCGTCCGCGTGAAATACTGATTTTGGGCTTCGCTTTTATCTTCGTCCGCGTCAAATTCTGTTATCAAAGAACTTCTGCGTAAATTATATTTTTTGTTTTATTTTCTGGTGGCAGAAGAACATATTGATTTTCTCCGCAACCTGATCATGACAACGCGACATTTAATTGGCCATGTAAAAGCAGTCTTGGCGTAAATCGATCCCCACGTGTTTAAATGTTGCCCCTGCGGTGGTTTCAGATTTCTAAGTAAAATTATTGGGGCGCCTATTTTTAGCTTAAGGGAATGTGGAGGAAGGCCACTTGGGTTCAAAGAATTTAGAAACTCCTGTGGGTAATGGACCACATCTTCTTGATCCATTACATTATCAATAGAAGTGTATGTGACTATATCTCCTTCAAGTATATTTAAAATTATGTCATTAATTTCGTCCACGCTATTGTTTCTCGCTGCCAATATTGCCCTTTGACACATCCATTGGTGATCTTAATTTTCTATTTCGCTGATGTCAGGGTAAACTTTTGATATTAAATCCTCAATGTTACCTACTCTTACTCCTAAATCGCGGTCAATTTAAATTTTATTTTGAAAATGAGGTATTTTCCCATCTCCTACTAAAACTAATTTTGAAGGGAAAGTTATTCTACCTCCCCCCAAATGGGCTCTCATATTTGTCGATAATTTTAAAATCAAAGTTCGGGAATTCTGTGAGGCCCAACGTTGAGATCGTTCAGCGCTTGATTCCCGTTGTCGGTTCGCCAAAGTTCGGAAATTTTGTGAGGCTAGACGCTGCGAACGTTCAACGCTCGATTCCCTAGCACGGTTTTGTTCATGATTGCTCGTTGAGTACCCAACCTATGCATATTCTCATCCTTTCATTGCTGCGCAAAACTCGCAGCCGCTTTGCAGTAGCAGTCTGCCGAGAAAGCTGAGTTCTTTTTCAGGCATTATAGTGACAAAGAAAGAACGTAGAAAATGAATAAAAAGAATGTAGAAAAAAGAAATGTAAGATTAATAATCAGGAACCTAATTATTTTTACCTGCACTTGGTATTTACGTAAACTGAATATTACGTCAAAAGAATTACCGAACAACACATTTATTTGGATAAAGATTAATAATATTATATTAGGACAACTCTAATAAATAATTTCGACCAAATTAGTTATCACAAAAACGGTACTCACAGATTTTTTTTTAGATCATTAAAAGAGAAATAATTCTTTCATACATAACTTTTGTGTATCTTGAACCGCTTTCGCAGCGCAAGGAACGGAAGCCCTCAAAGATAAAAAATTGCCCCCTTTATTTTTACACATTTACCACTGTTTCTTCGCTCCTATTGGTCGCAGCGTGATGCTATATAGCCTATAGCCTTCCTCGATAAATGGATTATCCAACACAAAAAGAATTATTCAATTCGATCCAGTAGTTTTGGAGGTTAGCGCGTTCAAACAAACAAACTCTTCAGCTTTATAATATTAGTATAGATAATATATAATTTATCTATTTTTCTCAATACCACATACTAAAAAACCACTCATATATACAAAGTGAGTTCTAAAGTACACAGGACTTAAAAAAAACCAGAATAAATGGGTTTTTTCGGCAAAATTAATTTTTTTTTTATTCAAAATAGTCTCCTTCTGCTTCATTACAGCTTTTTGCACAGTCCAAAAGCATTTCGAACGAGTGTTTTAGCTTGTTGGCCGCCAGTATGCCGGTGCAAGCCTTTACTACGTCTACGTCTGCATAACGCTTTCTTTTCATTGGCAAATCCATTTTTCCGAAAAGGAAGAAGTCGCACAGTGTCATATTAGGTAAATACGGGGAGTGGTTAATAGTTAAAATGTGTTTTTTGGTCAAATAATCGGTCCTTCGAATGTTGGATTCTGAGCAATTTATGGTCGTCAGTCAATTTGTGCGAAACAAACCGTGCACACAACTTTCGTAAGCCCAAATGTTCGGTCAAAATGCGATAAATCGTTTTTTTGGGGACGTTCAATTCTATTTCCATGAATTTCAATGATGATTTCGGCTGATTTTTTATGAATTCACGCACAGTTTCGGTGGAATTTCCGGTGATCACGGATTTTAATTGGCCCACATGTTGATCGTCATTTATGTTCTCACGACCACTTTGAAAACGTTGAAACCACTCGTGCACTCTGGTACGGGATAGGATTAAACTTGTTTTATCAATTTTAAATCAAAATTTAGTGTTGGCTTTTTGTTCGAAGCTCACTTTCGCACCGATAACACAAACATACTGACACTTAAAACGCAATAACTTCACTTCCAATGTCATGAAATTTTCACTGGACAATCGATAAAGCTAACCAGGGGCGCTCGATTCAAAAAGTTCCCTCTTTACTTTGGAACGCTCCTTGTAGATATAAAACTAATCGAATCTATAACCAATTATATAAGTTAATAAGATACATACTAATATGATTGTAAATCATTCAGTTTTGTCGAACGAATGCTGAATTCTTTGGCATTTTGAAATAAAAATTTGCCAGAACCTAAAGGTTTTTTAATGGATTTGATAACTGCAAGTTACAAAAGTATGAAATGTTCGGTTGCTCCCGAACTCAGCTCTTCCTTACTTTTTATTTATTCAATTATTCATTTTTTGTATTTAAAGTTCTAATTTTTTTTAATAAGTTGTGGTATTTGTGGAATATCATTAAGATGATTTTAAGTACCTTAATTTTTATTAATGAAATCATACAGATTCCAGATCTTTTTTTTTTTACTTTTTATTAATTGTGAAATGGTAATTGCGCATACTGAGAGTTATGATCGTGATTTTTTTTTGGATGTCATATGCCTGAAAAAACATCTGTATTTGCGCAAATCACAATGTAAGGTTTTAATTCACTAATTTATAAATTCAATTTAAGGTACTTTAATACAATTTTTAATTATTATTTATAACAAGCGGGTTGCAAATATTAAGCCAATGAAATAATAGCACATGTGAATGGAAAACAAGCTATGTACTTCTCATCCATTAACAATAGGATAAGTACAATTCTACCAGTGACAGATATCAAGTATAGTTATTTCGTACCAAACCAATAGAAGGAATTTGTTACCAAATGTCCCTGAAATTTAAAAATAATAAAACTGAAAAATGGCGCCTCCAATCTCTACTCAACAAATCTGAGGGAAAAATTAGTGACTGATTTGCGAAGAAGTCTGCGTGGTTTTTGAGGTGACCTGATTACGAATTTGCATTCAAGAATTTGCCATCACATACAGCATTTTTTGTCATTTGGTGGTGTTACACCATTCACTAGAAACTGCCTCTATCATCACGGTCGCAAAATGACTGTAAGCTTATGTTATTTTCCAGCTCCTTAGGCCAGATTCGGAATTTGACCCCAAAATATGCTCGGTTTCTTTAGTAAGTACTGAATGTTAAGCTGAATCTGCATTACTCTAGACCCCGGAGTAGACGTTCTGCAGAGAATGTTGCTGCTGTCGCTGAGGATGTCATGGAAGCGCCGTCGCCATCAACCATACGACGTGCCACGCAAATGCATATCAGTCGACGGTGTTCGAAGCAAATTTTAGTACAAGAGGATATTACCTCTATTCGCGTCGGTGAAACTCTGTTGTCGTCGTGGAGAGAAAGTGTGCGGGGGTTCTGTTAGGTGCGTTCCTTCCTAGGTCGGAGGTGCAGGTACCTCAAGTACAAGAGGTGCCTGTCCCTCCATTGGATGATGGGAAGTTGGGGTACGCCTTTGGCCTGGTTAGGTCTAAACGGTCCCCAGGTTTTGATGGTTTGAACGGAGAGATGTGTAAAAGCTTATGGAAGTTCATTCTGGAATACCTGGAGGCCATTTATAATAAGTGCGTCTGGGAGGGATACTTTCCATGCGAGTGGAAAAGTGCTAGGGTTGTTCCTCTCCTGAAGTCCCCTGATAAGGTCAGGAGCGATCCTCGATCTTATCGGGGCATCAGTCTCCTTCCATTACTTGGAAAAGTGCTGGAAAGAGTCATGGTGAAACGGTGTGGAGTTGTTCGAGGCTGCCCGCAGGGTTCCATCTGTGGTCCATATATTTGGAACCTTATGATGGACACTCTGCTTGTGCAGCTCGAGCCACTCTGTAAATGTTGTGCGTATGTGGACGACCTTCTTCTTATGGTCGAAGGTCGCTCGAGGTCTGAGCTAGAACGGGCGGGAAGAGATCTCTTAGAGATCGTTAATTCATGGGGTTTAGGTGTGGGCGTCGACATATCGATGGACAAAACGTTGGCAATGCTGCTGAAAGGTAGATTGTCATCGGGTCGTCCATCGATTGTCCGTGTGAACGGGGTCAGCATCAGATATGTGACGCAAGTCAAATATCTTTGACTGACCATGAGTGAAAGGATGTGTTTTACTCCACACTTGGCGAATGTGAAGGAGCGACTGCAGGCAACTGTAGGCAAAATACGACGGATTTTGAGGAGCGATTGGGGTCTCGGACGTCGTGCTGTCCGCACCATATATCGTGGCTTGTTTGTGGCCTGTGCCACTTATGGAGCCCCTGTATGGCGGGAGACAGCCACGACTGTCTGGGGGTCTCAAAAACTCCTCTCAATCCAGCGTTGCATGATGCTTGCATGTTTGCCTGTATGTCGCACCGTCTCAACGGATGCGATGCGATGGTTAAGAAGGGGCTTGAGTGTGCCATTGCTGCGGAATGACTGGATTTCCTACGATGATGTGGAGAGGGAGGGATATCTAGGGAGCAAGAGGCTCCTAGATGATAGGGTCAGGTGTAGGTGGCAAGAACGTTGGGACAATAGTCCTAACGGCCGAGTGACGTACAAGTACATTCGGGACGTGGGGTTCGTTAAGGATAACCCAGTTTTCAGATTTTATCTTAGTCTGGGTTTCCTGCTTACGGGGCATGGGCCTCTGAATGCATTTTTGCATCGGAGGCACCTTTCGGATACGTCGGGGTGTTTTTGTGGGGCGGGGTCGGAAAATTGGTCGCATTTGATTGCGGAGTGCCCGATGTACTCGGACATTAGGGATTTGGGTGGTATGGGGATTAGCTGGACTGATGGACAATTAGATGTTAGTGGTGTGATCTCCACTAGTCGGAATGCCGAACAGTTAGGGTCGTTTGCGCGTGAACTGTTTAAGCGGCGAAGGCGGTTAGTTGGATTTAGGGTTAGTTTTTGTATGATTGGTGTGTGTAAGTGATGTGTGTATGGGGTCCAACCCCTGGCCTCCAGTCCAGAGGCGTATGGAAGCTCAACTGATAGTAGTTTCGGCTACGAGGTCTGACCGGAGACTTAATTCTGGTACCACGGAGAGCAGGAGCCCTTGGAGTTCGCTCCAACCTGCTCGTGCGGGCTGGCCCCTCGGGGAGTATCGTGGTGGTTGTGGTTAAAACCCAAATCGCGGGAAGAACTGACTTTGTCAGTTAAATGGGGAGTTGCATTGCAACCGGGTGCCGGACCCAAAGCACGGCAGAGGTTTTAGATGTGCCAAGGTGGTTAGTGTGTCCATTCCACACTGCCAATTGGTACTGAAAATGCTTAGCATTCTCAGGGCGCTGATCAACGCATTGATTTGATCCGCTATGCTTTTGAGCGCCGAGGAGTAAGGCTGTCGTCAGCAGGTGCCCACGTAAAACACACCGGACGTTGCCCCCCCTCCCCCCCAACAACGACAGATCCCCGTGAAAAGTCCCGCTTTCCCTCTGTTTTGGCACTCGAGACACGAGTGCCCGCTTTCGTAGCGCCCTCCTTCGCTACGTCCACTCCTTTGCCCACCGTACTAGCCGCATGGGCCACGCTCCCACTACCGCTCCCTCCCGTCATAACGCGACGATCCCATATGAGCAGACGCTTTCTCAGTGGTGGCCACGATGGCACTCCCACCACAACACCCGCTCCCTCCCTCGATACCCCTACGTTACGCGGCGACCCAGCACGCGTAACCGCCTTCTCAGCGGAAGCCACGTTGGCACTCCCGCCACAACTCCCGCTTCTCCGCTTCCAGTGAGGGCCTTCGTCCTCCTCTTCCGTCCAGGAGGCATCTCGCTTCCCAACTAACCTCTAAGTCGAACTGATCCGATGGCGTACCACTAACGCAGAAGGCTCACGGACAGAAAGATTCTAGAGCAGATGCCTCCAGGTACCCGCGTCTGAACGCGCTGAAAAATGCGACTCGCGCGCAGACCCACTCCTTAACAGCGATCACCCAAGCGGTCGATTAACGCGTGATCGCAGTGGCACAGCCCACAACCCCAACCAGTGGTCGGATTAAGGCCACTCAATTGGCCGCCGTACGGACAATGTCCCCGTAACGGTCCGGAGTCGACCGATGTGGCGCTGAACGGAATCGCACCGTGGGCTAAACGGTAGCGCTCTTACGACCGTTGGTCCACACAGGAGTCGCAGTCTCCAACGCTGGACAGACGCTTGCACCCTTTGGGCAATCCTGCCCAGACTCCTCTGACACAGAGCCGACTAAACGCCAGATGCTCAGCACAGAACTACTGGCAGGCAGTCCAGTCAGCAAGAGAACCAACAACACGGAGCTACACTGGAACCGTGCGAAGCTTCCGCCAATAACAACAACGTGGATGACCACGTTGTCCGTATATAATCACGTTCTCGGAATTAAACAAACGCTTTCGTTAGTGTCTGTTAAAGAACTACATATTTATTTTTGTATCATTTACACTTATCCTATCTTATTTTAAAGCTTAATCCTAATTACTCTTCTAATATCTTCTTGTTCTCTTACTCTAATTTCTCTTAAAACTAAGGTAGTATTAGTTATAATATGGTAATGTAAATGGATATGTAAATGGGTTCTTACATTACTATATATTATATAGGCGATATGGAGGCTTACATTACTCCTCCGCGGCCAGAATAAGCAGTCCCTGCGTATTCAAAAAAAATGTCCAATATTTAAATAACTTTAATGTTTATCTAAATTTTTATTCATATATTTCGTTTTACTTGTGTTTTATATATTTTTTTAAATTGTTTATTATTGGATACTAGGTAATTTCCTTCTTGCTTAAAATTTATAATTTTTTTATATTTGGGGTTTGATTTGCTTACTCTATTATTATTTACAATCTTGTTTGCAAAACTGTCCGTTTCTACCCTATTCGTTTTTTGGTTTAACACATTTATTCTCTTAGATTTTCTCTCATGTACCATTTTGGTAAGTTGAGATATATCTTCTTGTGAAATTATATTATTTAAAAGATCTATTGGTCGATATTTGGTGGTACTATGAATAGTGTTGTTGTATGCTGCTATTGCTTTATATACATTTTCCAAGATATCATCTTTATTATTAGGATCTGCATTGAAAAGTCGAATGTGTTCGTTTAGAGTACCATGTAATCTTTCTACGTCCGCTTTACCAGTTTTCAAATAAGCTGTTGTTGTGTGGAAGTTTATCTGTTGGTTCTTTAAAAATTCCCTAACTACAGCAGTATCTAGCTCATTGTCGAAAACTACTAACTTTGGTTTACCTAAATATTGTATTCTCTGCTTGAGTGCCTTCAGTATCGATACCCAGGTCCTGTCTTCCAGGTTGTAAGCAGTTGCGTATTTCGTAAGTTTATCTATGCTTGTAAGATACATCGTGCCGCGTTGTGGATACCATATATCAAAATGAACGATATCATTGTGCCGTTCTGGTGTAGATGTAATGTTAAAGCTATGCTTTATTGGGGTCCTATCAAATCTCGCAAGTTTACATATTTCGCAACTGTTAATGTATTTTTGAATTTCTTTCTGAAACTTAGGGTAGTAGTAAACTCTTCTCAATTCTTCATAAACTTCGTTAATACCTCTATGATTATTTTTAATGTGCGTATTTTGTATTAATTGTAAAAGCTTTTCTCTATCAATTATATCTTCTAAGATTGAATGTGCTTTTAACACCTTTAAGCTTTTGTTTCTCGCAAAATATTTAATATACAAAAACTGGAATTCTTTGTATAATTCAATATTTTGGCAATAAACTACTGCAAGTCCTTTCGCAGGTAGTTTTTCTCGCAGGAAATCCAAAAGGGCATCATTATTTGTTACTTTTAAGCAGTGTCGAATTTTAGTTTTGAACACAATTTTTGTTGAACAAGAATTCGTATTTGAATTTTGAATTAATAATTGATTTTTAAATAAGTTAATTGGTTGTTCGGTTATTTTAATGTAGTCAGTACTATCGCTTTCTGCGCTATGCACTGTGTTAACATCTTCATCGAATAATTCATTTAGATTAATTACTACTTCACTATTTAATGATTCATAATTTAACCTGCTTATGCCGTCTGCGATTACGTTTTCTTTTCCTTTTATATAACTAATATCGAAATCGAACTCATTTAGCTTAATTTTCCATCTTTGGATTTTAGCATTTGGTTCTTTTATATTGTGAAGCCAAACTAATGGACGGTGGTCTGTTTTGATTACAAACCTACGACCAAAAAGATATGGGCGACAATATTTGGTTGCCCACACTATGGCTAATAACTCCTTTTCAATTGTGCTGTAATTTTTTTCGTGACCGTTTAGAGTACGGCTGGCAAAAGAAACAGCTTTATTTCCTTGCATAAGTGCGGCTCCTAATGCAAAATTACTCGCATCAGTAACGAGCGTAAAAGTTTTATTAAAATCAGGATGAATAAGAATAGGATCATTTTTAAACAACATTTTTAATTTTTCAAAAGCCGCTTTATAATCTTTATCACAAGTATTAACTTTTATTCCTTGTTTGAGGTATTTAATGAGATGGTGAGCTATTTTGGAGTAATCCTTAATAAAACGTCTGTAAAATCCAGTTATACCCAAAAATGATTTTATTTCTTTTTGTGTTTTAGGTAATAGTATTTTTTCTATGGTTTCAAGTTTCTTAGGGTTTGGTTTAATGCCTTCAGCAGTTACTAAATGACCCAAAAACTCAGTTTCTTTTGAGAGGAATTTGCACTTGTCAACTTGTAATTTCAAATTGGCTTGACACAAACGTTTCAAAATTTTGTCTATTGCTTCTAAATGTTCTTCTATACTAGTTGAAAAAATCAGAACGTCATCTAAATAAACTAAGCAGATTGAACCAATGTATTCTTTCAATACGTGGTTAATCAGTCGTTGGAAAGTAGCCGGCGCATTACGAAGGCCAAATGGCATACGCACAAACTCCTAATGCCCAGTGGCTGTAGAAAAAGCTGTTTTTGAAATGTCATCGGGATGTACTTCTACCTGGTGAAATCCCTTGGCTAAATCAAGAGTAGAGAAATATAAACACTTTCCAAGTTTGTCGAATATATCGTCAATATTTGGCATAGGAAATCTGTCTTCAACTGTAATATCGTTTAACTTTCGATAGTCAATTACTATTCGGCATTTTTGTTCATTGGAAGAATCTAATTTTTTTGGAACGATCCATATTATATGGACTATTTGAATGCCTAATTATGTTTTGTTTTAACATATTTTCAATCTGGTCATTAACTTCTGCTTTATGTACCTCAGGGTACTTATATAATTTGGAATACACAGGCATATCATGCTTCGTTGGAATTCTATGCTTTATTTCATTGGTAAAAGTTAAATTATCGTTCTTGTTGTAAAATACATGTTTATACTTTTTAATTATATTAGTTAATTTTTCCTTTTCATATTTTTCGAGATGATCTGTTTGGATTTGAGATAATATATCAGGGTTTTCAATTTCGCAATTATAAAAGCAGCTATCTTTATAAGCTAATTCATTATAATCTTCTTCCTCTTTAGACAAACACATTGTTATTACAGCATTACTTGTAATTAATTGTCTACAAGGTATATTTATTATGCAGTTTAAATTT
This sequence comes from Bactrocera tryoni, assembly GCF_016617805.1. Taxonomy (NCBI): domain Eukaryota; kingdom Metazoa; phylum Arthropoda; class Insecta; order Diptera; family Tephritidae; genus Bactrocera; species Bactrocera tryoni. The sequence continues at coordinate 41,078,002 of NC_052500.1, read as the reverse complement.
TGTAAGATATTATTACCTATAAGTCCATCAAAGTTTTCATTGAACGCGTATTCTAAAAATTCGCAATTATAATCTTTTATATTAAATTCACGAAATATAGGAAATTTGCAAAGTTTTGTAATTATTATCTCTCTACCTAATGCTCTTGCTACTACGTTTACATTTTGCTTCAAATTCGGATGACATATACCAGGGTTAATTATACTGAATTCAGCACCAGTATCAATTATAAATTTTAATTTTTTTATAGGATTATTAATTATTATATATGGAAGTTTTGATTGCCTGCTATTAGAAAATTTACGTTCGAATTTTCTATTTCCATTGGTTCATCTTGCTGATTATTGTTCCTCATATTAGGTGCGTTTTGACTTCCTAAAATCGGCTGTCTAAATTGGTAAACATAATTATTATTATTGGAATTCGGTTTATTTCTATTTGTGTTTTGTGAGTAATTTGTCCGCTTCGTTTGACTAGTAAAATTTGAATTTCCTAGGTTATCATTACATGGATTATAATTTGTATTAGAATAATGTGGATTTTGATATGGCAAATTTTGTTGGGTCTCAAAATGCTGATTATGTTTATTACTCATATTTGTAAAATTAAACGATTTCCTTTGAAAGGAATTATTTTGGTCATTAGAATTATTGCTAAAGTTAGTTCTTATATTTGTATTCAAATAGTCTCTTTTTGCAGGTCCAAACTGTGTATAATTTTGATGTTTTGCGTATAATATAATTTTAAATGCGTCTTCTAATGTTTCAGGATCTCTGGCGAATATCATAGTACGTGTTCGTTCAGGAAGATGGTCCCTAAAAGTTTTAGGTGAAATTCTGTTTACTTCTTCAGTCGTATAAGTAGTGTCGCCATGAGTTAAATTTCTATTGTGTATTCTGTTTGCCAGTTTATTTATTTTAAAATAATAATTTTCAATTGTTCCATGTAATCTGCAAGTTTTTAATTCGTCCATTAAGTCATTACTACTGTATTTTTCGCCAAAATTTTTTGTTAAAATTTCTTTCAAAATATGCCACGAATTTACGTTAGAGTGCCTGTGAATGGCTTCCCTAGTTTTGCCAACACATTTGTTTTTAATATACCCAAAAAGTATATTTTGATTAGTTTTATCTAATTCTAGAATAGATGGAAGAATATTTTCAACCTGATCTAGAAAATCTGGCAACTGATTAATATCATTGCCGTCGAAACTTTCAATATTTTTTATGCAAGTTAAAACTAGGTTAAATCTACTTATTTGTAACGCTTCCATAGCTAAATGTGTAATTCAACTTAAGTGTGTGTAAAAGGGAAACTAATATATCGAGCCATAACCGCCGAAAAAATGTATCCCACAAACTCGAAATTTTACAGGGGAAGGTTTTTTTAAATTAAATCAGTTTGAATAAAGCCATTATTTTAAAATTTATAATGTAAATATTTTTTTGTGTAATACGTTTAATTTTAATAATTTTAAATAGATATTTGCATCATAACGGTTGTTTTTGTGGGATACATTTTTTTTGCTTTCCTTCTGGCAACCTATTATTAAAAAAGTGTGTGGGTTACACAAAAAAATTGTTTTAAGGAAGTGACTTCCCGTTTTTTTATTTTATTTTTTTACTTAGTCCTTAAAATTAAATTACATTTGATTTAAAAAAAAAAATAAATGCATACATTTCTTAGTATATTCGATAAAACAAAAATAAAGTAATGTAAATCATATATTTAAAGTTTTCTGTTAACAAAGTAATGTTATTCATATTAAAATCTTGTAAACTTGAATAACGATAGATAAAAATATATAAAGAACGCTAAATACTGTCTTCCTGGTCGGTTTCAGGTAACAAATTTTTAACAGATCCATCCCATTTTAAATTTAAATACTCGTGTATAGTTTTTCTATCGCAAAGCGTTTTCAAATCCTTATATTTAGCAGAAGAAATGTTTAATATATGATCATATAATTGAGTAGGTCCCTCACAAACTATTTGGGAGTTTCGTCTGGATCGTGGAATTGAATCTAGATCATAATTTATGGTTTCAGATTCATCAAAGTAGCCATATTTAAGAGTAATATTTGAAATTTTTTTTTCCAATGTAGCAGAGCATAATTTTGTAAATTGAATTTTCACTGAATTTGGAAGTAACGCCTGTGAAAATGTCTTCCAGTCTTTAAAATCACTGTTAGTTAATTCAATACAATTATATTTTCTTGGGTTAGTTCTTGCATTTGATATTATGGTGTACCACTCACTTGGAGCCCAAATAGTCCTATTCCGAATAAACGATTCAATTGTACTATGTATCGAATCAACAGGCATCATGGTGTGTCCAGGCAACAAGTATGTGATTTTTATATTAGTCACAAAATTAGAGTTTTCTACAAAATAGGTTAATGTCGCAAGCATAGCTCTGTATTTTGTTCTGTCCTGCGCAGCTATCACAATAAAGATGGACTATCGACTGGGTTTTTCTTTCATCGACTAATTTAAAGTATTGGAAAACAGTTGTGCAAATTTCATTACACCCTCGTTTACCATCCTTTTCTCCCCATAAAAAAACAAAACCCATCTCTTGTACCACTCTCATAAAAACTTTCATTGTAGAATGAATATTTTCTAGAATAGAACAAAGAAACACTTTTTCCATAGGGAGTATTTAAGACCTTTTGCAAGTCGAAACTTGTACATAAATAAGCCGGATTCTCTTTGCATAGCTTTTGGTCCTCCAAAAATATTTGCTTACATTTCTCTTTGTGCTTTAGATGAATTTGATACTCTTCTGATGAAAGCAATTGCTTTTTGGATTCTGTGTCTAAATTATTGTAATTCTCGCATAAGATACATTTATCTTTTTTAGGTAAACGAAAGCCTAAATTGAAACTGTTTTTAAAAATATTACGGAATACTCTTAACGATAACTGACTATTTACTTTATTAATAGTTTTCAAATGTTCTACATAATGCTGATATACAGTTTGGACATTTTTTCTTTAAGCACGGGTTGGGCAAAACACTCGTATTTTTTTCTTAACTTTTTGCAGCCTTTTAGGTATTCTCTTTTGCTTTCTGTAGCCCCTATTCCCAATTTCCGTAGCCCCTTTTCCCAACACTCGTTTCCTCCTCGACTTCTTTTAAACTTTCCAAACCATTTAAATCAACGAAAGATTCATCTGAATCGCTATACGGCACCAGGGAGAGCTGTAAAAATATCCAATAATTAAAAACAAAAACATATTTTGCAAAAAAAACAAATTCATACTTTCGACATATTGTTCTAAAGCTTTATCTTTAATTAAAGTCTCAAAAAATTGTGTTTTTTCCCCTTGTGTTTCATTTATGTTAAAAGAGAATTTAATTGTATCCCACACAAGCGTTCAAAGAAAATGTAAACAAGTCACCATATGCATTTACATTAAAATTGTTTTTGTTATAAAATCTTAACGGTTTAATCTGCAGCCATTAAATTTTGACAGATGATGCAAATGATGTTGAACTATCGATTTCGATAACAAACCAAAAATCGATTATGGTGTGGGATACATTATTTTGGCGGTAATGGCTCGATATTGCTAAAAGAAGAAACGAGAGAAGGTACTAAAAAATAAAATAAAATATATTTACATATATATATATATTATATATATATATATATATATATATATATGTGTATACTTATGTATATGTTTGTAAATTCTGTTTCTCTTGCTGCTTTGCTGCCTTGCTGGATTTGTTTCTGCTGCATTAAGCTCCAGTTAATTGCTCTCTTTTGTTTTATATTTTCTCTGCTGCACTGAAAACTTTAGTCGTTGTGTGTCCCGTTTGAAGCGTCTTAGATAATCTAGGCACCGTTTCAAAGAGATTTAAAATTCCTTTCACCTTCACAGAGGTCACAAATTCATAGTCATCCGCTTTTAACCGCGACTATTTCACCTTCACAGAGGACACAATGACCGTTGCAGCCAGCTAGTTGTTTGTAGTTTTCGATGAGTTCCTCTAATCCTCTTATTTTCAAATGTGCGCGTTTTATACTTTTCTTTATTTAGTTCGGTTTTTTTTTATATTTATTTTATTATTAATACGTTTTTTATTTTGTAATTGCTATTATTTTATAATATACTACTCCTTTGCTTATTTAGTGCTTAAATTGTTTTGCTCAGCCCGATTTACGAAAAGATTGTTTGATTTAAAAAATTAAATTTTTGCTCAGCGGCTAATTAGAAATGTTTCTCATATATCTATATTTTTTGTTTTTAATTATTTTAAAGAGTTGCGTTCTTACAAAAAAAAAATCGACCACGCGGTACTTTTTCAGTATTTTCTTCAGTGGTACTTTTTCCTCGTCGCCAATCACGTTCTCGGAATTAAACAAACGCTTTCGTTAGTGTCTGTTAAAGAACTACATATTTATTTTTGTATCATTTACACTTATCCTATCTTATTTTAAAGCTTAATCCTAATTACTCTTCTAATATCTTCTTGTTCTCTTACTCTAATTTCTCTTAAAACTAAGGTAGTATTAGTTATAATATGGTAATGTAAATGGATATGTAAATGGGTTCTTACATTACTATATATTATATAGGCGATATGGAGGCTTACATTACTATATACAATAGTAATTATAAAAATTACTTACCGCTACTCACGACGATTTGGCACACAAAAATGCACAAAATTGCACAAAAATGTGTAACGCACAAAAACACTCGCGGTCACCGACCCTCACTACTCGCGATCGCACAAACAATTTCGCTAAACCGCTATGCACACGTGCTAGGCAATAACGGTGCCAACCAAAACGCGTAAACAAATACCCGCACAAAGGGGAATCGCAAAAATCACCGAAAAAATACACTACTAAATTACAACGATGCGCACGCACGTCTATCCGCGTCGACAGTCAACTAACGAATGACGTCACTGTTGACAGTCATAACTTTGAAGTTGTAGATAATTTCGTCTATTTAGGAACCAGCATTAATACCACCAACAATGTCAGCCTGGAAATCCAACTCAGGATTGCTCTTGCCAACAGGTGCTACTTCGGACTGAGTAGGCAATTGAAAAGTAAAGTCCTCTCTCGACGAACAAAAGCTAAACTCTATAAGTCGCTCATAATTCCCGTCCTGCTGTATGGTGCCGAGGCTTGGGCGATGACAACAATCGTTGAGTCGACGTTACGAGTTTTCGAGAGAAAAATTCTGGGAAAGATTTATGGTCCTTTGCGCATTGGCCACGGCGAATATCGCATTCGATAGAATGATGAGCTGTACGAGATATACGTAGACATCGACATAGTTCAGCGAATTAAAAGACAGCGGCTACGCTGGCTAGGTCGTGTTGTCCGGATGGATGGAAACACTCCAGCTCTGAAAGTATTCGACGCAGTACCCGCCGGGGGAAGCAGAGGAAGAGGAAGACCTCCACTCCGTTGGAAGTGGAGAAGGACCTGACTTCGCTTGGAATATCCAATTGGCGCCACGTAGCGAAAAGAAGAAACGACTGGCGCGCTGTTGTTAACTCGGCTATAATCGCGTAAGCGGTGTCTACGCCAATTAAGAAGAAGAAAAAATGTGTCAAATGAAAACACAGTTTTCGCTGAAAGCTACTTGAAAACTTACATTCTACTCATTATAATCGGTGCCTGCTCTAGTTTAATCGATGTTTTTGGAAGACATATTTTGTCGGCCCTAAATTGTCACTTGATATTTGTTTACATTCCATATACAAAAACAGCTGTCGCTTGATATTCTCATATTAGGGAGATTCTCTTGCTCTTGCCAAACCTTGCACGGCGCAGAAATTGCAGAATTTTCCTCTTGGTGCAACGGCACAACAACAAACACACGCAGAAAATTATTTGCAATGCCTATAAATATGTCAGACCAAAACATATATATATATAATATATCATTGATTCTGCAATGGGTGCTCTCTTGGCCTTGCATATTTCGGTATATGATTTTTGCAAGAGCAAGAGAATGCTGCTATTGAAAGTTGTCAGTGAAAACTCATCGAAAACACACATTGCCGGTCCGAACGACTTAGATTCCACAACATACAAATGTGTTTTCAAAATGTTTTCAATGTCGGTCCGAACATAGTATAACTTACAATTCAAATCTGTGTGCGACTACCTTCTTGATTTGTTTCTGACAGCAAAACCGATAAAATTGAATTCCGTGACACCCAAAAGCGATACAAATTCGGTTTCGAATATCAAACCAATAATATCTGAATTCATGACACCTACTGCTTTTTTTGATTGGTTTCAATTCTGATTCCGACAACTATCAGATTCCACAACACCCCTGATAGATTCCAAATCTTCTTGTTTTTTTAATTTTTATTAATTGTGAAATGGTAGTTGCGCATACTGAGATGTTTTTTTTTGGAGATGATTTTTTTTTGGAAATTTGCGTAAACCTAAATTTAAGGTTTTTATTTACAAATTTTTTACTGAGAATTAGATTCGTAATTTTTTTTAGGAGATTTGAGAAATCCCTTACATGTGTAAAAGGACATCTATAATTTATAAATCGAATTTAAGGTAGGTAAGTAGGTAGGTAGGTAGGAGTGCAGCCCTATCGGGCTCAATTAGCACTTGATGTGCCATTTTGATACGCTATTCGTAGAACTTCCTGTATCTGCTATTACGTTTCACCTTCTCTCTCAAACCATTTTGAGGTTTCGATGAAACTTCTTATGTCTCATATGCTTTTAGTGGAAATCCATTCAAGGTTTGGTGCTTGATGGATTCCAAGTGTTTTGTGTCGGATGTGTGCTAGAGCTGGGCATTCGCACAGAAAGTGGAAAATTGTTTCCTTGTTCGCTGCTACTCCGCAGCCTCGGCAGATGTCGTTGTGTTGGACGTATGTTCCCCAAATGGCCAGTGCCCTGTTGTGGTAGCTGTTACGCTGTAGATGCTTTTTCTTGACCTATTTAATAAGTCGTTGGTTCTTTTCCTGTCATATGTTGGCCGTAATTGGTTAGTTATGACGCATTTTGTAATGTTTTTCCACCTGTTATTTGCAACTTATTGAAATTGTCTATTGATCTCTCGTTTGATCGATTCTAGCGGGCTTGGTATTAGCTCCGCCTCGGATTCGTTGAGGAAAGCTCCTGTCTTTGCCAACTCGTCTGCTTTTTCGTTACCAAAAATGTTGCTGTGGCCGGGAACCCAGATCAAGTCTACTTGGAGCTTGTCTTTTATTGAGCTTAGTGTTCTGTTGCAGTTGTCAACTATGCTGGAATTTGTCATGGATGAAGACAAGGCCAGGAGCGCCGCCTGACTATCCGTAAATATAGTTGCTTGATGTATATTCCCGTGGTTTTCTAATAGAACTTCGCAGGCTTTTTCTATGCCTAGTAATTCTGCTTGGAAGATGCTAGCCGAGTTCGGAAGACGTATAGAAAGAGATATGCCTAGATCAGCGGAGAATACCCTCGTGCCTACTCCGCAGTCCATTTTGGACCCGTCGGTATAGACTGAGATGGTATCCTCTCCTATCGAATGTGGGAGAATGTAGTCTGATTTACTAATTTTAATACCTCACCTACTTGTTTACTTCTAAACAATCCGATAGTAAATGCAATTATTCTCGGTAATGCTATGCAAATGGAAATATGATATTTTATTGAGTTCATTGATAGTACGACTTTATAAGTTCACGCTCAATATTCAACTAACTCATATTCAAGTTCGTTACTCTGAATCGTTGTGTCTCCCACACTCGCACAACACTAGTGCGGGTCTCTACATCCCTTCCTTTTTTCGTCTTTCTTCTATCTTTGTTAAGCCTCTGGGTCTGCCGCCGGCGCTCCCGTTGATGAAGTGGCGTCAGTTGAGATTTGTTGTGATGGTTGACCGCACTGCATGGATTGTCCTGAAGTCGTAGGATTACTTTCGTTATCTGAGATTGTTTCGGATGCTGGTAGCCTTTTTATGTGACTAATGTTTCTTCTTAACGTTTTTTCCCCAGCTGTTATTATCACCTCATTGCCACTCCTTTCCTTTACTGTGTACTCCGTCGGATCGAAGTTTGGAGTAAGTTTGTGCGCGAATACCACGTTCTTTAATAAGACCTTATCCCCTACCTCAATGTCGCTTTCTTTTGCCCTTCGTCTCATGTCCGGCTTCTCTTTCCCTTTCCATTTGTTAATAATGTCATAATCTTGGGCAGCCGAGTCCAACATGTCGTCTGTGAAGTCCTGAATACCTGGGATTTTATCTCGAATGACACGTTTAAACATGAGCTCCGAGGGTGAGGATCCTGTTGTACCGTGGGGCGTGGCATTGTACATCAATGCAAATTCCTCGATCTCCTTGTAGTCTCGTTTGTTGTTGTGCGCGATTATTAACCTCTTTGCTAACGACTTGTTCATATTTTCAACTTTCCCATTCGCCTGCGGCCAATATGTGGAAGTCGTAATTAAAGTGATGTGATTATTGCAGAAGCTTTTAAATTAGGAGCTGGTGAATTGTCTGCCATTATCCGCCCTTATTGAGTTAGGTATGCCCAATCTACTAAACACCTCTTGCATGTCGGAAATAATGGCTTCAGACGTGATTTTTTTTTTAGGAATTTTGCCTCTTGGTAGCGGGACGGGCTTGAAAATTGTCTCAAGTGGTTTATGGTCGGTGACTAACTCAAATTGCAGCCCCATTAAGTAGTAGTGGTATCTTTCAACAGTCCAAAGTAGTGCAAGGGTCTCCTTCTCGGTCTAAGAGTATTTCTTTTCCGTATCTGATAGGCTTTTGCTCGCAAACGATATGATAAGTGGCTCATTCGGATCGTCAAACTGTAAAAGTACCGCCCCTAGCGCTACTGGGCTTGCATCTGCTATTAGACGAGTACTTTTCTTCGTGTTAAAGTATGCCAGGTTTGGTACGTTTGATAGGCCCTCCTTCAATTTGTCAAAAGATTCTTGTTGGCTTTTATCCCAGATAAACTTTTGGTTTAATTTGAGTAATTTTCTCAACGGTTCTGTTGTATCAGCGAGGTCCGGGAGGAATTTCCCCACGTATGTCACGAGACCCAAGAAGCTCCTTACCTCTTCCTTCGACTGTGGTGGGCGGAAGTCCCTAATCGTTTCAATCTTATCAGAGTCAGGTGCTATGTCCTCCTCAGATAACAGGTGTCCCAAGAATTTTAGCTTTTGTGCCTTCCGAACGCACTTTTTCTCGTTCATCATTAAATTGTTATCTCTAAACACGTCTACCACTCTTTTTACCGCTTTGTCATGTTCTGTCTTCGTTTTACCAAATATTATGATATCGTCTGTATAATTAAATGCATTTTTGCAAGAGCGTAACAGTTTTTCTATGACTCGCTGGAAGATCTCTGGGGCTGAATTTATCCCAAACATCAGCCTCTTATACCTAAATAAACCCTTATGAAAGTGGTAATATCGGGACTGAATTCATCCAGCTCTAGCTGGTGATATGCCCACTTCAAGTCGATCCTAGAAAAGTACTTGGCGCCTCTTAGCTTCGTCATGAATATCTCAAATGTTGGTAGCGGATGATTTTCGCGCAGCACTGCTTGGTTTGCTCGCCGCATATCTATACACAACCTCATCTCTCCCCCTTCCTTATACACAATGACTATTGGAGATATCCATGAAGAGGGCCCTGAAACCGGCTCGATAATGTCGAGAGCAATCATTTGGTTAATTTTTTTCTCTACCTGCTCTTCCAAGGCTATCGGTATGCGACGGATCGGCTGTTGTACGGGTTTTACGGTAGGATCGATTGATAATTTGATCTTAACTCCAAGCATTTTTGGGAAAGGTTGTTCAATTTCCACGCTATTTACCCCTAGGCCTACTTTTAAAACTCCCAGCTGCATAGCTGTGTCGCGCCCCAATAAGGACTGCCACCCATTCTTTATTACGTAGAAGGTAGCGATTTTCTCCAATTTGTTCTTTACCGATATAGGTGCTTCGAAAACTTGAAGTACGTCCAGAACTTTATTTGACGCATAGCCCTTAAACTGGGTTGTGTGGTCTTCCCGTTCATTGAATATCACAGCCTTGTCACTGCCTTACGCAGTATTCCCCAGTCACTTCGCTTTCGCTTACCAAGTTGAGACGCGTGCCTGATTCAATTGCCATTGATATCGGGCAACCACCGATACCACATACCAGTTTTTCGTCTACCCCTGCACTGTGTTGCGGCTAGTGGAAAAGTAACTTTTCTCCGATTATTTTTTTCAGAGTTTTTAATGATGCAATTTTGTCACAGACATTCCAAGTAAACAAAAAACACATAAAGCTTATTTTTATGTTGGCCCGCTGATTTTTAATTGATTTTAGAAGTCAAATATACAAGATTTTCACGAAAAGAGGGGATTTCAGGGCTGTATTCAAAATGATCTCATTTGATTTTGGTGGCATATTTTCATTCGGAAAAAAAATCTGCCTTCGGACAAGTATCTTCTGTAAAACAAAGGAATGTTGTTTGAGACATTTTCTTATGCACCTTTTTTAGAGCGAAAACCCGACTAAAGGTCCATTTTTCCTTTAAATTTGGGTTAGGTAATCAATATCTAAAAATTCCCAGAGAGTCCCAGTTCCAAACCACTACAGAAATGTTACATAATTTGTTTTCAACGAACTGTGAAAAAATCAGCTGCCCATACCTGCCCTCCTGGGAGTTATAGCGATTTTAGTATATCACTCTCAGTATTTATTCCATAGAAATAGAACGGAAATTCTCGGAATCACTTATTTTTTTATTCTACATTTATTCTAGCACTCCACAAAAATGAGCATAACTCTCTTAAAACTGAAGCTATTGACTTCAAAGCGGTATCAAATTAAAGCTTTTATTGCCACCTTTCAAATAAGAAATGAAATAGATTTTGGTTTTATATAAAATTTCAGAGTTTTTCAACAAATATCGAAAAATCAGGAAAATTTGACGTTTATAATTCTTGTTCGGACCACCCTATACTTTATTTAAAAAACTAATCATAGGGTATTTATCAGAAATAAAAGAAGAATTAAAATAAATTTTTTTTGTTAATTTTTGGAACAAATTTTTTTTTTTACTTTTGTTGAAAATTTGACCCAACAATTTTTTTCGGTGTAAATTTTTTTTTCACTCATTCTGTTTGGGATTTCATTCTGACCAATCTGTAGAAGTTTCTCATCGATACAATTAAAATTACAGTTTAGGCAATATGATTTCCAAAAAATTCCGGTTTCGCAACACTGTGCCCCGTGACATTAGATATCTTGAAACAATTTACTTCTTCTTCTGCGTTCGTTTCTACATTTCGCACTTTGTATGACTCTGTGCGCTTCCTCTTGGGAGAACTTTGATTGTGGCCGCTCTTTCGTTTCTTTGTTCTACATTTTCTAGCAAAATGTCCAATCAAGCCGCATTTGTTGCATTTCGCAGACTTTGCCGGACATTTTGGATCGTTACTAAAATGTCCCTTTTGGCCACATCTGCCACACTCATCATTGTTCTGCTTTGCCCCGCGTGACTTTGCAGTAATTCGATTAACAGACTCGTCTGCCGACTTCGTAAACATAGACCCCGATTGTTTGGATATTTGCTCATAAATTTAACAGGTTTCACCTATCTCTTTTAAACTCTGTTCTTTCTCTAGAAGCTTTTTCTTCAAGTCGACTGAAGCCCACGAGTCTTTTATTTTATCCTTGATGCAAATTTCATTTATTTCTGCGGCCGTTTTCCCGAATTCTCACTTCGACACTTGATGCCGGAGTCGTAGTAAGTATTTGTTGAATCCCCTCAACAGGGGATAAATTTCGAAAAAGGTGTCTTTCGAAAGTAGAATTACGCTTTGGCGAGAAGTATTCATCAAGTTTTGCTACTAATACTTCGTAGGAGTTCACTTCCTTACTTCCCTCGACTAAGGCACCAGGAATGTTAAAAGCTACTTCCGGCAGTTGGGGGCCCCCCAGGTGCAGTAATTTGTTTTTCTTTTCACTACATCACTTATGTGTTCGGCTTGAAGATATAAGGAGAAGGATCGAAACCACCTTTCCCACTCTGACCGAACAAGGGCCTTATCTATGTTGTCGCACAAGAATGGACGAATCTCCATTTCTACTACGAGTGCGTTGTTGTACCTGTGTTACGCTTGATATTATTGCCAAAATTTTAATTTTTCACTTTTGTCGAATTTGTTACGTCTCCAAATCGTCACGCTGTGATACATGGGCACAATTAATTGCGCTCACTTTCGTATTTAATACCCTTGATTCTAACGAAATTGAATTTGACACCTTCTGGCTTACATGCGCAATTTAATGCAATTCCTTTACGTACTTTTCACACGCCTTTTGGCTTGTTTGTGTATTCTGTATCTCCACACAATCCAATGTTTCGCCCACTCGTTGAATTACATCTGAAACGAAACATGTACTCTTTACTTAGCTCACAACGAGTGGATTTTAAACTCGCCGAATCACATTGACGAGTATTGAAGACGAATGGCGGCTATTTTGCACTTATAAAATGTGGCATACAGAAATTTTCCACATTATGAATTACACTTTTTCCGAGTCAATTTTATCCCATCCTCGTCGCCACTGTAATACCTCACCTACTTGTTTACTTCTAAACAATCCGATAGTAAATACAATTATTCTCGGTAATGCTTTGCAAATGGAAATATGATATTTTATTGAGTTCATTGATAGTACGACTTTATAAGTTCACGCTCAATATTCAACTAACTCATATTCATGTTCGTTACTCTGAATCGTTGTGTCTCCCACACTCGCACAACACTAGTGCGGGTCTCTACACTAATGGTGAGCTTGTTTAGGATTACACTATGTCCGTAGTTTTGCTGATTCCAACCTCCCAATTCTTTTATTCTTATTGCCGTAATGGCTGCTGTTTTGTGAATAAAAATGTCCATTGGTACATCAGTCGGACATGACCTGATTGCACCAGTAACACCCGCACATGCTGCTCTTTGTATTCCATTTTATTTTTTAATGTTGTATTGTTTGTTTAGCGCTGGCCACCATACCAGAGCTCCATATGTAAGTATAGGTCTTATCACAGCCGTATACATCCACATTATTATACTTAGTTTGAGGCCCCAATTCTTGTTGACGATTCTCTTACAGGTATAGAAGGCCATGTATGCTTTGTTTATGCTTTTTTCTATATTTATTTTCCAGGACAGTTTGGTGTCAATCTCCATCCCCAAGTATTTAGCTGTGTGCGATAGAGTGAGTATTGTACCGTTTAGTACCGGAAGTGGAAACTGAGGTATTTTGGTTCTGCTTGTGAATAGCATCAGTTCTGTTTTGTTCGGGTTAAGTCCTAGTCCATTGTTCTTAGCCCATAGGTTTAACCTTCGAAGTGCTCTTTCCATAATCTCGCTGACTGTTGAAGGAAACATGTCTGATACCAACAACACTATATCGTCTGCATACGCTACTGCTTTCACTCCTCCACCGTTTAGTTGGTGTTCGCTGCACTTAGTTTGGGGGGTATACTTACCTTTGCCTGTGGTTAGGTATCCCTTTTTGCTTATGTTAAAACGAAAGATTTGTAAGTTAAAAGGAAGCAGGTAAAAATTCACACTTGTATTTCCGGGCAAAAGTTCAATATATACACTGGAATTTAGTTCACAATATTCTATGTGTTTTCGATCTTCCTTTTCACAATATTTTATGTTTTAGTTGATATATAAATTTTCTTTTTCACAATATTTTAAAATTTTAGTAAATATAATTTTTCCTTTGGTTGTGTTATGTTCACTCCTGCCACTGTCAGTGCACCACCACACACACGACCAAAAAAAAAAGGATTCTCCAAATTTTGGACCACAAATCAACTGGACGCGGGTCAACCGTAGACGAGCTGGTAAAACGTGTATATCTTCGTCGGGCGTAAAAAGCGAATTGGTTTCACCCCCATCTAACCAATCCCTTTTGATCGGTTAGGTGGTGAAAAGATAACGTATGGTGTGTGTGTAGTGTGGTTGGTTTGTTGCGTGGGGTTGCGTGTATGATGGTGTGTTGTGTGCTGAATGTTGTGTTGTATGATGAGTGTGAGTTATGTGATAAATGTTATGTTGTGTGCTGCATGTTGTGTGGTGTAATGAATTTTGTGGTGAGGGGTGAGATGCCATGAAGTCGCATAAACATCCCGGCCCCCCTAGGCGAGTTAATTGCCTAGAAGCCGCTGCAGTTTCTGGAGGGTGCTTACTACAGCGCTGAAACCCGTCGCTTTTCGATGGTTGCGATGGTTATGATGTGGTGGTGTATGCGAGCGTGCACCTCGGGACTGCTTCGAACGATGGGCTCTTCGGCGTTGCACTTCATTCTCACGTTGACTGTGCCGCTGTTGATTATGCCGGCGACTGGTGTGCGTTGACTGATCAGCGCGTCGAGGGAAGCGGTGGAATAATGTGTGATGCGGTCGGTGGCAGTACTGACAAGACCCGTCTGACATGCACTCCATCGTAGTGTGCGTATCTGCCAAGCATGTCATGCAGTGGCCGTGGGCTCTAGCGATCTGTTGGCGCTGAGCGGGCGTCATCGTCTTGAAGATCGCACACTTCCTCAGGAAATGGGTTCGATGGCATAGGCTGCATCGTGGAGGTACGTATTCCTGAAGTGCTCCTCGCCTACTTCCCTGACTGGTGGAACGGATGATTGTTGCCTCCTTGGTGCGGCGATGGGTGTAGCGGAGGATGTATTTGCAGTGGTTGCGGACCTCACCGACTGGGGATTACTGCGTATTTCTTCTCCGTCCATTTCTAGTGGAATAGGAATATGTATATTAAACATGGTTTTGCTAGTAGTATGAAAGATGCTACTCATTATATATATGTGTATACTATATATATAGATCTATGTATTTATGTCTTTATATGATACCTTTATTCATGGGTATTATATATTATTTATCTATGGATTTTGTTATTTACTATTAATCGCGGTCATTATGGTTTTGATTTGTACGTACGGATTGTAAACGGTGTATGTTTAATTAATTATTGTTTGATTTTATGTATATGTTTGCGTTCGCTTGTTTTCGGTGATTGGTTCTTCGGTATTTGGAAGAAAACACAATTTCACTAATGGTCGAGTTAGTAGGCCAGTTTGTGTTCGTACATCTACTACTCTACGACCTAGTCGCCATTCGGTTGGGGGAAGGCATTCGTCCTGTATGATGACGCATTCGCCTGTACTGGGTTCCTTCTGGATCGTTTTCCATCGATATCTCTTATGGAGATCTTTAAGATAGTCCTCCTTCCATCTGTGGCTGAATTCATGATGGAGAATCTTGATTCTTTCCCATCGATTTATTAAAGTGAGTGAGTCTCCTTCTGTCTCAGGTATGGCGAGAAGAGGAGCTCCTCTGAGGAAGTGTCCAGGTGTAAGAGCTGTGAAATCGGAGGGATCTTGCGAGAGTGGTGATATAGGTCTTGAATTTAATACGGCTTCGATACGAGTGAGTAGTGTAGTAAACTCCTCATAATTAAATTTATGATTACCAGCCGTTTTCTTTAAATGGGACTTAAAGCTTTTGACTGCTGATTCCCAAAGTCCGCCCATGTGTGGAGAACATGGAGGTATAAACTGCCAATCGATCCCTTGAGGTGCATATTTTCTAACAATTTCGGGGGATACTTCTTTCATGAAGTTTATGAATTCTTTCTCGGTGGCTCTTTGAGCTCCGATAAAGTTTTTCCCATTGTCGCTCATAATCTTTGAGGGAAATCCGCGTCGTCCGACAAAGCGTGCAAATGCTGCGAGGAAAGCCGCAGTTGACAGATCTGAACAAAGCTCGAGGTGTACTGCCTTTGTCGTAAAACATACAAAAACAGCCACATACCCTTTTCTAAATGAAGATGATCTTAACAATGAGGCCTTTATCTGGAAAGGTCCAGCAAAATCAACCCCAGTAATAGTAAAAGGTAGAGCATAATTGCAGCGTTCAGGTGGTAAAGCTGCCATGATCTGCGTGCGCATTTTATGTTTGTACAAGGTACATTGTTTACACATAAAAATCGTCTTTTTAAGTTGTGGCTTTAGTCGCGGTATATAAAATTCTTGTCGGACCATTTGCTGCATCAAGCGATGCTCACCATGTAGTGTAAGCTGGTGAAGATATATTAAGAATAAATGAGTAAAACGGGATTTCTCAGGTATAATAATGGGATGTCGTTCGTTATAACTAAGGCTGGAGTTCGCTAATCTTCCATTTGCCCTTATTAATACCTTAGTGTCCAAGAATGAGTTTAGGATGATAAGTGAGCTTCCCTTTTCGAGAGGTCGCTTTTCAAGCAACTTTGATTTCTCTCGACTGAAATAGAGGTTTTGGGTGTATGTGATGAGACTTACTTTGGCATGTTGCAAATCGAATTGCGTTAGTTGTACGCAAGGATCATTTGGTATCTTTTTCATTTTTTGTTTAAGTCTTTGGGTGAATTTGCGCATGTAAGCGACAACTCTTAGTGCTCTAGGAAATGAAGAAAATCGGTGGAGAATATCATCCTCTTCTGTAGTGATATGAAAATTTTCAATTTTCCGACTTTCCGGCGGTATTATATTACGAGCCCAAGATCCGCTGGGTTATCCGCACTTGCAACATGTTGCCATTTTGCTGGGCCAACTAAGCCTAGAATTTGGGATAGTCGGTTAGATACATAGGTCTTCCAGCAATAGGGTGGTTTTTCTAACCATGCTAAAACTATTTCTGAGTCGGACCAAAGATATGTTTTATGATCGGTTAATTTTAGATGGGTTTGAACTATTGAGATTAATTTTGCTAACAGAAGAGCACCATTCAGTTCAAGCCGTGGCAGACTGAGTGTCTTCAAAGGTGCAACTTTGGCTTTGGCTACCAAGAGGTGTGCAGATATTTTGTTATCGTACTGAGTGCGTATGTAGACTGTTGCGCAATAAGCCTTCTCAGAGGCATCACAGAAACCGTGTAATTCTGTGTTAATGTTAGAGGTGAAATTTACCCATCGAGGGATTCGAATTTCTGAAATAGTATGGAAATTGTTAGCAAATTGTACCCATTTTGTTAAACGTACAGGTTTTACCTGTTCATCCCATTCAGTGCCATCTTGCCCCAATTCTTGAATGCGGATTTTAGCTTGAATCATTATTGGCGAAAGCCATCCTGCGGGATCAAAAAGTTTTGCCACCGAGGACATTGCAGATATTGACTCAATTGTATATGAGAATTGATCTGTTATCGCATTCCATTGAATCCCTAGGGTTTTTGTTGTACTGGCCGTTTCAAATTTAAGGAAATTTGTATCTAATAAGTCTTCCTTTCTTATGTCTTTTATTATTTCGGGATGATTTGATGTAATTTTCTTTAATGGGAATCCCGCTGAATTTAGTGCTTTGATCACTTGAGATAGTGATTCGCACGCTAATGACAGATTGTGGCTACCTGATAAAATATCATCAACATATGTTTGTGTTTGTAACACGGAAGTTGCTAAGGGTAAATTTGTTTCACATGTTTTTGCTAATTCATGCAGTGTCCTGATCGCTAAGTAGGGTGCGCAATTGATGCCAAAGGTGACTGTTTTAGGTTTGTAGTCGCTGATTGGACTATTACCGGGGCATGAATATTATACCTGTATGAAGAAGGGGCAAATACAGAGAAAATTTAAGGAAAAGAAAATTACCAAATTTCCCAAGCAGTATATGGTTTGGCAAACGATATGTACTTGCGGTTTGATAAGCAGTTTTTTTGTAACACAGGGCACAATCAATTCAAAAATTTATATTAGCGAGTGCCTTCAAAAACGTCTTTTGCCATTTATTCGCGAACATGAGGGTACTGTAATGTTCTGGCCTGATTTAGCAACCTCTCACTATTCTACAGCTACCATGGAGTGGTATGAAAGCAATAATGTCAATATTGTTCCAAGAAAAGCGAATCCACCTAATTGCCCAGAGCTTCGAACTATTGAGAGATATTGGGCTCTAATGAAATCGAATCTCCGGAAGAGTAAAGGTACTGCAAAAAATTTACAAGATTTTAGAAATAAGTGGCGAAGGTCGTACGGTACTATCGATGAAAACACTGTACAAAACATAATGAAGGGCCTTAAGAAAAAAGTAAGAAATTTTTACAGAAAATTAAAATATGTTAAATGTTATTTATAATTTGTAATCTCTATAGTACACATTAATAAGAAATAAAACAAGACTTTGAAAAAATTCTTTGGTTTTCTTGTTATTAATGAAGAACGAACGGTCAATTTTTTACGGGACAGTCCTTAGGTCTTCCAACAATAGGGTGGTTTTTCTAACAACGCTAAAACTATCTCTGAGTCTGACCAAAGATACGTTTTTTGATCGGTTAATTTCAGATTGGTTTGAACTATTGAAATCAATTTTGCTAACAGAAGAGCACCATTCAGTTCAAGCCGTGGCAGACTGAGTGTCTTCAAAGGTGCAACTTTGGCTTTGGCTACCAAGAGGTGTGCAGATATTTTGTTATCGTACTGTGTGCGTACGTAAACTGTTGCGCAATAAGCCTTTTCAGAGGCATCACAGAAACCGTGTAATTCTGTGTTAATGTTTGGGGTTATATTTACCCATCGAGGGATTCGAATTTCTGAAATAGTATGCAAATTGTACCCATTTTGTTAAACGTACAGGTTTTACCTGTTCATCCCATTCAGTGTCATCTTGCCACAATTCTTGAATGAGGATTTTTGCTTGAATCATTATTGGCGAAAGCCATCCTGCGGGGTCGAAAAGTTTTGCCACCGAGGAAAGTATTTGGCGTTTTGTACTGGCGGACATTGCAGATATTGACTCAATTGTATATGAGAATTGATCTGTTATCGCATTCCATTGTATCCCTAGGGTTTTTGTTGTATTGGCCGTTTCAAATTTAAGGAAATTTGTATCTAATAAGTCTTCCTTTTTTATGTCTTTTATTATTTCGCAATGATGATTAGATGTAATTTTCTTTAAAGGGAATCCCGCTGAATTTAGCGCTTTGATCACACGCTAAGGACAGACTGTGGCTACCTGATAGAATATCATCCACGTATGTTTGTGCTTGCAACACAGAAGGGCAAATTTGTTTCACACGTTTTTGCCACTTCATGCAGTGTCCTGATCGCCAAATAGGGTGCGCAATTGATGCCAAAGGTGACGGTTTTAAGTTTGTAGTCACTGATTGGACTATTACTCGATTTGCGGAAGACTATACGCTGGAAATCTTGGTCATCTTTATGTACTAGAATTTTTCTGTACATTTTCTCTACATCCCCATTAAAAACGTATTTAAACATGCGCCAATTTAGTATTAGCAGCATGAGATCAGGTTGTAAGGTTGGGCCAGTATATAGTACGTCGTTGAGTGATTTGCCTGAGCTCGTACACTTTGAGGCATTGAAAACCACTCGTACTTTTGTTGTGAGTTTTTCAGGTCGTATTACCCCGTGATGTGGCAGATAAAAAGATAAATATCTACCTTTAGATACTTTTTCATATGGCACAGCTTCTTCCATATGATTGAGGTCTAGATACTCGTCCATCACATTATCATATGCTGATTTGAGCTCACTTTTCTTTATCAGATTTTTTTCCAAGCTTAGAAATTGCTGGACTGCTGATATTCTAGAGTGGCCTAGAGCTATGGTTTCAGGAAAAGTTGGTTTGAATGGTAGTCGCACAACATAACGACCATGTTCGTTTCTTGTTGTGGTGGACTTGTAATAGGCTTCGCATGCCTGATCTTCTTCTGAAAGTTGAGTAATCTGAGGTAATTCTTCTACTTCCCAGAATTTTTTGAGTTCATTATTTAAATAGTCGTTTGAAATATTTTCAACTTCAGTTGTAAAAGAATTAATTTTTTCTGTGACTTGGCCACTTAATATCCACCCAAAGATTGTATTTTGGGCTAACAATTTATTGGATATTTTTTCTATACCTTCAAGAATTATTTGAGGTATTAAGTCGCTACCTAATAACAAATCAATTTGTGATGGGGTATGGCAGTTGGGATCTGCTAATTTAAGATATGAGCATTTTTCCCATTGCTCTTTATTCACTTCACAGCTTGGAAGCAAATTTGTGAGTTGCGGTAGAACGATGGCTTGTGCATCTATTCTTATATCCGCGTTTGGGGAGACTATAGTGATTGGGCAAATTTTGTTTGAATTTTGTATAATTCTTCCGCCCATTCCTGAAATTTGGAAATTTGAATTTTTTACGGGCAATTTTAGCCGATTTTGAGCTTTAGATGATATAAAGGATCTTTGAGAACCTTGATCTATTAATGCTCTTAATTTGAATAATTCTCCTCTATGTTCAATAGCGATGACCGCAGTGGGTAAAAGAATTTCGCTTTCATTCTCTGAATGAAGAGCTTGAATTTTTGCTGCTTTAGAGCAGCATGGTTGCTCTTCCCTTTTTTCGGGATTGGAGATTTCGGGATTATCACTTTTGGTTGTAGTGACTAACCCGGTGGTTTTATGGAATTGATTTTGCTTCATATTTTGAAAATTTGTAATATGAAGCAATGAGTGATGTCTTCGTTGACAGTACACACAACTAAATTTGCTTTCACAGTCTTTTGTCGTATGAGCATTCGACAGACAGTTGATGCAAAGTTTATGTTGTCTGACAAGATTGTTTCTGTCAGAAACGGATAATTTTTTAAATTTCTCGCAAGATCTTATATTGTGACCTCCTTTACATATTTCACATAATGATTGCCATTTATTGGTTTGGTTTGACACAAATGTTTGGCTTCTATTAGCGTGCCTATTATATTGTGTATTATTGCTGGCTTGGGGTTTAAAAAAGTTTTTATTCAACTCATTTTGATTATTTTTTTGTTTGACTGTTTTTTTATCAACTCGCTCAGCTATTTTGTACTGAGTTGATAAGAAGTCTTTCATTTGATGCCATTTTGGCGATTTCTTTCTTGCCACTAGTGATTGCTCCCATCGTAGCAAAGCAGCATCAGGCAGTGTTGCTGCACAAATGTTTACTAGGATAGGGTCCCACGATTCTGTGGAAATCTTTTGTGTTTCTAACACAGATAAACAATTAGTCACTGTCGAGTATAGTTTTTGAAACTCTTGGCTGGTTTCTTGTTGAATTTTTGGTAAATTCATTAAAATTGTTATTTGGTTGTCTACCAATACTCTTTCATTTTCGTATCTTTCGACCAGTGCTTCCCAAGCCAGATTAAAGTTTTCGTCATTTAGAGCGAAACGCTTGACGATACTGCCAGCTTCCCCTTTTGTTTTATATCTGAGATGGTACAGCTTTTGAGCTCGTGAAAGTTTGGGATGGTTAATGTATACGGCAGTGAACATGTCCCGGCAGGACGGCCACTGCTCATAACCTCCGTGAAAAACTTCAGTATCACAAGCTGGCACTTTCAGGAATATACCTGTATCTATTTCTTCTTTTTGAGTCGTACCTACTCTCGGAGGAGGAGTAGTGACTCTACATGGCCTTAATAAATTTATTTGGTCCAATATCAGTGCCTTCGTAATTTCATATTGTTCGAGGCAGTTTTCATATTTAGCTGACGCCGAAGCTTTTATGTTTTCTGGGAGTTCAGCATCGTCAGTATCTAGTACTGTATCGTATGCTGCCAGAAGGCGTGCCCATATGCTATCTATGCTTTGAATTTTTAAATTTAGAACCGATTCTGTATTATCATTAATTGGGGAAGCAGTAAATCTTGTGCAGTATCTAACAAAACTGTCACTTTCAGTTATGAACCTTGACACTAAATTATCTTTGGTTCTTTTTTGTTTGGCACCCTGCTTTGAGCGTGTAGCTTCTGCAGGTGTGCTTTGTGATTTGTCATCATCAGCCATTTTCGGGATTTCTAATAAATGAGGTGTTCTTGGTTTAACCTCTTTCGTTTTTTCAGATTGCATTTATAGAATTAAATTGTAAGCTTTGAGCTTAAAATTGTTTTGCTTGGAAATACAATTAAAAATTGATAATAGGAGCAAATGTGTAATTAAAAATAAGAAGAATAATAGAATTGAACCTTTTATTATTAATTAATTGAATTATATAAATTTTCGAACACGTATTCACCGCATAAATTGTCAAATCGTAAAATATTTGTATATAATTATTTTATTTTTTTTTTGTTACCGTGCATTGGTTAAAAGTATCTGCGATATACTCGTGATTAATTTGTATATTATTCCTTAGTACGTTTATCTTTTGAGATAAGAGCGCAAAAGGAAAGAAATTACTAAGAACGCAAAAATAAACGTATGTATGTATATATTTATATGCATATAGTTATGTATGCTTAATGTTTGTTTGTTATTTCGTTTCCCTTATAGTTTCGCATAATTGTTATGTACATATGTATGTGCATGTATGTATTTCAATTCCGTTTTGTTCCGTTTTTTTTTTGTTTAAAGTTCGCTGACCTTAGTAATAAATATATTTTACATATTATTACTTGTATGTAGGTACGTATGTATTTGTAGCCTTTATATTGGTATGTTGGTATATATTAAGGCCGAGAGACAACGTAAGAGAGATAACCGAGAAATATGTAGTTAGATCGCGATATATGTACATATGTACACATATGTACATACACAAATATCCACTGTTATGTTGTTGTTATATTTTTTTTTTCTTCTGCCTTTGCTTATTTTTAAAGCGATCCTGTTTGTTGGTTTGTTAGCACAAGGGGTATCACCAGAACTTGCAAGTAAGAATACTTGACTTTGAAAAAATTTTAGGTTTTTTTTTTGTAGTGTGTTTGGAGACACGAAGTAAGCTTGAAGGCAGATAGTTATGTAACAACAGTTTTTCAAAAAATTTTTACAGTTGAATTTATTTATGTATGCAACTTTTTTTTTTTTTTTACACTTTTTACTTTTTTGTATTATTTTTTATTTTTTCATTTTTAATTTACTAATTTACGTTTGTTTTTTTTTTTATATATCTTAGGTGCCTTTCTGAGAGGCTCGAAGAACCATTTGTTCGCTGCACTTAGTTTGGGGGGTATACTTACCTTTGCCTGTGGTTAGGTATCCCTTTTTGCTTATGTTAAAACGAAAGATTTGTAAGTTAAAAGGAAGCAGGTAAAAATTCACACTTGTATTTCCGGGCAAAAGTTCAATATATACACTGGAATTTAGTTCACAATATTCTATGTGTTTTCGATCTTCCTTTTCACAATATTTTATGTTTTAGTTGATATATAAATTTTCTTTTTCACAATATCTTAAAATTTTAGTAAATATAATTTTTCCTTTGGTTGTGTTATGTTCACTCCTGCCACTGTCAGTGCACCACCACACACACGACCGAAAAAAAAGGATTCTCCAAATTTTGGACCACAAATCAACTGGACGCGGGTTAACCGTAGACGAGCTGGTAAAACGTGTATATCTTCGTCGGGCGTAAAAAGCGAATTGGTTTCACCCCCATCTAACCAATCCCTTTTGATCGGTTAGGTGGTGAAAAGATAACGTATGGTGTGTGTGTAGTGTGGTTGGTTTGTTGCGTGGGGTTGCGTGTATGATGGTGTGTTGTGTGCTGAATGTTGTGTTGTATGATGAGTGTGAGTTAGGTGATAAATGTTATGTTGTGTGCTGCATGTTGTGTGGTGTAATGAATTTTATGGTGAGGGGTGAGATGCCATGAAGTCGCATAAACAGTTGGAGTAGTATTTCGTTCAGCGCTGCAACCCATAGAAGCGGAGAGAGGACCCCTCTTTGAGGCGTCCCTCTACTCACATAACTTGTTTGTGTTGCTGCGCCGTTTGAAGCTATAATCTTCCTATTCTCAAGCATCGATAGTAACCATCTGCACACAGTGCCATGTGCCAGAGAATTAATTATAACATTTATTTCTATGTTATTAAAGGCGACCTCTATGTCTAGAAAAGCAGCCATGGTGCATTGCTTGTAGTGTGGTGATTGTTCAATTACACTTATCACCTCATGGACGGCAGTTTCGGTTGATCGGCCCTTTATGTACGCATGTTGGGACTTCTATAACTTCTCCGCCATTATTATTCTTACGTGTAAATCTATTAGCCTTTCTAGTACTTTCAACATAAAGTAGGTAAGGCTTATAGGCCTAAAATCCTTGGCATTCTCGTGTGTTCTTCTGCCTGGTTTTGGAAGGAACACAACTTTACTTCTTTTCCAACTTCTTGGGATGTAAGATAGTTGCATGCTAGCTTTGTATATATTTTCAAGCCTTTGAACCACTGGTTCTACCAGTTTTTGCAGCATTATGGGCATAATCCCGTCAGGGCCTGCTGCTTTAAATGGTGCTAAACTATTTATGGCATATTTGATTTTGCTTTTGTCCTATTTGGCTTCGATAATCATCTGCGTTCAACGGTGGTTCTGGTTGAACCCTCGTTGAAGGTGTTTGCTGACTCCCGGGGAAGGGCGTTGTAATTAGTTCCTCCAGAGACTCTTTTGCCGAGGAGATCCAATTACTTCCCTCCACCCCAATGTAGGCGGTATTAATATGATCTTTAGATAGCATTTTGCTCAGCCTAGCGGTTTCTCTGCAACTTTCTATCGAAAGATCTCCATGAGTCGTTTTTAGCTTTCCTCACTGCTTTTTTGTATCTTTTCATAATATCTTTACATGGCTGCCAGATTTTGGTTCTAAAACTCTCATTGAAAGCTTTCCTTAGTTGTGTTCTCAAATTCACTGTTCCACCAAGGAAGAAGCGGAGTGGATTTTTTGAAAGTTGTTGTTAAGATTTTTTCCAACTTCTCAACTTCTGAATCTAGTTCCTGAGGATTTCTAATACTCTTATTGCCTCCCTTTTCAAGGCATTTTGTTGCTATACTGGTAAATTTTTCCCACGCTGTTCTTCTAGGGTTCCGATATGTGAGAGGAGCACTGTATTTCTCGCGAATGCTGAAGAGTATCCAAGAGTGATCCGACATGGAAGGCTCATCGGATACCCTCCAGTTATCCACAACGAAACTGTCTGTGTCTGATGATAGCGTAAGGTCCAGCACTTCCTCCCACCCCGGAAACCTATCAGAGCTTGGGAAAATAAAGGTTGGCTTATCGCCCTTGTTGCATATTATTATATAGACTACTTTTCAGAATAGTCTCCTTCCGCTTCAGTACAGCTTTCTGCACGGTCCAAAAGCATGTCACACGTGTGTATTAGCTCATTGGCCGGTATGGCCGCCAGTATACCGGTGCAAGCCTTTTGAATGGCTCCTACGTCTGCATAACGCTTTCCTTTCATGGGCAAATGCATTTTTCGGAAAATGAAGAAGTCGCACGGATCCATATCAGGTGAATACGGGGAGTGATAATGGTTAAAATGTGATTTTGGCCAAATAAGCGGTCACAAGAGTCGATCGATCTGAGCAATTTTTGGTCGTCAGTCACTTTGTGCGGAACAAACCGTGCACACACCTTTCGTAAGCCCAAATGTTCGGTCAAAATGCGATAAATCGATGTTTTGGAGATGTTCAATTCCATTTCCATTAAATTCAATTATGATTTCGGCTGATTTTTGATAAATTCACGCACAGTTTCGATGGAATTTCCGGTGATCACGGATTTTGATTGGCCCACATGTTGATCGTCATTTATAATATGTCCTCACGACCACTTTGAAAACGTTGAAACCACTCGTGCACTCTGGTACGGGATAGGATTAAACTTGTTTTATCAATTTTAAATCAAAATTTAGTGTTGGCTCTTTGTCCGAAGCCCATTTTCGCACCGATAACACAAACATATTGACACTTAAAACACAATAACTTCACTTCCAATCGATGATGTCATGAAATTCTCACTGGACAATCGATAAAGATATCACCATATGGCACATATAGATGGTGCCACCAGGGGCGCTAGATTCAAAAATTCCTGTTTACTTTCGAACCCGCCTTGTATTATACTATTGATGCAATTGAAATTAACTTTAATCGTGTGTTGGCTGATTTTAATTTACTTCGCCGAATCATTTGCAATTTGTTTTTGTTGCTGGGGTTTTTAACAGTGCAATTGTTAATGCCAATTCATTTTGTTTTTACTTAAACTTCTTTCGTGAATTTATTCGTTTTTCTTCTTTGTTCACAGCTGTTTGTGTGATAACAATTAATTATTTCATTGCATTTATTATTTTATTTCATTTATTTCTTATCAATATTTTTATCATTGTTCTTTTTACTTTTATATACTTCACCATTTGCTTTTGACACCCACTCCTTTTAGAACGCAATATTTTTCTTTGTTCACTTCAAAATGGATAACAATTTTATTTCAAGATAATAAGATCTTATAATAAAGATCTCTCTGATCGGATACCAGAGGAGGCGTGACAATAATATAAGATCAACAATATGTATGTAAATGTGTTAAAATTGATGGATTCTCTGGTCGGATACCAGTGGAGGTTGTACGGATGTATTTATAAAAATATAAAGAAGAACACTCGAAAGTAATAGATTAGTTGAGCTGCTCCGCGCCGAAGATCTACAGATGTTGAACGGGGCTTGAACTGCGCGTCGAATATACCAAAGAAAGAGAACGTCCGCCGATGTTTTCTGATCAAAATTCGTGGTCGAAAGTGAACGTCCGCTTCCAGGAAGAAGGTCTTGCTCGTTGGGCGGTGGTGAATTTGAAACTTCGTGTATTCGTGTGTGTGGTATTTTCTGGTGCTTCCAGTGGATGTGTGGTGTGTGGGGAAACTGTTGTCTTCAAGTGTGGTGTATGTGCCAGTGTTGCTTGTAAGTGAGGTGTGGTGTAGCGGCGCATGAGGGCAGGAAGCTTAACTCATTTGGCCATCCGGGCCCCCTAGGCAAATGTTCAGCCTAGCGATCACTAAAGCTGTTGCAACGTTGCTAGTTTTATTATGATTTATCATATTTGCGGTTTTATTTCGGTGTTGGATATTAGACGGATATTTCAATTTCTGCGTGTCGATATTATTGTACGCATTATTTATTACGTGCTTTTTCGTTATTATCTGCGGTTGATAAGAAGCATAGTTTAACAAGCGGTCTCGTTAGAGTTCCCTTTTGAGTACGGAGGTTAGCAGACAGTCGCTATGTATTAGGACAAAATCTCCAAGCTTTGGCGCCTTTTCCGGAGTTTTCCAGCGGTACCTTTTATGAAGGTCCTTTATATACTCCTCCTTCCATCGGCGGCTGAAATCATGATGAAGAATTTTAATTCTTTCCCAACTATTTAGTAAGGAAAGCGACTCCACGCCTGGATCAGGTGTGGCCAGAATGGGTGCTCCTTTGAGAAAGTGCCCTGATGAAAGAGCTGTTAGATCTGAGGGATCTTACGAGAGTGTCGCCAATGGCCGTGAATTTAGAATGGCTTCAATACGAATTAATAATGTTCGAAATTCTTCAAAATTAAATTTGTAGGTTCCGACTACTTTTTAAAGTGGGATTTAAAGCTTTTTACCACTGATTCCCATAAACCACCAATATGAGGAGCGCTTGGAGGGATGAACTGCCAGTTAATGCGTTGGGGAGCGTACTTTTGAACAATCTCAGGTGAAACTTGTTTGATAAAGTCCACAAACTGTTTTTCAGTGGCTCTTTGAGCTCCTATAAATGTCTTCCCATTGTCGTTCATTAGTTTTGACGGAGAACCACGTCGTTCGACGAAGCGAGCAAATGCCGCGAGAAAAACCTCTTGTCAGGTTAGTACATAGCTCGAGGTGTACTGCTTTTGCCGTAAAACACACAAAGACAGCCACGTAGCCTATCATTAGTGTGGGAGACCTTAGCATGGACGCCTTTATTTGAAAAGGCCCAGCAAAATCGACACCTGTCATGGTGAAGGGCAGAGCAAAGTTGCAGCGTTCCTTTCCTTTTGCTTATGCATAGTGCATATCTTGCACGAAAAACTACATTTCTTTATTTTTAGCTTGAGTCTTGAGATATAAAACTCTTGGAGAACTATTTGTTGCATGAGGCGCTGTTCTGCGTGTAATAATAGTACGTGGACATAATTGAGATATAATGTGGAAAGTTGCGATCTCTCTGGTATAACAATGGGATCACGTTCGTTATACGTTAGGCTTGAATTGACAAGCCGACCATTTGCACGAAGTAGACCTTTCGTATCTATGAATGGATTTAGTACAAGGAGTGAGCTCTTTTTATCAATCGACTTCGATTCTTTTGTAGTAATATTTTTCGGCTGAAGTTGCGCACTTGAGTAGATGCGTTTATCGTAATAGTACTGTAAAATATGCCGTATTTTCTCTTTATTTTGCTCCATGTTTGCGACGCTATAACTCACGAACGACTTAAAAGAAACGACAATCAATCAAACACGTGTTAGCGCGTGAAATAAGCTTTCCAAAAAGGTATAGCCTGACCCGATGCGACGAATAAAACTAGAACTACGCGCTTTCAGCGCCAACTAGCGAAAATACCGCAAGATGCCCAGAGTTTTTCTTGTACTTTCTTTTCGAATTTTTTTTTTGTGTTTTATTGAAACGTAACAAGATATGGTTTTACATTTCATTCGAATTGCAACTAGTGGCAAATGTACGAACAAGCAATATTTTTCATAACATATACGGTAAAACAATAAAAGCTCTATTAAGAACCTTTTTCAAAACTAAACTTTGTATTAAAACTAAATATTATAATATTTGTTATTTGCTTTGAAGGTCATGGAACTTTGTTCTTTTCAATCTGCGCCTGCTATTTCTAGCCTCTCCTAGTTGTCGGGCTTCAGCGTTTACCTGGTTTTGCAACCTTGTGGCATGTTTCGATGCCGTTTCGCGAATGGCTTCCCGAACCATTTTTATGTGAAGATCACGATGTAGATCTGATTTCCGTATGTACCACCGGGCATTTACAATTTTTCGCAGGACTTTATTTTGGAATCTTTGCACCATTTCGATGTATAACGGTGCAGCGCATCCCCATAGCTGAATTCCGTATGTCCAAATGGGCTTTAACGTTTGATTGTAGACTAAAATTTTATTTGAGGCTATTAGAGGTGATTTCTTGCCGATTAACCACTTTATTTTGTTGTATTTTAGTTTTATTTCTGCAACTTTTCTTTGTATATGCTCCTTCCACTTTAACTTTGCATCCAGCGTCAAACCAAGATATTTCGCCAAGGTGGAGTACGGAATTACTTCATTCCCAATATATAAGGGGATATACATACGTATCAGTTAATTTTAATTTATGAAGTAATTTATGAAGTAAGCCATGGTGCCATACTCTGTCAAACGCCTGAGATACATCAAGAAAAACAGTTGTGCAAATTTGCTTTTTTTCCATCGCATCCTCAATTGTATCTGTTATTCGATGAACTTCATCGATTGTAGAATGTTGCGATCTACATAAATCCAAATTGATGAATTGGTATAAGGTCCTTTTCTTCAATTATGTTCTGAAGTCTTTTTATAATTACAACTTCAAGAAGTTTGGACAAAATAGGCAACAGTGAGATTGGACGATATGATGATGCTTCCTGTGCGCTTTTCCCGGGTTTTTGTACCATAATGATTTCAGATACCTTCCATGACAATGGAACGTATCTGAGATTTAAGCAAGCGCTTATTATCGATGTAAGTTTTAATTGTCTAATGCTTTCCGCGTTAGATTTTTCAGTACCTCAGCTGTCACCAAGTCGAAACCGGGCGCTTTTCTTGGTTTAAATCTACTTTTAATTATATTTTCCACTTCTTCATTTGTTGCTGTTTGGATTTCTTCTACGCTTTGCTATCCTTCCATCTGAGGTAAAGTTCCATGAAACAGAATAGGACTAAAAGTTTTAGCGAGTTTCTCTGAAAAAACTTCCGCTTTTTCTTCGTCGCTTTTGGCCCAGGATCCGTTTGGCTTTCTGAGGGGTGCTTTTGACAATATTGGTTTCCTAGCATTTTTTACTGCTTTCCAAAGGGAATAATCGGATTGTTTGTTTGGCGTTAATTTCTCAATATAATTAGAAATATTTTGATTCGTGAATAACTTTATTTTAGTACTGAGAAGTTTGGTTAAATTGTTCAGTTCTGTTTTATATTGGGGAAATCGCGTGATATGCCATTTTTTGCGTAGTTTTCTCTTTTTCTTTATGAGATCTAAAATGTCCGACGGATATTTAATATAAAAGTTTTTTTGTTTAGGAACAGGAGTACTTTTCCAAGCCGATTCCTGAATAGCTTTCGTAAATGTATGAACTTCATCTTCTAACATATCTTGAGTTGTTATATTTACTTCAAAATCAATATTTTTGAGCATCACTTTGAAATACTCCCAAACCGTATGTCGATTTCTTTTGTATAGCCATTTAGGATTAGATATACTGGCGAGTGATCCGAATTTCAGTTCAATCCATTTTCAATAGTAATGAATGTCTTGGATATTTGTCGAGTGATGAAAAAATCGATCAAGTCAGGTAATTTCCTTGTGTCGGAAGGCCAGTAAGTCGGCTTGCCAGTAGACATGAAGTCGCATCCAGTAACCGTAACAGCTTTAAATAGCTCTCTCCCCTTCGGTGTCGTAACTCTTGAACCCCATTGTGAGTGTTTTGCGTTAAAATCACCACCCATGATGAATTTCCCATGGTGATTTAATATAAGTTCTGTGTACAAGTCCATTTTAATATTGTGTCTAGGTGGGCTATATATTGCGGTAATGCTTATTTTTCCGAAACTAGATTCAACCGATATGGTCGTAGTTTGGAATTCTGGGATACTTATATTAATTTCTTCATAGTGGGGATTATTATCTCTGATAATTATGGCACTCCCCCCTCTCGCATTGTTATTTGGGTGGTTCGAGCAATACGTCTTGTAGTTTTTGAATCTAACAAAAGTCTCATTTATAAGATGAGTTTCTGATATAAGACAAATATCAATTTTTTCAACATGGAGTAATGTCTCTAATTCTTTACTACGTTTGAGCAAGACATTTGCATTCCAGGTCATAATTTTCATCGGTTTCATTTTTGCGCCTTATTTTCGCTGTGCTTTCTCTCTAGTTTAGTAAGACGTTCGTGGGTAAGTCTATTTTGCTCTTCTAGCTTATTAAGCTTGTTGAGAATTAACGAAAAATTACCAGTAATATCACCAGTGGCATTCGTATTTGTTTGATTTTCAGACAGATGTTGTTGAGCTTTATTAGCACCTTTAGTTATGCTGGCAAATGAGGGCTTTCCAGATTGAGGATTTACATTAGTGTCTTCTTTCTGAGGAGCAGTGGAAGTGGTTGTGCTTAAGCATTTTGGTCATATTTATGCTCTTTATTTTTCCCAGTCGCGTTTTAAATTTTTTGAAGTTGCCTTGCCACTTCACATCCCCTATAGTTCGCAGGGTGATTTTGACTACAGTTACAGCATTTTGGCGGTAGTTCGACAGGTTTTGTGCAGCTTAGTGTTGAATGATTTCCGGCGCACTTTACACACCTCGGTGGCTTACAACAATAGTTTCTAGTGTGACCGAATGCCTGACAGGATTTACACTGCGGCACAAGATTCGGTGGCTTGATGGGCTCGAGTTTAACGACTGAATTTAGAATATATTTGATTTCGTAAATTTTCTTAATGTTCTCTGTAGGTTTAAAACATACAATGAACATATTTAACGGATTTTTTGTTTTATATTGGAGTTTGTTTAAGACTTTCGTAACTTTAAACCCTAGCTTTTGAAGGTCTGTGATAATACTTTCAGACTCACATGAGTGATGAAGGTCTTTTATTTACCATTACGCGTATATCACGCGATTGTTTGTCTTCGTAAGAGTACCAAGGAATTTTCGAGTCGTTTAATTTCCTTGTAATAATTCTGTAGTCGGAACTATCTGAAAGATTTACTTTACAGGAACTTGGGCCAGTGAGCTTGAGTGTGTAAGATTTTTTTACATCTGCGTTAATCAAGGAACGCATCAAGGGTTGGTTAAAATTTTCCGATATTATAATTGGCGGAGGGCGATGACTTACTTTTGTATCTGTTTTATCTTCTGCTGTTCCATCCGGAATCGGAGACTTCAATGTTACATCCGGTGAAGAATCTGCTTTGCGTTTCTTACTTTTCCTACTTTTTTTTCTTTTTTAAAAGCCAATTTGTTTCTTGTTCAAGCTCTTCTTCATCTGTTTCGGCTGCAAAGGTCGATTTTGATGGAGAAGAAGACGTTTCATTTGTATATTTGGTTAGCAATTTCTTTAAGTTTTCAAGTTTAAGTGACGCATTTACGTTTTTCAGTTCATTGTTCAATGTTTTTTTTTTTCTTAATGCGTTCGAGCAACATACCTATTTGGTTGCATTGTGTACCCCCACCGGGGGTTATTCTTTTTGAATAAAAAGACATTAGTGTCAAACAAATATTCGTTTGGTATGTTTTTTAATATATTTGGGTGATTTGCCGTAATCTTTTTTAATGGGAACCCTACGCCAGTTTAGAATAAGCAGCATTAAATCAGTTTGGAGCGTGGCACATAGGAGCATTTGGTCTCAAAAACCTGACAAAATTATTTAAGTGATTTTATGAATGAAAATGAATAAAAATGCATGATTAAAATAATGATTAGAATAATGCAATATATTAAAATAAAACAAGTAAGGAAGGACTAAGTTCGGGTGCAACCGAACATTTTATATTGAATATATTGGAGGAGGGGGTAGTGTCGAACAGATTTTATCTATTTTTGCTCATCCCACATACTACAAATATGCCACATACTAAAAAAAATGTTCCGTCGGTTTCATTTAGGTACCTAACATACAATCAGCAATGATGTGGAGCAAGGTCAAGTGGATGTCCGAAAATCTTAGTAATTGTTATATAGGTGGGGGGGGGTATTGTGTTGGAGGGGTCAAGTTTTTGCGCAATTGTATCTATTTTAGGCGCAAAGATACACTGTTCTGAATAAAATATGTTCTGCTCAGGAAAGTACTGAACCTATTTAATCCATTTTTGACACAATGAAATACTATTGTCAGAAAAGGATTCTGTGTGAATTTCAATTTCATATCTCACACAATGAACGATATTTTCGGTCAAAAGTCAACTATTGGTATCGGGTTCACATATTCGGTACCTAGGGCCTTGAATAATTTTGGTTGGATTTAGACAATTATTGGTCAAAAGGTGGCTTACTTTAAAGGAATTATTACCACAAAATTGTATTTCGTTATATTAATTAATTCTTTATTTGTGTACTGGAAAGTGAAAGAATCAAATGGAATTTTAAATTGTGTTATATGGAAAGTAGGCGTGTTTGTAGTCTGATTCCACTCATTTTTTCAGAGTGATATAGAAATATGAAAAGAATGTTACGTTCGAAATTTTGGCGAAATCGGTCAGTCGGGTCCCGAGATATGGGATTTCACCAGAAAGTGGGCGGTGCCACGCCTATTGTCCAATTTCCACATCGGCTCCGATGGAGCCCCCTTATACCATCTATATACCACCCGTATAGAATAATTAAGCAGGATTTCAGTATTTAATTTAAAAAAAAATAAATAAATCAGTACTCATTTTATGCAACTGACCAACTTTTTTCAACGCGCTTTTTTTAAAGGGGGGGGAATGACGGGGCAAATGTTTAAGCTTATATGTTAAGTAGAAGCCCTGTAGTTTACTAGGAAAGATAATTCATAGCTCGACTTCCCCCCACACCATAACAAAAACACTAATTTCTAAACAATTAAAAAAAAAATTTATGTTTTTTTATGATTCATTGTTTTCCCGAAAAAAAACATAATAATACATTAACTAAATTAATTTTTATATCATTAATATTAAATATATACCATGTTGTCCTGAATCCATAAAAAATATTTTCAAGAATTCCGTTCACGCAGTAAAAAAAAAACCACTTGCAATTTCGAGACCAATGGAGAGTTTCGCGAATAAGCACGTGCGTTCTGAACGAAGTCTAGGTTCCGACTACTTGTGTGGCAATATAGCGGCCTGAAGGTCATTAATTTAATCGGTTCATTGTAGAACGGGTATTTAGGTACCAAAAAAAATCAATTTTGAGTACCATCGCTGAAGTTTGTAATTTTCCATTTTGTCCGGTTTTTGAGGTTAAATGCTCCCATGTGCGTGGGTCCCGTAAATAGGATATCGTTTAGGGAATTCCGCCGAGCTAGTGGATCTTGAGGAGTTGAAGACAACTTTCAATTTAGTTGTTTTTTTTTATCTGGCCTTACTACTGAATGATGTGGCAAGTATAATGAGAAGTATTTGCCACTGATGATTTCTTCGCATGGGCTTACTTCCTCCATGTGACCTAAATGGAGGTATTCTTCCAACACACCATCATATTCTGGTTTGAGTAGGTTTCTTTCTATTCTTTTTTAAGTATGTTTCTTTCCATACTTTGAAACTGCTGTATTACAGAGGTGCGAGAGTGACCTAAGGAGACTGTGTTGGGAAATTGTTGTTTTAGTGATAGTCCTACGACATACCGACCATTATCTGACCTAGTAGTTGTGGCTTTGTAAAAGTCTTCACAATACTGATCTTCAGGGGTTGTGATTGAAATGGGGGGTGTCCTTCTATCTAGTCTTTTGCGCCAAAAGTGTGTGGCTACAACTGCCAACAAAACTAGCTAATCTTGAAATTACGGGAATGGGCGGAAGAGTAGTACA